>NC_084629.1:7792003-7929952 GCF_033978795.1 Nerophis ophidion
CTGGCCCGCGGGCAAAATTTGGCCCGCCGTGTACTTTCATTTGGCCCTTGAGGCAATATCAAATTAACATTAAAGCTGACCCGCCGCTTTAACGCCACATTCACCGCTAATACTCATACTCGTCAACCCTCCCGATTTCCCGGGAGACTCCCGAAGTTCAGTGCCCCACCCGAATTTCTCCCGAGTTCCCCCCGGACAACAATGTTGGGGGTGGGCCCTAAAAACACTGCCTTTGGCGTTCTCTACAATCTGTCGCCACATTCGCTTTTACTCCATACAAACAGCGTGCTGGCCCAGTCACATAATATATGCAACTTATACACACAAACAAGTGAATGCAAGGCATACTTGGTCAACAGCCATACAGGTCACACTGAGGGTGGCCGTATGAACAACTTTAACACTGTTACAAATATGCGCTACACTGTGAACCCACACCAGACAAGAATGACAAACAATTTGGGAGAACATCCCTACCGTAACACAACAGAACAAATACCCAGACCCACTTGTGCCACTAACTCTTCCAGGACGCTACAATATACACCCCCGTTAGAACCAAACCCCGCCGCCGAAAAGAGGCATTCAATTTGTATTTATTTTATTTTTATTTGATATGCCATTGATATTTTGTAATTATTATTATTTGAAACTTGATTTTGCATGTCACTATAAAGTTATATAAGCCTTGCTTGTTCAATATTCAATGCAAAACTTGGTCAACAGCCATACAGGTCACACTGAGGGTGGCCGTATGAACAACTTTAACACTGTTACAAATATGCGCTACACTGTGAACCCACACCAAACAAGAATGATAAACAATTTGGGAGAACATCCATACCGTAACACAACAGAACAAATACCCAGAACCACTTGCGGCACTAACTCTTCCGGGACACTACAATATACACCCCCGTTACAACCAAACCCCGCCGCCGAAAAGAGGCATTCAATTTGTATTTATTTTATTTTTATTTGATATGCCATTGATATTTTTTAATTATTATTATTTGAAACTTGATTTTGCATTTCACTATAAAGTTATATAAGCCTTGCTTGTTCAATATTCAATGCAAAACTTGGTCAACAGCCATACAGGTCACACTGAGGGTGGCCGTATGAACAACTTTAACACTGTTACAAATATGCGCTACACTGTGAACCCACACCAAACAAGAATGACAAACAATTTGGGAGAACATCCATACCGTAACACAACAGAACAAATACCCAGAACCACTTGCGGCACTAACTCTTCCGGGACACTACAATATACACCCCCGTTACAACCAAACCCCGCCGCCGAAAAGAGGCATTCAATTTGTATTTATTTTATTTTTATTTGATATGCCATTGATATTTTTTAATTATTATTATTTGAAACTTGATTTTGCATGTCACTATAAAGTTATATAAGCCTTGCTTTTTCAATATTCAATGCAAAACTTGGTCAACAGCCATACAGGTCACACTGAGGGTGGCCGTATGAACAACTTTAACACTGTTACAAATATGCGCTACACTGTGAACCCACACCAAACAAGAATGACAAACAATTTGGGAGAACATCCCTACCGTAACACAACAGAACAAATACCCAGAACCACTTGTGCCACTAACTCTTCCAGGACGCTACAATATACACCCCCGTTAGAACCAAACCCCGCCGCCGAAAAGAGGCATTCAATTTGTATTTATTTTATTTTTATTTGATATGCCATTGATATTTTGTAATTATTATTATTTGAAACTTGATTTTGCATGTCACTATAAAGTTATATAAGCCTTGCTTGTTCAATATTCAATGCAAAACTTGGTCAACAGCCATACAGGTCACACTGAGGGTGGCCGTATGAACAACTTTAACACTGTTACAAATATGCGCTACACTGTGAACCCACACCAGACAAGAATGACAAACAATTTGGGAGAACATCCCTACCGTAACACAACAGAACAAATACCCAGAACCACTTGCGGCACTAACTCTTCCGGGACACTACAATATACACCCCCGTTACAACCAAACCCCGCCGCCGAAAAGAGGCATTCAATTTGTATTTATTTTATTTTTATTTGATATGCCATTGATATTTTTTAATTATTATTATTTGAAACTTGATTTTGCATGTGACTATAAAGTTATATAAGCCTTGCTTGTTCAATATTCAATGCAAATTTGTTTGGGTCCCTATTAAATCCAATCCAATCCAATCCACTTTATTTATATAGCACATTTAAACAACAATAACGTTTCCAAAGTGCTGCAGAGCCATGTTAAAAACAATTGTAAAAAAAAAATATATAAAACCAATAAAAACAATATAAAAACAAATATGATTAAAAACTATTTTAAAGGGTAAAATCAATTAAAACAGTAAAATAGAAATCAAAGTGTATAAAAAACACATAGGACAACAGAGGACCACACAACTCACGTAGCGTTAAAAGCCAAAGAATAAAACCAATAAAAACAATATAAAAACAAATATGATTAAAAACTATTTTAAAGGGTGAAATCAATTAAAATTGTAAAATAGAAATCAAAGTGTATAAAAAAACACAGAGGACAACAGAGAACAGAGGACCACACAACTCACGTATTAAAAGGTTAATTTGTTCAACCTTGGCCCACGGCTTTGTTCGGTTTTAAAACTTTGGCCCACTCTGTATTTGAGTTCGACACCCCTGCACTAGAAGATGGAGGTGAGTCATCCAGACATGCCAGTGTTTATCCTTGTACATGTAAAGACGCTTGTGGAAGTCACACATGAATACCTGAAGAGAAGGAAACGGGCGATTGCAGCTATTCGAGATACAACACATCCCAGACGCCAACAAAGCAATGTTGAGCGATGGTTTTGGACAAGGCCTGGAAGAACAGCAGACTGGTAGGATATATTTGTCAACAATGTGTTGTGCCACAGGAACGGCAAGAGAAATTTCGAATGTCCAGGTCAACTGTGATTCTACTTAGTGAAAAACTTTGTCCGTTTGTCAAAGGAGAGACGACAATGTGGGATCCTGTGGACAAGGGAAGACTACAAAAAATTGCAACCGCATTGGACTGGGAAAGCAGACTATCAGTGATTGTACGAGATGTATGTCGAGCGACTACTCAACGTCTAGTTTTGTACTCCATAACTGTTGTGAAGCCATGAAGTGGTTGCAGACGTCAAGTACGATCGCCAATTTCAGCCGACAAGCACAGTGTTCTTTATCACATTATTTACTTTCCACGCGTCCATTAAAGATGTGATTAATGTACGACGGCTCAGGTGTGAGTCATCACAATAGTCTAACAGCCGCTGATGGTGAGGCAAGCAAGGTTTACCGTTAAAAGAAATGTGGCAATTGTCTACACCAGGGGCGCTCACACTTTTTCTGCAGGCGAGCTACTTTTCAATTGACCAAGTCGAGGAGATCTACCTCATTCCTATTTATAATTTATATTTATTTATTTCTGAAAGAGACATTTTTGTTAACAAGTTAATGGTGTTTAATGATAATACAAGCATGTTTAACACACATAGATTCCTTTCTTTCATGAAGACAAGAATATAAGTTGGTGTATTTGATTCTGATGACTTGCATTGATTGGAATCAGACAGTGGTGCTGATAACGTCCGCATTTTCAAATGGAGGAAAAAAAAAGTCCTCCTTTCTGTCCAATACCGCATGAAAGTGGTTGGATTTGGCATCTCATTTGTCCAACTTGCATACTCGTTTTTAAACACTTTGTTATGAGAGTAGCATATGTGTGTGGCCCTTTAATGTCTGGCAGCAGGTGAGTGACGTCAGTGACTGTGCGGGTGGGCAAGCAAGTGAGAAAGCGGTCGCTGAGGGCGGGGGAGAAATACATTGGCATCAAACTCCGCAGCTTGCTAGCTTGTGCACGCTAGCTTTCTGAGACTCTTATTTTGTTAGCACAGGCAGGATGAAACAGGTCTTTTATGGTGAAGACAGGAACTGTGCAGTCGGTCTTTAGAGTTTTGACAGTAGGTACGGAGTCTCTAGATATAAAATGTGTTTCTCTGCGTCCGCTCTGTTAGTGATTTTTTTCTTAAATATGAGCTCGCAGCAGCCAGCGTCATCTCACAAGATCCTCGGGTGCCGAGAATGTCAAACAACTGACCAAAGTGAAGTCTTGGTATGATTGATGATTGCTCATTTTTATGTATATTTTTTAATGCCTGGCTTGAGATCGACTGACACACCCTCCGAGATCGACCAGTCGATCGCGAACGACGTAATGGGCACCCCTGGTCTACACTGAAACACAGGGTAAGGACACACTTCCAGGTCAGAGGTGACTATGGCGTGCGCATTTTTTCGCGCTTTCGTACTAGGTCGTGTTTCGCCGGCGGACAGAGGGGGGAAAAGGGGTCCCAAACGGTCGCATTGTTGTGTGTGTGAACACGGATACGGTTAGGTGAGATTTACCCTGGATAACCTTAGCTGGCTTAGTGTAGAAGGGGGCTAAGGTTATCCAGGCTGAATCCCACCTAACCTTATCCTTGCCCACACACCAATGCCACCGATTAAACGAGTACGTTACATCCAGTGTTGCTTGTGTGCAAGTTCCTAAATTCAATCAATCAATGTTTATTTATATAGCCCTAAATCACAAATGTCTCAAAGGACTGCACAAACCACTACGACTACGACATCCTCGGAAGAACCCACATAAGGGCAAGGAGAATTCACACGCAGTGGGACGCCAGTGACAATGATGACTATAAGAACCTTGGAGAGGACCTCAGATGTGGGCAACCCCCCCTCTAGGGGACCGAAAGCAATGGATGTCGAGCGGGTCTAACATGATACTGTGAAAGTTCAATCCATAATGGCTCCAACACAGCCGCGAGAGTTCAGTTCAAAGCGGATCCAAGACAGCAGCGAGAGTCCCATCCACAGGAAACCATCCCAAGCGGAGTCGGATCAGCATCGGAGAGATGTCCCCAACCGATACACAGGCAAGCGGTCCATTCTGGGTCCCGACTCTGGACAGCCGGTACTTCATCCATGGTCATCGGACCGGACCCCCTCCACAAGGGAGGGGGGGGCAGAGGAGAAGAAGAAAAGAAGCGGCAGATCAACTGGTCTAAAGAGGTCTATTTAAAGGCTAGAGTATACAAATGAGTTTTAAGGTGAGACTTAAATGCTTCTACTGAGGTAGCATCTCAAACTGTTACCGGGAGGGCATTCCAGAGTACTGGAGCCCGAACGGAAAACGCTCCATAGCCCGCAGACTTTTTTGGGGCTTTAGGAATCACTAATAAGCCGGAGTCTTTTGAACGCAGATTTCTTGCCGGGACATATGGTACAATACAATCGGCAAGATAGGATGGAGCTAGACCGTGTAGTATTTTATACGTAAGTAGTAAAACCTTAAAGTCACATCTTAAGTGCACAGGAAGCCAGTGCAGGTGAGCCAGTACAGGCGTAATGTGATCAAACTTTCTTGTTCTTGTCAAAAGTCTAGCAGCCGCATTTTGTAGCAACTGTAATCTTTTAATGCTAGACATGGGGAGACCCGAAAATAATACGTTACAGTAATCGAGACGAGACGTAAAAAACGCATGGATAATGATCTCAGCATCGTTAGTGGACAAAATGGAGCGAATTTTAGCGATATTACGGAACTTAGCTTAACCATATCCAGTGTTGTGCTATTTCAATTAACTGGAATCCAGGGTGCTGTAGGGCCCTATTGTAGTGAATCACACCTGAGCCATCATAAATTAATCAAATCTTTATTAGACACGTAAACAATGTGATGAAGAATATTCCACATCAATCTAGGGATCTAGATATCTGGTCAGGACACTCCTCACTCTTTTGCTTTCACCTTCATTGTCCATTCTTGTTGAGTCCGCAACATACATGGCGGACAATAACTGATACAGTCTGCTTTGTCAGTCCAAATGCATTCGATGTTTTCCGTAGTCTTCCCTCGTTGGCCAGGTTTTACAAAACACACTCTACTTTTTTTAATCACATCCACGGGAGCTCGCATTCTCGTTCACTCTCCTTCGACAAATTAACGAAGTTTTTCGGTTTGTAGAATCACAGTTGACCCGGCCGGATATTGGAAGGTTCTCTTGCCCTTCTGAGAAGTGTTGTATCCCAAATAGCTGCAATCGCTTTCTCTTAAGGCATGGATGTCAAACTCTGGCCCGCGGGCCATATTTGGCCCACCGTGTAATTTCATTTGGCCCTTGAGGCAATATCAAATTAACATTAGAGTTTGCCCGGCAGGATTATACAGCAGCAGTGCCGCTGTAACACCGCATTCACCGCTTATACTCATACTTGCCAACCCTCCTGATTTTCCCGGGAGACTCCCGAAGTTCAGTGCCCCTCCCGAAAATCTCCCGGGGCAACCATTCTCCCGAATTTCTCCCCGGACAACAATATTGGGGTCGTGCCTTAAAGGCACTGCCTTTAGCGTTCTCCACAACCTGTCGTTACGTCCGCTTTTCCTCTATACATACAGCGTGCCGGCCAAGTCACATAATATATACGGCTTGTACACACACACACAAGTGAATGCAAGGCATATTTGATCAACAACCATACAGGTCACACTGAGGGTGGCCGTATAAACAACTTTAACAGTTACAAATATGCGCCACACTGTGAAGCCACACCAAACAAGAATGACAAACACAATTCGCACCGAAACACGACGTGAACACAACAGAACAAATACCCAGAACCCCTTGCAGCACTAACTCTTCCGGGACGCTACAATATCCACCCCCGCTACCACCAAACTCCGCCACCCCCCAACCCCGACCACTTCATTATTTTATTTTCAGATTTATTAGCTAGTGGAAAAAGTTAATGTTGATATTTACATTAAAAGGCTGCAAATAGAAAAGAGGCATTACATTTTTTATTTCAATTTTATTTCTCTGATGTTTTTTCATTTGTTTTTTGAAAGTTGATTTTGCACTATTAGGTTATATAAGCGTTATTTAAGCAAAATCAGTGTAACAAACTGAGCAATAATTTAAGTTTTATTCATTCACTTTCTCTTGCTACTTCAAGGCTTGAATGTTTGATTCATTCCTTGTTATTTTACTTTCAAATGTATTATTGGCCTGTGGAAAAAGTTTATTTGGATATTTACCTCAGAAGGCTGCAAATAGTAAAGAGGCATTCAATTTTTATTTCAATTTTATTTGCTATGCCATTGATATTTTTTAAATATTGTTATTATTATTTGAAACTCAATTTTGCATCTCACTATAAAGTTATATAAGCCTTGCTTGATCAATATTCAATGCAAAATTTGTTTGGGTCCCTATTAAAAGGTTAATTTGTTCAGTTTAAAATTTTGGTCCACTCTGTATTTGAGTTTGACACCCCTGTCTTAAGGTATTCATGTGTGATTTCCGCATTAACACGGGCATGTCTGGATGACTCGCCTTCATATTTTCCAGTGGTTTGCTCTGGTTGTCATGAAGTTGGTTGTGGCTCCTACTTTCTGGCGTTACTTCCTCTCCGAACTCAGTTTGTCAACGATCAATGAGTCCATACAAAGCTAAGAGCCGAATATTCAAGAGAGGGGAACCTTAAACGATCGTTTGGTCTGGCCAAAACGGGGTTAGGCTAAATAATTATTCATTTAAGGCAGGCCTGGGCAATTATTTTGACTCGAGGGCCAAAATTTTTGAAAAAAAATGTGTCTAGGGCCCGGTATATCTGATTTTTTAGGAACTCTAATAAAAAACCTCACAATGATGTTTGATTGAATACTAAAAACGTTATGATGGACAGCTTTAAAAAACGTAATGGAATCAAAAATATTTTTTACTGAATGAGACACCCAGAATGTACAGATTGTGGCATTTACAATATTATCTATGAACGATAAAACACTGAATATTGACAAAACAGGGTATTCTAAAGATCCCAAAAACCCGTGTAGATCTGGCATTCCAGGCTATAGGTCCCAGACTTTGGAACAATTTGCACCAGTCCCTTTGTGATCTTGACTCTGTTGAAACTTTCATTTGAAAACTTCTCTTTTTAGTAAAGCTTTTAGTTCATGCACCTTTTATTTATCATTTTTAATCCACTTTGTATCCTTTCTATGATGTTGCTCCTGTTTTGAATTTAATTGTTGATTTACTTTACCTATGTTTTGTACAGCGCTTTGTGATTGTATCTGTAAAAAGTGCTTTATAAATAACATTTACCTATTTACTAACTAAACAAAATCCCTGTTGTGCCGTAGATTACATACTAACTCAGTGGTTCTCAACCTTTTTTCAGTGATGTACTCCCTGTGAACATATTTTAATTCAAGTACCCCCTAATCAGAGCAGAGCATTTTTGGTTGAAAAAAAGAGATAAAGAAAGTAAAATACAGCACTATGTCATCATTTTGTGATTTATTAAATTGTATAACAATGCAAAATATTGCTCATTTGTAGCGGTATTTCTTGAACTATTGGGAAAAAAAACATATAAAGATAACTAAAAACTTGTTGTGAAATAAACAAGTGATTCAATTATAAATAAAGATTTCTACACAAAGAAGTAATCATCAACTTAAAGTGCCCTCTTTGGGGATTGTAATAGAGATCCATCTGGATTCATCAACTTAATTCTAAACATTTTTTCACAAAAAAAGAAATCTTTAACATCAATATTTATGGAACATGTCCGCAAAAAAAATCGAGCTGTCATTACTGAATATTGCATTGTTGCATTTCTTTTCACAGTTTATGAACTTACATTCATATTTTGTTGGAGTATTATTCAATGAATATATTTATAAAGGATTTTTGAATTGTTGCTATTTTTAGAATATTTAAAAAAAATCTCACGTACCCCTTGGCATACCTTCAAGTACCCCCAGGGGTATGCGCCTCTATTTGAGAACCACTGTACTAACTAATTAGATGACCATAGTAACTAGTATATCATGCACAAACTTAGATTCAAACCATTGAAATAATTTGTATACTGTAGTTCAAGACTTGCGTTCATTCGAAAATATCACTAAATGGTAAATGGGTTGTACTTGTATAGCGCTTTTCTACCTTCAAGGTACTCAAAGCGCTTTGACACTATTTCCACATTCACACACACATTCACACACTGATGGAGGGAGCTGCCATGCAAGGCGCTACACATCATAATGGCGGCTACGCTTTTAATCTTAAAGATCTAAAAAAAATATTTGGGTATGTCCAGCAGGCCAGAGTGAAAATTTTAACGGGCTGCATGTGGCCCCCAGGCCTGAATTTGCCCCTGGTCTGGTTTAAGGGGTTATCTGGCTTAGTGTAGACATAGTTTTTGTGTAAAAGAGGCCTAATGCTTTAGAACATGGGTAGGGAACCTATGGCTCTAGAGCCAGATGTGGCTCTTTTGATGACTGCATCTGGCTCTCGGATAAATCTGAGCTGACATTGCTCAACACGATAAATAAAGAATAATTCCACTTGTAATCACAGTGTTAAAAATAACGTTCAAAATATAAAACATTCTCATGCATTTTTAATCTATCCGTCCGTTTCCTACCGCGTCTGTTCAAGAAGTTACATTAATGGTAAGAAGTTATTTATTATTGGTTAGTGTGGGGTTGGCCCTCCAGGGGGTTCTTCAGACCGACAAACACCGATCATGAGAGCCTGTTTCAGGGTTACAATTAGGGCTGCGAATCTTGGGGTGTCCCACGATTCGATCCAATATCGATTCCTTGGGTCGCGATTCGATTATATATCGATTTTTTCGATTCGACGCGATTCTCGATTCAAAAATAATATTTTTCCGATTCAAAGCGATTCTGGATTCATTCAATACATAGGATTTAGGCAGGATCTACCTGTGACTCTTAGCCGGCATCGTGGCGGTGTTTGCGTTCTCCCGTGGGTGCAGCGAAGAAGAACACAGCATAAAGGTAGGAACAATAATTGATTTATACTATTAAACAAACTAGAAACAAAGACACTTGCACAGAGGCACTACCAAAAACCAACAGAACTAGCGTGGGAGCTAGAAGGAACAAAAAGCGCTAGCGTTGAAGCTAGGGACATAAACAAAACAGGAATAGCGTAGAAGCTAACAAGTAACAAAAGTAGTTTTTTTTACCATAATGCAGGACGAGTCAACTGGTGCGTGGGAGCAAACAAGAGTCCAAGAAAGAATGTCAAACCAAGGCGGTCTTAAATAGGGTGACAAATAATCAAGGGCAGGTGTGCGTGATCAAAAGGAGAGACAGGTGACACAAAATGGGTAACTATGACAACAGAAAACCAACCAGGAAGTGCCACAAAGAACAGAGGAAGACAAATACTAGACAGAATGTGATAAACAGAACCAAAACCAGAATATGCCATCCTGCAAGACGTGGATCATGACACTACTCCAGTCTGCTGACATGCTAGCAGAGTAGTAGATTTTTTTTAAATAGTTTCTATAATTATAAAGGAAAATGTTTTATCAACTGATTGCAATAATGTAAATTTGTTAACGAACCAAAAATACAACTTATTTTATCGTTGTGAAAACATTGGACACAGTGTGTTGTCAAGCTTATGAGACGCGATGCAAGTGTAAGCCACTGTGACACTATTGTTCGTTTTATTTTTACAAATGTCTAATGATAATGTCAATGAAGGGATTTTTAATCACTGCTATGCTGAAATTTTAACTAATATTGATACTGTTGTTGATAATATTCATTTTTGTTTCACTACTTTTGGTTTGTTCTGTGTCGTGTTTGTGTCTCCTTTCAATTGCTCTGTTTATTGCAGTTCTGAGTGTTGCTGGGTCAGGTTCGGTTTTGGAATTGGATTGCATTGTTATGGTATTGCTGTGTATTGTTTTGTCGGATTGATAAAAAAAAAAAAAAAAAAAAAAATCGATTAAAAAAAAAAAAGAAAATCGATTCTGAATCGCACAACGTGAGAATCGTGATTCGTATTCGAATCGATTTTTCCCACACACATAGTTACAATATTGTTTTATTTTTCAAAAAGTCTCACAGTTGCTTTCCACCAAATGTCTTTTTCCTTTTTGTTCTCGCTCGCGCTCTGGCTCCAGCCCCAACCCCGTCTCTCCTCCTGGCTGCTGCTTATAACCGAGCGACAGGTGATTAGATAACAAGGCCCAGGTGGGCTATCTACGCACCTGTCGCTGATTTCGAGGCTGATCCTGGCAACACCCCGCTTCGCTGCAGGCCCGCAGGCCACGCCCCCTCCACAGTTTGCTTCAGAATAACAAAGTTATTACAAAGAATAAGAGACCTATTATACTCTGGAAATGTTGGTGTTTCTTAAAAATGCACGCATTTAGTTGTATTCAGTCTTATAAAAAAATATATTATATGGCTCTCAGGGAAATACTTTTTTAAAATATTTGGCCTGCATGCATACTAGCCAACCTTGAGACCTATGATTTCAGGAGGTGGGGGGTGGGGCGGAGGCGTGGTTGGGGGCGTGGTTAAGAGGGGAGGAGTATATTTACATCTACAATTCACCAACTCGAGTATTTCAAATATATTTCATACATATATATAAATGTATATATGTATGAAATACATGACTTTCAGTGAATTCTAGCTATATATGGTGATGAAGTTACGTCATTTCACTGTGGGCTTCAGGAATCAGAACAGATGACTCCCTCACTTGCCGTCAGGTGCCCAACACCACGTAAATCGTTGGCCAATCAAAAAGCAACCCCATAACGCTATAGCCAACATTTACCAGGAAATGGCAACAGACAAGCATTTAAGTCTCACCTTAAAACTCATCTGTATACTCTAGCCTTTAAATAGACCTCCTTTTTAGACCAGTTGATCTGCCGCTTCTTTTCTTTCTCCTATGTCCCCCCTCCCTTGTGGAGGGGGTCCGGTCCGATAACCATGGATGAAGTACTGGCTGTCCAGAGTCGAGACCCAGGATGGACCGCTCATCGGGACCCAGGATGGACCGCTCGCCTGTATCGGTTGGGGACATCTCTACGCTGCTGATCCGCTTGAGATGGTTTCCTGTGGACGGGACTCTCACTGCTGTCTTAGATCCGCTTGAACTGAACTCTCGCGGCTGTGTTGGAGCCACTATGGATTGAACTTTCACAGTATCATGTTAGACCCGCTCGACATCCATTGCTTTCGGTCCACTAGAGGGGGGGGGTTGCCCACATCTGAGGTCCTCTCCAAGGTTTCTCATAGTCAGCATTGTCACTGGATGTGAATTCTCCCTGCCCACTGGGTGTGAGTTTTCCTTGCCCTTTTGTGGGTTCTTCCGAGGATGGTGTAGTCGTAATGGTTTGTGCAGTCCTTTGAGACATTTGTGATTTGGGGCTATATAAATAAACATTGATTGATTGACAACATAGATCACTCTATTACAGACGGCGTCGCCATGGCCTCGTTCTTCTGCTTCGTCTACTTGTGTGTGCAGTTTTTTAGTAAAATCGGTAGATGTAACATGATTGGGCAGGCAAGCTCTTTATATAGTGGGAAAGCGGACGTGAAAACAGGCTGTCCCCACTCAGGTTTGCATGGAGCTGGAGGGGGCGTGGCCTGAATTTCGGGAGATTTTTGGGAGAAAATTCCTTCCGGGAGGTTTTCGGGAGAGGCGCTGAATTTCGGGAGTCTCCCGGAAAATCCAGGAGGGTTGGCAAGTATGCTTGAATGGCTCTCTCAGCCAAAAAGGTCCCCGACCCCTGCTTTACTAGCTCAGCTTGTAAATGTTGCCTGTTGCCGTGTCAGCGTGAGTACTTCCTCATCTCCACTCTCTCTGCCGCCTTCTCAGAATACGTTGATCCGGCGGCACAAGACAAAGAAACTCTGTGTCAACACAAGACAAAAGGAGATGAAACGCACAAAGAAAAAGGGGAACAAAACCAACAACAACAGGCGTGGAAAAAGCGCCGCGCCATTTCACCACAGGCAACGACTGAAAGCGGCATTTAAACAAAGAGGGAGTGCACAGAGCGGCGGCGGAATCTGTTATCCCCAGGCCCTGTTTGCGGGAAAAAAAAAAAAAAAAATGTTGTTTCCCTTCGTCTTGTAAGAAGAGAAATATAAACCCCTATTGAGGCGAGGGGATGGATGTGTTAGAGAGCGTGCTCAGCGTGTGAGACAGTGCTGCCTCTTTTCTGTTCTTTTTTTTTTTTTGTTTGGCTTCCCTCTGGAACCAAGCTTACCCAGGGAGCCCTGCAGGCCCGCGGAACAAACAGAGCTTTGTGAGCGCTGACCCACTGCGCCCAGCGGCCACACCGCAAAACCTCCACTTGTGCGCGAACTGGCGAGGAGAGCGAAAAAAATCAAATAAATAAAGTCATCCGGATCGCACTCGCTCGCCTTCCACCTGCGCTGACAGAACACGAATACTTTTTTTTCGGTATCTCCCCCTCTGTGTGGTGGATTTATTTGGCGTCAGGCTCTAATCAAGACCCCCTACGCTCCCTCGAGGTCCCCGTAAAAATGTCAATAGCCGGCTATAAATTTGCCCGAAGCTGACCAGGAGGCATTGGAAGTGTGAAGTGAGGCACTCTGCTGGTCTACATGTGATTGCATGTTTTCCAATACATGCAGACATGCACGAAATAAACAGTAGTGACAGTTCATTTTGCACCTTAAGCACGACACAGAAAGCCTTTTAGGGCTTTGCTCATTACGCTTTCTCCTTTCTGCAAGAAAGCAATGCGCTACGTTTACAGATGCCGCAGCCCGGCAATAACCAGCCAAACACCACTGATTGTTTTCTTCTTTTCCTTCCTGAATGGTCAGAAAAAGAAAAAAAAAACGAGAGCGATACAAGGCTTGAATGTTTTTAATCCCACGCTTGAGTGACCACTTGCATCATGGCCATTGACTTGGACATTTAAAGGTCTTTCCGAGTTTCTTTAACATCCGCAGCCGAAGAGCACAATCCCCCGTTTTCTCACCCTGCAAGACCTCACATTTCCCCCTCGTGCTCCATCTATATCTTTAGTATGCACGCCTGTTAGCATGTTTGAGCAAAGTGTCAATAATGCCGTATATTTCGGGCTCCAGTACTCTGGAATGCCCTCCCGGTAACAGTTCGAGATGCTACCTCAGTAGAAGCATTTAAGTCTCATCTTAAAACTCATCTGTATACTCTAGCCTTTAAATAGACCTCCTTTTTAGACCAGTTGATCTGCCGCTTCTTTTCTTTCTCCTATGTCCCCCCCTCCCTTGTGGAGGGGGTCCGGTCCGATGACCATGGATGAAGTACTGACTGTCCAGAGTCGAGACCCAGGATGGACCGCTCGTCGGGACCCAGGATGGACCGCTCGCCTGTATCGGTTGGGGACATCTCTACGCTGCTGATCCGCTTGAGATGGTTTCCTGTGGACGGGACTCTCACTGCTGTCTTGGAGCCACTATGGATTGAACTTTCACAGTATCATGTTAGACCCGCTCGACATCCATTGCTTTCGGTCCCCTAGAGGGGGGGGGTTGCCCACATCTGAGGTCCTCTCCAAGGTTTCTCATAGTCAGCATTGTCACTGGCGTCCCACTGAATGTGAATTCTCCCTGCCCACTGGGTGTGAGTTTTCCTTGCCCTTTTGTGGGTTCTTCCGAGGATGTTGTAGTCGTAATGATTTGTGCAGTCCTTTGAGACATTTGTGATTTGGGGCTATATAAATAAACATTGATTGATTGATATTTACGCCCAAGTGCAGAGGAAGCTGTGACGCTTGGTGGGCGAAGCCATGCCGGATTTGTTCTTCCGTGGATGCGTCGGGCAATAACACAGCGTAAAGTAAGAAATAAAAGATTTATTTAACTAATAAAAAGGCTCAGAACAAAAATACTGGTGCTAGGCAGAAAAGGCAAACAAATGGCGCAGCTGGGGAAACAAACAGAAATATATGCACTTGGCACAAAGGCACAAAAAAGGAAAACAAAACAACTAGCATGAGAACTAGGGAAAAACGAAGCGTAGCGCGGAAGCTATCGAGTAAATATATCGAGAAACAATCGTCACTTGTTGAATGAGAGCAAACTAGGATCCGAGAGAGAGCAAACGAAGAGGGCAGGCTTAAATAAGGCAGTTATTAACAGGAACAGGTGTGCATCAAAAGCAAGGGGCAGGTAACAACAATAAGCAACCATGGTGACAGGACATACAGGAACTAAGGAAGTCAAATGACAGAGCGTGATACAAAAATGGAACAAATCAACAATATGGTATGATCCGGTGCTGTCTAGAGCTCGGCAGAGTAACCGTGTAATACTCTTCCATATCAGTAGGTGGCAGCCGGTAGCCAATTGCTTTGTAGATGTCGGAAACAGCGGGAGGCAGAATGCAGGTAAAAAGGTATCTAATGCTTAAAGCAAAAATAATCAAAAGGGAAGTACCGCTAAGAAAAGGCATTGAAGCTTAGGGATGGCTATGCAAACTGAAACTAAAGCTGAACTGGCTGCAAAGTAAATAAAAAAAGAATGCCGGACGACAGCAAAGACTTACTGTGGAGCAAAGACGGCGTAAATCCGAACATGACATGACAATCAACAATGTCCCCACAAAGAAGGATTAAAAACAACTGAAATATTATTGAACAAAAACAAAGTAGATGCGGTAAATATCGCATGAAACATGAAAACTGAAACTGCTACAGGAAAACACAAAATAAAGGGAAAAAGCCACCATTAATGGAGCGTAAAACAAGAAATAAAACACTACACATAGGAGAACACCAACAAATTCAAAATAAGTCACGGTGTGATGTGACAGGTCATGACAGTACGCCTACTTTGAGAGAAGAGCTATAGCGATGCATGGTTGGTTATGGTTTAAAGTCATATCCAACAATTGCGACATCAACTTTTTACTGTTGACTGAGATTTATTTTTCAATTATTTCTGCTGGTGGTGTGCTCCCGGATTTTTTCAATGAAAAAAAAGTGCCTCAAAAATAAATAAAAATTATATATATATATATATATATATATATATATATATATATACACACACACACACACACACATATATACATATATCTATATACACATATATATATACATACATATACATATATATATATATACATATATATATATATATATATATATATATATATATATATATATATATATATATATATATATATATATATATGTCTTGATTGGATTATCCGGAGAATAGTGCTCGATACCGTGGTAGAGCGCAATATGTAGGTGTGGGAAAAAAATCACAAGACTACTTCATCTCTACAGATCTGTTTCATGAGGGGTTCCCTCAATCATCAGGAGATTTTTCTCCTGATGATTGAGGGAACCCCTCATGAAACAGATCTGTAGAGATGAAGTAGTCTTGTGATTTTTTTCCCACACCTACATATATATATATATATATATATATATATATATATATATATATATATATATATATATATAGGCGCCAGCGCCCCCCGCGACCCCGAAAGGGAATAAGCGGTAGAAAATGGATGGATGGATATATATATATATATATATATACATATATATATATATATATATATATATATATATATATATATATACATATATATATACATGTACACAAACATAAATATACACATTGTTTACATATATACACACACATATATACATATATATACATACATATATATAAATATATACACATATAAATACATATATATACATATATATATATATATATATATATATACATATATATATATATATATACATACATATATACACATACAAAGACACATATATATATATACATAAATATATACACAAACACATATATATATATACAAACACACATATATATACATATATATATATATATATATATATACATATATGTATATACATATATATATATATATGTATATACATATATACACATACAAACACATATATATATATACACATACATACATATATACACACAAATACATACATATATATACACAAATACATACATATATACACATATATGCACATTTACATACATATATATATACATATATACACATATATACACATTAACATATATACACATTAACATATATATACATACATGTAAAATATATAAAGGTGTGTGTGTGTGTGTGTGCATGTAAATTTACATAGCATGAATTAATACATTGCAAGGGTGACATATCTCTATTTTAAATTTCAGCTAACCCACTCCCTTTTGAAATATCTGTTTTTAGGGCAAAAAAAGGATAGAAAAATAAATAGAGTGTGGCAAATGAGTATCCATGCCAAAAAATAAACAAGCAGGCGAGCAACAAGCAAACAAACAAGTCGCTCTCCAATGGTATTATTGTAGTCAGATTACACTCCTGCCTGTGTAATGAAACATTATAGCAATTCCCTGTGCACCCACAGCAGGATTGTTTTCATCTCTGGCCAGCAATCAGCTGCAAGCTCCATCCTTTCACACAAATAGAAACTGTGTAGTGCTGTTGCTCTAAATTGGACACACAATGAGATTTGTTTTTTTTTTCCACCACCACGTGCTGTTCATTCAGTAAAGTGGGTGAGGTGTCACCAAGCAGCATTTGAAAAAAGTGGTGCTGCAAAGAAATTGAAATACATTTTAATCCCAAGTATATCAAAGTACTGTACAATATATGAACTCACTCTGCCAAGGGAGTAGGAAGTTGCTGTCGTCCAAAGAAAAAGATAGACACAATTTGGAGTTCAATCAAAGACAAATATCATCAGCTTGGTGGCATCACATGGTCAAAGATAAGACCTTCTGGAGGTCAGATGAAACAAAAATTGAGCTGTTTGGCCACAATATCCAGCAATATGTTTGGAGGAGAAAAGGTGAGGCCTTTAATGCCAGGAAAACCATACCTACCGTAAAGCATGGTGGTGGTAGTATTATGCTCTGGGCCTGCCAATGTAACTGGTGCTTTACTGAGAGTAAATGGGTCTTGGGTGCAGTTGGGTGTTCCAACAAGACAATGATCCCAAACACACGTCAAAAGTGGTAAAGGAATGGCTAAATCAGGCTAGAATCAAGGTTTTAGAATGGCCTTCCCAAAGTCCTTGTTACGGCGCATGCGCAGTCTGCTCCTCTCTCCTCTGCGGGAGCACTTAGAGGCTCCTCTAAACAGCGCGCTCGGACACGCCCCTGCTCGCGCTGAGAGCAGCAAACCCACACAGCCGCAAGCCTGGAGGCGATTGGCAATCTGCATACCTGGGATTGATGAGGGCGTGCTACTTAAAGGACCAGTGGACCCAGGGATCCTTAGTTCTCAAATGGTGTACCGTAAGCGACAACATTTTTTGCTCTATCCTTGTTTCCTCTCCGTGGCTTAATTCGTCCCTTGTCTTCTCCCGTGTTTCAGCAGGTGTTTTCCTTCCGTTGCCCTGTATCTCAACTGCCTACCTCGTTCCTTCACTCCTTGCTGGCCCCGGGACTCTGACGCCTCTCTCTCGCCCCGCATTATCTACCCGCCCCATGGTCTGCCTCATTCCTTCGCTCTCGTCAACACTTGGTAACACACACTTCAGCTAACTACACACATAGTCTTACACCACACACTCCATTCTATAGTTTAGTAGTATTGTTTGTTATTATTATATATATATATATATATATATATGTATATACACATATATACATATATACATACATACATACATATATATATATATGAGAAATTATTGTACTTTACTCCCCTCTGGTGTCTGAGCCGTCATCTCCCCTCTGCAAACCTTAACAGTCCTGACTTAAACGTGTAGACAATGTTGAAGAAACAAGTCCATGTCAGAAAACCAACACATTCAGCTGACCTGCACCAATTTTGTCAAGAGGAGTGGTCAACAATTCAAGCAGAAACTTGCCAGAAGCTTGTGGATGGCTACCAAAAGCGCCTTATTGCAGTGAAACTTGCCATGGGACATGTAACCAAATATTAACATTGCTGTATGTATACTTTTGACCCAGCACATTTGGTCACATTTTCAGTAGACCCATGAAAATTTCGTAAAAACACCAAAGTTCATGAATGTTTTTTATGACCAACAATCACTCTATCACAAAAGAAATGAGAGTTGTAGAAATTATTAGAAACTTAAGACAGCCATGACATGATGTTCTTTTGACCATGACTGTATAAGGTTCCCTGGTTTGCAATCAGGGACAGGTGAGAGAAGCAGCAGCGTTCAGAGGCCTACTGAAATGAGATTTTCTTATTTAAACGGGGATAGCAGGTCCATTCTATGTGTCTTACTTGATCATTTCGCGATATTGCCATATTTTTGCTGAAAGGATTCAGTAGAGAAGATCGACGATAAAGTTCGCAACTTTTGGTCGCTAATAAAAAAGCCTTGCCTGTACCGGAAGTAGCAGACGATGTGCTACTTCACATGGTTTACAATCATGGCCACCAACAGCAAGAGCGATTCGGACCGAGAAAGCGATGATTTCCCCCTTAATTTGAGCGAGGATGAAATATTTGTGGATGAGGAAAGTTAGAGTGAAGGACTGCAGTAGGAGGGATTCAGATGTTATTGGAAATATTTACTAGGATCCATCCATCCATCCACTTTCTACCGCTTATTCCCTTTTGGGGTCGCGGGGGGCGCTGGCGCCTATCTCAGCTACAATCGGGCGGAAGGCGGGGTACACCCTGGACAAGTCGCCACCTTATCGCAGGGCCAACACAGATAGACAGATAACATTCACACTCACATTCAAACACTAAGGGCCAATTTAGTGTTGCCAATCAACCTATCCCCAGGTGCATGTCTTTGGAGGTGGGAGGAAGCCGGAGTACCCGGAGGGAACCCACGCATTCACGGGGAGAACATGTAAACTCCACACAGAAAGATCCCGAACCTGGATTTGAACCCAGGACTGCAGGAACTTCGTATTGTGAGGCAGACGCACTAACCCCTCTGGAAAATCCCTTATCTGCTTATTGTGTTACTAATGTTTTAGTGATATTATATGGTACTTGAAAGTCGGAGAGGTGTGGCCACAGGTGTGGTGACCGCCAGTGTCTCTGAGGGAAGCCACGTTTCTTGACGAGGCGAAGCGAAGGCAGCCGCTGGGGTCCGCCTGAGCTTTTTTTCCCCCTCCTCCACGGTGGAAGCATCCCACGTTTGGGGGTGGCCGGTCGGAGGAGGCAAGAGAGTCCACAGCTGCCTCTTTGACAGGTGCACGAGGAACCACCCAAGCTATCCCCTCATGTCTACAGTAAGAGACGACTTATTACCACAATTGTATATATATATTGTATATTGTATATGTATAGGGGTGGGACCTAATACGTTTACTTCTTCCCACTCCCTTTTGAGCCAATCTTGACATATACAAAAGATTAGTCACATGTAATGTTTTCAATGTAGGTGTAAAAATAATGTATCTATATATTTCTTTTGTATTTTATGTCATTCTCTTGTTTTGTTTGCATGGCTCAAAATAAACCATTCATTCATTCATTCATTCAAATAAACCATTCATTCATTCATTCATTCAATTTTCTCACCGAAACCTTCTGTTTGACTTGTGGTAGGGAACCATGTTCGCTTGACCGCTCTGTTCCATAGTAAAGCTTAACCGTCATCTTTAGGGAATGTAAACAAGGAAACACCGGCTGTTTTTGTGTTTCTAAAGGCAGCCGCAATACACCGCTTCCCACCTACATCTTTCTTCTTTGACGTCTCCATTATCAATTGAACAAATTGCAAAAGATTTAGCAACACAGATGTCCAGAATACTGTGAAATTAAGCGATTAAAGCAGACGACTTATAGCTGGGATCGGAAGGAAATGAAAGAGAAACAGGACTTGCAAACAAGAAAACAAGAGGGCGAGAACGGAAATAACACCACAAAGCAAGTCCAAAAACTGTCACGGAGGGTCATGACAGCTGCTGTGTAAAGCCCGTCACTCTCGTCCAGTGGGGCCGAGTCAGCAATACGGTTGAGTTTGCAGTGAGCACCTTGTCAAAATCTGCTTGCCGTTAAAATAAATATTTTAAGCCTGCAAGCGTGTCTACGGCATCTAAAGTTACAAAATGACTCTGCTTTAACTGGCGGACACGTCAGGCATGGAGACTGTTTCTACAAACATTTGTGAAAGAATGGGGCGCTCTCAGTGATTTCCAGCGTGGAGCTGTCATGGGGTGCCACCTGTGCAACAAATCCAGTCGGGTAATTTCCTTGCTCCTGGTAACACTAGCCAGCAGTATAGAATATGACGTGATTTTTGGTCCAGAACATGTTTTGCTTTGTTCATTAATGACGTGTTTGTTGATGCTTTATGTTGTATAATAAACTTTGTCAGAGCATGCACACACACACACACACACACACACACACAAACACATACACACCGATCTACATTTCTGCCAGTGGGTGCTCGGTGTGTGTGTATTAGTGTTGTCCCGATACCAATATTTTGGTACCACTACTAAAAGTATTTTAGTACTTTTCGGTAAAATTCAGTACTCTGGTATCATATGTTTCTTATTGCAAGTTTGTCCTTAAATAAAATAGTGAACATACTGTCATGATCCACTACTTGGATCATGGCATGTTCTGGTTTTCTTGTTTTGTTATCACCCTGTTTAGTATTTTTTGTCCTTAGTTCCTGGTGGCACTTCCTGTTTTGTTTGTGTTGCTTAGTTACGCATTTAGCGTCACCTGTCTCTTGTTTGTCGTCGCGCACCTGCCTCCTAATTTTCTGTCCTTACTTAAGCCTGCCCTTTTTTTTTTTCCTTCGTCCTCTCAATGCAGTTCGCTTCCCACGCAACAGGTGACGTCGCTATCCCGCATTGTGGTAACTACCCTTTGTACTCGATTAGCTTCCATGCTATTTTGTTTGTTTGTTTCCCTATGCTCACATGCTAGCGCCTTTTGTTTCCTCTAGCTCAGGCTAGTTCTGTTGGTTTTGTTTGTTAGTGCCTTCATGCAAGTGTTTGTGTTCTTACTTTGTTCTTTAGTATATTAATAAATCATCATTCTTACCTTCACGCTGTGTTCCATTCCGACTGCACCAACGAGAGAACGCAATCCACACCACGATGCCCACCAAACGTCACACATATAAGACAACTTGTCTTTTATTAATAAGTAAACAAAAAAAGGCTCCTCGTTTAGTCTGCTGACATATGCAGTAACATGTTGTGTCATTTTCCATTCTATTATTTCATCAAAATTATTAAACACAAGTGGTAGAAAATTAATGATTAATCTACTTGTTCATTTACTGTTAATATCTGCTTACTTTCTCATTTAAAATGTTCTATCTACACTTCTTTTCAAATGTAATAATCACTTATTCTTCTGTTGTTTGATGCTTTACATTAGTTTTGGGTGTTACCACGTAAATGGCATTGACACAATCAGGAACAGGCTGTTCTGAAGAAACTCCCCCGACGACTCCTCAAAGATGGACACTTTTGACGTTCCTTTTTGTCAACAACACCTGTGGTCGAACTTTGAGAT
This sequence comes from Nerophis ophidion, assembly GCF_033978795.1. NCBI lineage: Eukaryota > Metazoa > Chordata > Actinopteri > Syngnathiformes > Syngnathidae > Nerophis > Nerophis ophidion. The sequence goes on from NC_084629.1 coordinate 7,814,437, forward strand.
CGGCCTCAGTCCATACAAAAACATTTCATCATCTCTCCCAAGTTAATTGTGTATATATGCACACACGACCCCCCACCCTCGAATCAACGCCTTCACCACCGCTTAATTCCTCCGGGGCTGTGGATGGCTGAGCAGCACTATACAGCGGTAGCGGGTCTCCTCAAACCCACACCTTCCTGTGTTGCAAGTTGGTGTGATTTACGTACCATGTTTAATGTGTGCCATGCTATGTGAGGTTTTTTCCTTGGACTCAGTCTGGACCCCTCCTGAGGGTCTAGCCTTAAACTGATTTTTTTTTTACTCCCCCCTATCCCAATGTCACCCTTTTCTCATCTTTTTAAGGAGCGCCGTAAGTGGCTGATCCGTTGGCGGTCTCGTCTTGCCCCCCCCCCGTAACGTATGTCTGCTCTTAGCGGGACTGTGCCGAAAATGAAATTTCGTTGTACTTGTGCAATGACAATAAAGCTCTATCCTATCCTATTTGCGTATCAACCCAATACCAAGTAGTTACAGGATCAAACAATGGTCGTATTCAAAGCCCTTTCCTGAGTTTAAAAATATAATATAAATAAAAAAACAAACAAAAGAAGATTTTGTGATGTTAAAAAATATCAATGTACCGTATTTTTCGCCCTACAATAATTTGGCCGGCCGGGGTTGTGACATATACTCCGGAGCGATTTATGTGTGAAATGATTAACACATTACCGTAAAATATCAAATAATATTATTTATCACATTCGTGGAAGAGACGAAGAAAATGTCAGCAATCGTCACACACACGTCAACCAATAAGAATTCGGCGGGGGAGGGTCATGGCAGAAGTGCATTGTGGGTCATGGAATGCTAACTGCTAGGGCTGTGAATCTTTGGGTGTCCCACGATTCGATTCAATATCGATTCTTGGGGTCACGATTCGATAATGTATCGATTTTTTTTGATTCGATTCGATTCTCGATTCAAAAACAATATTTTTCCGATTCAAAACGATTCTGTATTCATTCAATACGTAGGATTTCAGCAGGATTTACCCCAGTCTGCTGACATGCTAGCAGAGTAGTAGATTTAAAAAAAAAAAAACACTTTTATAATTGTAAAGGACAATGTTTTATCAACTGATTGCAATAATGTAAATTTGTTTTAACTATTAAACAAACCAAAAATATGACTTATTTTATCTTTGTGAAAACATTGGACACAGTGTGTTGTCAAGCTTATGAGATGCCATGCAAGTGTAAGCCACTGTGACACTATTGTTCTTTTTTATTATTTTTATAAATGTCTCATGATAATGTCAGTGAGGGATTTTTAATCACTGCTATGCTGAAATTATAATTAATATTGATACTGTTGTTGATAATATTCATTTTTGTCTCATTACTTTTGGTTTGTTCTGTGTCGTGTTTGTGTCTCCTCTCAATTGCTCTGTTTATTGCAGTTCTGAGTGTTGCTGGGTCAGGTTTGGTTTTGGAATTGGATTGCATTGTTATGGTATTGCTGTGTAAAGGTTTGTTGGATTGATAAAAAAAAAAAAAAAATCGATTTTTTAAAAATGAGAATCGATTCTGAATCGCACAACGTAAACGATTCGATTTGTATTCGAATCAATTTTTTTCCCACACCCTTACTAACTACTATATGCTATATGCTACTGCCGTCGCTATTAAAATGGATCATTCCATTGTTGGCGGTAACTTATAAAAACTGAGAAGGGCTGAACAAAAATGGCACCGAAAAGGAAATCATGTACTGCAGATTACAAGCTGGACGTAGTGAAATATGCAGCAGAAAACGACAAGAGGAAGCGGCGCATACCTTTGGAGTTGGCAGAGGAAGAAGATTTCATGGGATTTATCGATTAGGAGAGACAGATTGTTTGGTAAACATATAGCATGTTCTATATGTTATAGTTATTTGAATGACTCTTACCATAATATGTTACGTTAACATAGCAGGCACCTTCTCAGTTGGTTATTTATGCCTCATATAACGTACACTTATTCAGCCTGTTGTTCACTATTCTTTATTATTTTAAATTGCCTTTCAAATGTCTATTCTTGCTGTTGGATTTTATCAAATAAACCAGTGTCTTAAATGTCGTTACCAAACAACAGAGGAGTTACGATGGTGAAAAGTGTGACGCTTGGCTGGCATCGTGATGCTGGTGGCGCTCTTTCAAGGTGCAGATCGGGCACCGAGACAGTAAGAAATAATGATTTATTAACAAATAAAGCAGGCTAGGGAACAGAAACACTGGCACTTAGTACAAAAGGCAAAAACAAAGCGATAGCATGGGAGCTAGGAAACAAAAACGGCTAAGCACGGAAGCTAGCGAGTCCACAAATAGACAGCCGAGTCGTCACTTGGGAAACACAAACGGTATGTACACAAAACTACGAGGAGAGAAGGAGTGAACGGAAAAGGCAGGCTTGAATAGAGACGTAAACAATTACCAACATGTGCTCGTCAGGAAACAAGCAGCAGGTGGAACTAATAAGTGCACAAACAAACTCAAAATCGCCAAAAGTCTGTGATCCGGGTAGCGGATCATGACAGAAAAGTGTGGTCAAGTGTTGTCTCCCCTTCCGTGTGATGGACCTTTTTATTTCTTTTGCGACTCTAGCTGAGCGTTTGGCGAGCGTATTGAATGAGTATGGCGGTGGAATATTGTTTTTCATGCTGCAATGTGATATTTTGATCCTATTAGAGCAGCGGTGTATCGCTGGCATGAAAGCACAAAAGGAAGCGACAACCTCCCTCTGCGTATTTTCATTAACTTCTATCACAAGGGCCTCGGCGGCGCTGTGCCGGCTGTGCTCGGCAGGTTGCCTATCAAATACCTTTTCAGAACCTGAGGCGCCGTAGGTTGTACCCTAGATCACGTCCTCAGGTGGGCCGCTTTGGAAGGCGCTATAAATAGCTCCAGAAGACGACACAACCTCAAAGTTTAATGATAATATAATAAAAGAATAAACATTAAAAAAAGAAGAAGAAGAAGAAGACGGCACCTCCGCAAAGCAAAGTCAAGAGGCTGCTGGCAAATGAAAGCGAAAGTTGCCCTAAGAGTTGCCACAAAGTTTGTGAAGTCAATGTTTTTTTTTTAATCCTCAAAAATGAGGAAAAGGCGCTTGGATGTGCCGCCCCCGGGGGACACGGGGGGTTTCTGTACTTAAGGCTTGGAACGGCCTCATTATCTCCTCGCCTCGTCAGGGCCTTTGTCACAGGCAGCGTCGTCATGGTCGACGCCACGAGGCATCGTACTTTGCATATTTGCTATAAACCATATCAACGTGCAATAATTACCGTATTTAAGGAGCACTTAAAATCTATTCTTTTCTTTTCAAAACTTGGCTGTGCGCCTCATAACCCGGTGCGCCAAATTTTTTCCTACCAACCCCAAAGCTATTTTATTTGCTACATGATGTAATGATAAGTTTGACCAGTAGATGGCAGTCAAACATAAGAGATACGTGTAGACTGCACTATGATGGCAATATGACTCAAGTCATCCATCCATCCATTTTCTACCGCTTATTCCCTTTTGGGGTCGCGGGGGGCGCTGGCGCCTATCTCAGCTACAATCGGGCGGAAGGCGGGGTACACCCTGGACAAGTCGCCACCTAATCGCAGGGCCAACACAGATAGACAGACAACATTCACACTCACATTCACACACTAGGGCCAATTTAGTGTTGCCAATCAACCTATCCCCAGGTGCATGCCTTTGGAAGTGGGAGGAAGCCGGAGTACCCGGAGGGAACCCACGCATTCACGGGGAGAACATGCAAACTCCACACAGAAAGATCCCGAGCCTGGATTTGAACCCAGGACTGCAGGACGTTCGTATTGTGAGGCAGACGCACTAACCCCTCTGCCACCGTGAAGCCTATGACTCAAGTCATTCAATTGAAAATATAGAACACGGCGCGCAAAAATCTATCAAAATGTTTTAGTACAACTTTGGTAAGCTAAGAAGATGCACCGCTTGATGTGCTTCAACGTAGGAGTATAATTATGGTGTGTGTATGAGGTAGGACATTATCTGGCGTCTTGTTTGGCAATATTATGCAAAAGCAACTGTTCTTACCTTCTGGTACCTGCTGATCTGTATTTGGGATCTGCATAAATCCTTAAAAATTGCGCCGGTCCACTCCGAAGTTTATGAGCGTCTGCTTTTTCCTCTATCTTCCTGTTATAGGACATTTTTTCTCCGCTGTTGCCATTGTTACTTATATATGTCAATAAACTCACCATGAAAGTACTAAAACATACCGGTGTAGTGAGTTTTAATTATTCACCCAAGGAATTTTAGTTATTAGAGGGTTCCGGGCCGGACGATTTTTTTTCAAGGAACGCATTTCCGGCGTTGTGTGCCACGAATGAGGAGATGCTTTCTTACCTTCTGGTACCTGTATTTTTGATCTGCATGAACCCTGAAAAATTGTGCGAATCCGCCTTTGTAGTACGGATCGACACTATAGTTAATAAGCTTTTTTTTTCTATATCTTTTTGTTATGGGACATTCTTTCTCCGCTGTTGCCATTTCAAATATAAAGTTGTGTAAAGTTCTTAATTATATCTGTCAGTAAACTCGCCATGAAAGTGCTAAAACATACCGGTGTAGTGAGTTTACATTATTTCCCAAAGGAATTTTAGTTATTAGAGGGTTCCGGGCCGGACGATTTTTCAAGGAACACACTTCCGGCTTTGTTATTGCACTAGTGAGTCACGGATGAGGAGATTCTTTCTTACCTTCTGGTACCTGTATTTTTGATCTGCATGAATCCTGAAAAATTGCGCGCATCCGCCTTTGTAGCACTGACCGACCTGTAGTCGATAAGCTTATTTTTCACTATCTTCTTCCTATGGGACACTCTTTCTCCTCTGTTGCCTTTTCTAATATAAAGTAGTGTAAAGTTCTTACTTATATCTGTCAGTAAACACGCCATGAAAGTGCTAAAACATACCAGTGTAGTGAGTTTACATTATTCACCCAAGGAACTTTAGTTATTAGAGGGTTCCGGTCGGACGTTTTTTCAAGTAACGCATTTCCGGCGTTGTCATTGCATTAGTGAGCTATGGATAAGGAGATGCTATAATACCTTCTGGTAACTGCTGATCTGTACTTGGGCTCTACATAAATTCTGAAAAATTGTGCGCATCCACCTTTGTAGTCCATATGGACGCCGTAGTCGATAAGCTTCTTTTCTCAATCTTCTTATTATGGGACATTCACCCTCCACTGTTACCATTTCTAATATAAAGTAGTGTAAAGTTCTCACTTATATCTGTCAGTAAACTCGCCATGAAAGCTCTAAAACAAACCGGTGTCGTGAGTTTATATTATTCACCCAAGGAATTTTAGTTACTAGAGGGTACCGGGCCGGACGATTTTTCAAGGAACACACTTCCGGCGTTGTTATTGCACTAGTGAGCCACGGATGAGGAAATTCTTTCTTACCTTCTGGTACCTGTATTTTTGATCTGCATGAATCCTGAAAAATTGCGCGCATCTGCCTTTGTAGTACGGACCGACCTGCAGTCGATAAGCTTATTTTTCACTATCTTCATCCTATGGGACACTCTTTCTCTTCTGTTGCAATTTCTAATATAAAGTAGTGTAAAGTTCTTATATCTGTCAGTAAACTCGCCGTGAAAGTGCTAAAACACACCTGTATAGTGAGTTTACATTATTCACCCAAGGAACTTTAGTTATTAGAGGGTTCCGGTCGGACGTTTTTTCAAGGAACGCATTTCCGGCGTTGTCATTGCATTAGTGAGCTACGGATAAGGAGATGCTATCATACCCTCTGGTACCTGCTGATCTGTATTTGGGATCTGCATACATCCTGAAAAATTGTGCGCATCCGCCTTTGTAGTCCGTATGGATGTTGTCGTCGATAAGCTTCTTCTTTTTCTCTATCTTCTTGTTATGGGACATTCTTTCTCCCCTGTTGCCATTTCTACTATAAAGTAGTTTAAAGTTTTTACATGTAATTGTCAGTAAACACGCCAAGAAAGCACTAAAACATACCGGTGTAGTGAGCTTACATTTTTCACCCAAGGAACTTTAGTTATTAGAAAGTTCCGGTCGGACGGATTTTCACGGGACACATTTCCGGTGTTGTTATTGGACTAGTGAGCCACAGAGAAAGAGATACTCTCTTACCTTCTGGAACCTGTGGATCCTTATTTCAGATATCTATAAATCCCGAAATATTGCGCGCATCTGCCTTTGTAGTTTGTGTGGGCCCCGTAGTCAATAAGCCTCTTCTTTTTCTCTACCTTCTTGTTATGAGACATTCATCCTCCGCTGTTGCCATTCCTAATATAAAGTGTAAAGTTCTTACTTATATCTGCCAGTAAACTCCCCATGAAAGTGCTAAAACATACCGGTGTAGTAAGTTTACATTATTCCCCCAAGGAACTTTAGTTATTAGACGGTTCCGGTCGGACGGTTTTTCACAGGACACATTTCCGGCATTGTTATTGCACTAGTGAGCCACAGATGAGGAGATGCTTTCTTACCTTCTGGTACCTGCTGATCTGTATTTGGAATATACATAGATCCTGAAAAATTGTGCGCATCCACCTTTGTAGTCCATATGGACGCCGTAGTCGATAAGCTTCTTTTCTCAATCTTCTTATTATGGGACATTCACCCTCCACTGTTGCCATTTCTAATATAAAATAGTTCTTACCTATATCTGTCAGTAAACTCGCCATGAAAGCGCTAAAACAAACCGGTGTAGTGAGTTTACATAATTCACCCTAGGAACTTTAGTTATTTGAGGGTTCCGGTCACTCGGTTTTTCACGGGACACGTTTCCGATGTTATTGTTGCACTAGTGAGCCAGGGATGAGGGGATGCTTTCTTACCTTCAGGTACCTGCTGATCTGTATTTGGAATATACATAAATCCTGAAAAATTGTGCACATCCGCTTTTGTAGTCCGTGTAGACACCGTAGTCGATAGGCTTCTTTTCTCAATCTTCTCATTATGGGAAATTCACCCTCCACTGTTACCATTTCTAATATAAAGTAGTGTAAAATTCTCACTTATATCTGTCAGTAAACTCGCCATGAAAACGCTAAAACAAATCGGTGTACTGAGTTTACATAATTTACCCTAGGAACTTTAGTTATTAGAAGGTTCCGGTCACTCTTTTTTTCACGGGACACGATTCCGATGTTGTTGTTGCACTAGTGAGCCAGGGATGAGGGGATGCTTTCTTACCTTCTTGTACCTGCTGATCTGTATTTGGGATCTGCATTTATCCTGAAATTTTTCGCGCATCCGTCTTTGTAGTCCGGACCGACACTGTAGTTGATAAGCTTCTTTTTCCTCTATCTTCTTGCTATGGGACATTATTTCTCCGCTGTTGCCATTTCTAATACAAAATAGTTTAAAGTTCTTACATATAACTGTCAGTAAACTCGCCATGAACGCGCCAAAACATACTGGTGTAGTGAGTATACATTATTCACCCCAAAAAACATTAGTTATTAGAGTTCCGGTCGGACTGTTTTCCACGGGACACATTTTTGGCCTTGTTGTTGTTTCGGGATGAGGAGATGCTGCTCCCTTGTTGATTTAAGTAACATCTGAATGTCATTAAAACAGTGAGCACCATCTTTTGACACTTCTTCCTCTCCCGTCCTTGCATGCTACACCGCTACAATAAAGATGACGGGGGATATGCCACCCCCAGGGGCGACGGGGGGTTCTGTACTCAAGGCTTGGAACAGCCTCATTATCTCAGACTTTGTCACAGGCAGCGTCGTCGTGGTCGACGCCACGAGGCATCAGGACAATCTCCATGCTGCACATAATTTGCCATATGGACAGCATTTCGAGACCCCCCCCAAAAAAAAAGCCCCCTAGACTGATTCCCAAGATAAGTAAATGAATATTTCATCTCTTTTTCATCTAATTTGCACCCCATTATTATACACGACTCATTTTTTAATTGATAGAACAGATCAAAAACACAGGTTTGACTTTATTTTTTGTCTTTTTTGGCCTCCGTTTTGAACGCGACTATAGAAGGACGATGATGCCGCGCATTGGCCTATTAATAACTGTCATCACACACCAAATGCTTGTCGTCTTTTTACTGATGAGTTCTTTTACCTGACACACCGCTGATTAATTAATTTCACGCTGTTTAATTAAATCCAGTCTGGGCGCCACCACAGGGGAATGTCAGCTTTATTGAAGGAGGTCTGAGACTAGGGTTGTGTTGAATACCGGTATTAGTATAGTACCGCGATACTAATGAATCATATTCGGTACTATACCGCCTCTGAAAAGTACTGGTCCGGCACCCCCACGCGCCACTGTCGTCGTCACGTCGTGTCATTGGTGTTTTACGAGCAGACGAGCATGTTCGGCAGTGCACAATCAAGGAGTACTTACAAACAGACACAGTGTGTAGACAGAAAAGGGAGAACGGAGGCATTTTGGCTTAAAAATTGGCAATAAAGGTGAAGTTATAACACTGAATCACGCTCAGGAAGAGGTGCTTTAAGACAGGGGTCTCAGACGCACGGCCCGCGGGTCAATTGCGGCCCGCGAGACGTTATTTTGCGGCCCCCAAAATAATATGAACGTCTAAAGGGGAACATTATCACAATTTCAGAAGGGTTAAAACCAATAAATATCAGTTCCCAGTGGCGTATTTTATTTTTCAAAGTTCTTTTTCAAAATTTTACCCATCATGGAATATCCCCCAAAAAAGGCTTTAAATTGCCTGATTTTCACTATCTTTAAATCCATCATCCAGCAAGATATAGCGACATTAGCTCGGATTCAGACTCGGATTTCAGCGGCTTAGGCGATTCAACAGATTACGCGTGTATTGAAACGGATGGTTGGAGTGTGGAGGCAGATAGCGAAAACAAAATTGAAGAAGAAACTGAAGCCATTGAGCAAATAGCTATTGAAGCTATTCGGCGATCGCCGGGTATCCATACATCTCTGTGGGTATCCATACATCTCTGTGCCATGTCTGTCATAGCATCGCAGGAGCAACTTAAATCCGTCGATTGGTAAGTGTTTGTTTGGCATTAAATGTGGGTGTAGGTAAAGGCTGGATGAAAATATACTGTAGCTACAAATGCAAATACAGCTAGCCTAAATAGCATGTTAGCATCAATTAGCTGGCATTCATGCCGCAACCAAATATGTCTCATTAGCCCATAAGTCAAAACCATCAACAAAACACACCTTTGTGATTTTGTTGACTTTATCGTTGGAAATGCATTTGCTTTGAGTGTCGCAGGGTATCCATACATCTCTGTGCCATGTCTGTCGTAGCATCGCCGGTAAAACGTGCAGACCAAACAGATCTTTTGACACTGGTGCAACTTGAATCCATCGATTGGTAAGTGTTTGTTTGGCATTAAATGTGGGTGGAGGGAAAGGCTGGATGCAAATATAGCTACAAATGAGGCATAACGATTCAATATGTACATACAGCTAGCCTAAATAGCAAGTTAGCATCGATTAGCATGCCGTGCTAATCGATGCGCACTCCACGTAAGTCAACTTGAATCCGTCCCTGATCGCGTTGTTACACCCTCCGAGGCATGATGTCTCCAAGGTACGGAAAACGATCGAAAAAACGGAAAATGACGGAGCTGATTTGACTCGATGTTTGTAATGTGTTTGAGAAAATGGCGGATTGACTACCTCCGAGAGCGAATAACAGAAAGGCGTTTAATTCGGCAAAATTCACCCATTTAGAGTTCGGAAATCGGTTAAAAAAATATATGGTCTTTTTTCCGCAACATCAAGGAATATATTGACGCTTACATAGGTGTGGTGATAATGTTCCCCTTTAATGTTAGCGTGGCCCGCAAGTTTTATATGAATGGTTATTTGGGTCCAAAATGGCTCTCTCAACGTTCTGGGTTGCCTACCCCTGCGTTAGTGGAAAAGCGGCAAACGAGTAAAAGCGACAGAAACGTTGCCATGGAGACGAGAGTTTTCTCACGTGCCTGGCTGCCGTCACACTGCGACACCTGTCCATCAGTAATAACAGTCCCCGATAAACAGGACCAATTCAAACCCTTATTAGTTTTTTTGTTGTTGTTTAATTTGCATTGCCTCACACGATGAACATCACATATATTTCTATATGACGCCGGATAACACTCCAGGAGCTGTCACTTTTGTGCGCTCGCGGTACTTTCCACGGCTATTATCCGCCGACCGCCGTGTTGCTCTAGGGAGGAAAAGTGGATCGACACACATTGTGGAAATAACATTATTTTCCGTGCGTCGGCTAAATACAAATATATTCCACAACCCCAAACACGTCTTTTTCAAAGCCTGCAGTGAAGAGAAAGGTTCGTGATGAGCAAAGACAATTCCAGGAAAAGTGGGAGATACAATATTTCTTTGTTGAGCACATCGGCACCCTGATGTGTCTTATTTGCACAAAGAAAGTTGCACAAGGAGTACAATTTGAAAACTTCATTATACAACTACACATGCTAAGGAGTATGCAAACATTTTTTTAAGAAATCTTTTCTTGCGGCCCAGCCTCACCCAGACTCTGCATCCAGTGGCCCCCAGGTGAATTGAGTTGGAGACCTCTGCTTTAAGACATGGCTAGCTAGCAAGCTGCTGATGTCCATCCGCCATCGGCAGTGTTTTAGCTACTTCGAAAACTCTAATCCTCGCCTCCATGGCGACAAAGTAAGTTTCGTACAAGTATCATCCCTGCAGAACGAGGAATAGCTAAACTGCTTCAATACTCAGTGGCCTAGTGGTTAGAGTGTCCGCCTTGAGATCGGTAGGTTGCAGAGTCATACCAAAAGCTATACAAATGGGACCCATTAGTTCCCTGCTTGGCACTCAGCATAAAGGGTTGGAATTGGGGGTTAAATCACCACAAATGATTCCAGGGCGCGGCACCGCTGCTGCCCACTGCTCCCCTCACCTCCCAGGGAGTGGATAAGGGGATGGGTCCAATGCAGAGGACAAATTTCACCACACCTAGTGTGTGTGTGTGACAATCATTGGTACTTTAACTTTTCACTACACACCGTAGCTCACCGGCGTCAAAATGTAAACAAACGCCATTGGTGGATCTACACCTGACATTCAATGTAATGATACCAAGTACAAAGGCGTATCTTGTCGATGTTACGATGCTAGTTAGAAAGTAAGTAGATATTAACAGTAAAAAAAATAATAATAATAAAACATTTTCCACCACTTGTCTGTGGGTTTGGAGGATGCCAGGAGAACGTACATTTCGGACTGCATTGTGCCAAGTGTGAAATTTGGTGGAGGAGGAATTATAGTGTGGGGTTGTTTTTTTTAAGAGTTGGGCTTGGCCCCTTAGTTCCAAAGAAAGGAACTTTTGAATATGCCAGGATACCAACACATTTTGGACAATTCCATGCTCCCAACCTTGTGGGAACAGTTCGGAGCGGGCCCCTTCCTCTTCCAACATGACTGTGCACCAGCGCACCAGTACACAAGTGAACCGGTGCACTTGAGGGGCCAGCTCCAAACTGTTCCCACAATGTTGGGAGCATAGAATTGTCTAAAGTGTCTTGGTATCCTGGAGCATTCAAAAGTTAATTTCATTGGAACTAAGGGGCCAAGCCCAGCTCCTACAAAAACAACCCCACACCATAATTCCTCCTCCACCAAATTTCACATTTGGCACAATACAGTCCAAAATGTACCATTCTCCTGGCAACCTCCAAACCTAGACTCGTACATTAGAAATTTCCCGACTGGATCTGTTGCACAGGTGGCATCCTATGACAGTTCCACGCTGGGAATCACTGAGAACGGCCCATTCTTTCACAAATGTTTGTAGAAACAGTCTCCATGCCTAAGTGCTTGATTTTATACCCCTGGGGCCGGGCCAATGATTAGGACACCTGATTCTGATTATTTGGATGGGTGGACGAATACTTTTTGGCATTATAGTGCATGTTGAGTAAGAAACACCACCGAGACAGAATAGTTTTTACTAAAGCTTTAGGAGACCAGCCCTTACAATGCGATAATAGAAGCGGTCTAAAGTCAATCGGAAAGAGTCTGCTTATTTAGTGCAAAATTAGCCCCTCCCACCCAGAAAGAAATATAGCTGTTGTTTCAAAACAGATATGGCCTTCTCCGCAGGAACGGAGTATGTTATACCCTGACGCGGACCTTCAAGGTGAAACACAGAGATTATTATCGGACATAAGATAAAATAAAAAACACGAAAATCATGAGAAGACACACTACATAGGGGCGGTATAGCTCGGTTGGTAGAGTGTCCCTTGGGGAAATCTCTGCGCTGCTGACCCCTCTTTGCTTGGAATTATCTCCTCCTGGCCCCACTATGGACTGGACTCTCACTATTATGTTAGATCCACTATGGACTGGACTCTCACTATTATGTTAGATCCACTATGGAGTGGACTTTCACAACATTATATTAGACCCACTCAACGTCCATTGATTTCAGTCTCCCCTAAAGGGGGCAGGGGGGTTGCCCACATATGCGGTCCTCTCCAAGGTTTCTCATAGTCATTCACATCGACGTCCTACAGTGGTGAGTTTTTCCTTGCCCTTATGTGGATTCTGTACCGCGGATGTTGTTGTGGCTTGTGCAGCCCTTTGAGACACTTGTGATTTAGGGCTATGTAAATACACATTGATTTATTGATTGATTGATGAGCTTGAGGGCTCCAGGTTCGATCCCCACTCCTGCCATCCTAGTCACTGCTGTTGTGTCCTTGGGCAAGAGACTTTACCCAATTGCTCCCAGCGCCACCCGCATTGTGTTTTAAAAATGTAACTTAGATATTCTGCCATGAGGTGGCGACTTGTCCAGGGTGTCCGCCCGATTGTAGCTGAGATAGGCACCAGCACCCCCCGCAACCCCAAAGGGAATAAGCGGTAGTAAATGGATGGATGGAAGGACTTAGATATTGGGTTTCACAATATGAAGCGCTTTGACTCACTAGAGAAAAGCGCTATATATATCTGTTCCACTCAGGATTGAATTCAAAATATCTCTGCTAACTCACCAGTGCCTCCATGGAAATGCCCCCCTCTACCTCAAAGAACTGCTCAGCCCCAAATCCTCCACATGACACCTCCGCTCCAAACAGGCTAACCTCCTCCAACCTCCATGGACAAAAGGTACAAACTATGGGAGACCGGGCTTTCTGCTCCGCTGCTCCCAGTCTGTGGAACACTCTCCCTGACCAGCTGAGGGCACCTCAGACTGTGAATGCTTTTAAAAAAGGCTTAAAAACCCATTAAAAAAAAAAAAAAAAAAAGCCTTTTTGTAGACATGCGTGCTGTTTCTAGCTATTGGGCTGTTTCTAGTTTTATATTTGATTTATTTTTTATTATCTTTTTATCATTATTATTATTATTACTATTTTTTACACTGTGGCACTTTGAGGTTGTTTGCTCAACGTAAAGTGCTTCTTTTTTTTTTTTTTACAAATAAAATCTATTATTATTATTATTATTATAAATATAATTCACTTCAAACATGACTATGGATTAAAAATAGAACACTTAAAAATATCTCATTCTCACATTAGCCACAGAGTGATTGCTATTACATTAGCTACAAGCTTAGAGTATTTTAAAATGTGTTTTTAAGAATTAATATTACAGCACACAGCTAACTTATATTTACATGTTCATCAATTAAAAGAGATGTTACTTAAAACATTGGCTGTAAAGTTAAAAAAAAAGCTTTTTTAACGGTGACAGGAAGTGACTGGAGACGTACTGTACATGAATATGTTTTATGATTGACACCTACGCTGCTTAAAAGAAGAAGAAGAAAAAAAAGACACCGTGCACAATGTTGCAGTCAACGAAACGTGCCGTTGTTGTCGAGTCGCGCTGATGTATCGTCTTTGGTGTCGAAACCAATGCGGCGCGACACAGCGGGTAAGGCGGCCGTGTGGGCGGGGAACGCACGGCGCACTGTGACTGTTCTCTTGAAACATATTTTTGTAACATATTTTTTTGATCTTTAATCACAAACAACAACAAGAGAGGACGCTCACATTTGCCTTTAGAAGGGAGGGAGGAGTGAACATGTCATTAGGGCCATAGTGGAAGATTTGTACATTTCGGTAGTTGCACGGTAGAACATTTCATCTTTTTCATATCAAATGTGAGGCGAGCAAGTACAGCGAGACTAATCAGTTTTGTACAAAACGTACACAAATGCGTGTCCTCAACTGATGATGGATGCCATTAATTAATTGATCGATGTTTGTGTTTTAGTATATCCTCTGTGTGTTTAGTATTTCCTGTTTTTAGTTCCTGTCAGCACTCCTATTGTCTGTTTCCTGTTTTTTTTTCCCCTGTGCGCTGTTTTCCCCTCAGCTGCAGCTGATTGGCACCTGGCCACACCTGGTGTCAATCAGCCCGATCCTATTTGTACCTGCTTTTGTCCTCTCAGTGCTGGATTATTGTCGCTCTCGTGTCACGTATTGCATGTCGCTTCTGTATGGTATTGTCGCTCCTATCGTGTCGGTGCAGCGTAGCGGTAAGCTATAATTCGTTAGATGTTCGTAGCGTACAGTTTTTTGGTTCCCTGCTTCCTATTTTGTCTTTGAACAACACGTAACGACTTCTGTTCCCTGTTCTATTAAGGCCAGCCTCCATGCTAAGCCTTTTGTTTTTGCTAGCTTCCATGCTAAACTCTGTTTATTTTCTAGTTCCCATGCTAGCTCTTTTTCTTTGTTATCCGCCCACGTGCGTGCTTTTTGTTTGTACCTTTTGTTTGTTCTTGTTTTAGTATATATACTAAATCATGTTTTCTCCCTCTCTGCATCTTGGGGTTCGTCACAAACTAACTTTGAAGAGTACAGTACATATTCCGTACAATTGACCACTAAATCAGGGGTCGGCAACCAAAATTTTTGAAAGAGCCATATTAGACCAAAAATATAACAAAAAATTTGTCTGGAGCCGCAAAAAATGAAAAGCCGTATATAAGTGTTATAATGAAGGCAACAAATGATGTAAGTGTCTATATTAGCCATGTTAGCCTACTATCAAAATGACTGTCACAGGCTGACACAAATCTTCGTTGACAGAAATGTTGAAATATAATATTTATTCTACCCATTTTTATAGAATTGGAAAACATTCATAGAAACAGAAGCTTCTCAGAGGGTGAGATAATGTTTAGATATTACTGGCTTAGAATGGCCAAATGTCCAAGTTAACGAAAATGGCGCTCTGTCTTCTTTGAATGGATTTATAACAATCTACAGAAGCTGGGTAATGTTTGCTGTGGTCTGGAACAACATGGCACACAAACAACTATCAGAAATGTAGCCAATATTACATACAGATAATACGTCACGAGAAATGCAGATATAATAGACCAGAGGTCTGCAACCTGCGGCTCTAGAGCCGCATGTGGTTCTTTAGTGCCTCCTTTGTGTCTCCCTGGAGTTTTTCAAAAATGTATGAAAATAGAAAAAGATGGCGAAAAAATATATTTTTGTTTTAATCGGGTTTCTCTAGGAGGAAAATCCCACTATTTATATTAAACATACTTTTCTGATGAGAGTATTTGGTGAGTGCCATTTTGTCCTGCTTATTTTGGGAGTCCTTGAACTCACTGGAGTTTGTTTACATGTACAATTTTCCTGTTTTATGCCACTCTTTCTTTGTCTCATTTTGTCCACCAAACTATTTATGCTGGGTGTGGATGCACAAATGTGAGCTTTGTTGATGTTATTGACTTGTGTGGCGTGCAGGACTTCAAGCGAATCTATGCTAACGTGCTATTTAGGATAGTTGTATGTACATATTGCATCATTATGCCTCACTTGTATGTATATTTGAGGTAATTTCTCGTGACATATTATCTGTATGTAATATTGGCTGCATTCTTTGTTCCAGACCACAGCAAACATTACCCAGCTTGCATTCAAAGAAGACAGTCCGCCATTGGCCATTTTAAGCCAGTAATATCTAAACATTATCTCACCCTCTAAGAGGCCTCTGTTTTACTAATGTTTTCCAATTTTGTAAAAATGGGTCGAATGAATTTTAATTTTCAACATTTCTGTCAACGAAGATTTGTTTCAGCCTGTGACAGTCATTTTGATAGTAGGCTAACATAGCTAATATAGACACTTAGGTCATGTATTTGCCTTCATTATAACACTTATATACGGCTTTTAAATGTTTGCGGCTCCAGACAGATTTTTTTGGGGGGGGGGGGGGGGGGGGATTTTTGGTCCAATATGGCTCTTTCGACATTTTGGGACATAGGAAATTAAATGAGCTCAAATATACATACAAGTGAGGCATAATGATGCAATATGTACATAAAGCCATCCTAAATAGCATGTTAGCATTGATTCACTTAAAGTCGTGCACTCCACACAAGTCATTAACATCAAAGCTCACATTTGTAGCATTCACACACAGCATAAATAGTTTGGTGGACAAAATGAGACAAAGAAAGTGTGGCAAAAAACAAGAATATTGTGCACGTAAACAAACTCCAGTGAGTTCAAGGACTGCCAAAATTAGTAGGACAAAACGGCACTCGCCAAATACTCTCATCAGAAAAGCATGTTTAATATAAATAGTGGGATTGTCCTCCTAGAGCAGGGGTGGGCAACCTAAAATGTTGAAAGAGCCATATTGGTCCAAAAATACTAAAACAAATCTGTCTGGAGCTGCAAAAAAATTCAAAGCCATATTACATACAGATAGTGTGTCATGAGACATAAATTGAATAAAGAGGACTTAAAGAAAACTAAATGAGCTCAAATATAGCTACAAATGAGGCAAAATGATGCAATATCTACATATAGATAGTCAAATTAGCATGTTAGCATCGATTAGCTTGCAGTGACCAAATATGTCCGATTAGCACTCCACACAAGTCAATAACATCAACAAAACTCCCCTTTGTGCATTCACACACAGTGTTAAAAGTTTAGTGGACAAAATGAGACAGAAAAAGAAGTGGCATAAAACACTACTAGAAAGTTGGAGAAAGTTATAAATGTAAATAAACTACGGTGAGTTCAAGGACCGACAAAATTAGTAGGACAAAACGGCACTCACCAAATACTCTCATCAGAAAAGCATGTTTAATATAACTAGTGGGATTGTCGTCCTAGAGCAGGGGTCGGCAACCTAAAATGTTGAAAAGAGCAATATTGGTCCAAAAATACTAAAACAAATCTGTCTGGAGCCGCAAAAAAATTCAAGGCCATATTACATACAGATAGTGTGTCATGAGACATAAAATGAATTAAGAGGACTTAAAGAAAACTAAATGAGCTCAAATATAGCTACAAATGAGGCATAATGATGCAATATGTACATACAGCTAGCCTAAATAGCATGTTAGCATCGATTAGCTTGCAGTGACCAAATATGTCTGATTGGCACTCCTCACAAGTCAATAACTTCAACAAAATTCATCTTTGTGCATTAAAAGTTTGGTGGACAAAATGATACAGAAAAAGAAGTGGCATAAAACACGTCCTAGTAAGTCGGAGAAAGTTATAAATGTAAACAAACTAGGGTGAGTTCAAGGACCGCCAAAATTGGTAGGACAAAACGGCACTCGCCAAATACTCTCATCAGAAAAGCATGTTTAACATAAATAGTGGGATTGTCCTCCTAGAGCAGGGGTCGGCAACCTAAAATGTTGAAAAGAGCAATATTGGTCCAAAAATACTAAAACAAATCTGTCTGGAGCCGCAAAAAATTCGAAGCCTTACATACAGATAGTGTGTCACGAGATATAAATTGAATTAAGAGGACTTAAAGAAAACTAAATGAGCTCAAATATAGCTTCAAATGAGGCATAATGATGCAATATGTACATACAGCTAGCCTAAATAGCATGTTAGCATCGATTAGCTTGCAGTGACCAAATATGTCTGATTAGCACTCCTCACAAGTCAATAACATCAACAAAATTCATCTTTGTGCATTAAAAGTTTGGTGGACAAAATGATACAGAAAAAGAAGTGGCATAAAACACGTCCTAGTAAGTCGGAGAAAGTTATAAATGTAAACAAACTAGGGTGAGTTCAAGGACCGCCAAAATTGGTAGGACAAAACGGCACTCGCGAAATACTCTCATCAGAAAAGCATGTTTAACATAAATAGTGGGATTGTCCTCCTACAGCAGGGGTCGGCAACCTAAAATGTTGAAAAGAGCAATATTGGTCCAAAAATACTAAAACAAATCTGTCTGGAGCCGCAAAAAATTCGAAGCCTTACATACAGATAGTGTGTCACGAGATATAAATTGAATTAAGAGGACTTAAAGAAAACTAAATGAGCTCAAATATAGCTACAAATGAGGCATAATGATGCAATATGTACATACAGCTAGCCTAAATAGCATGTTAGCATCGATTAGCTTGCAGTGACCAAATATGTCTGATTAGCACTCCTCACAAGTCAATAACATCAACAAAATTCATCTTTGTGCATTAAAAGTTTGGTGGACAAAATGATACAGAAAAAGAAGTGGCATAAAACACGTCCTAGTAAGTCGGAGAAAGTTATAAATGTAAACAAACTAGGGTGAGTTCAAGGACCGCCAAAATTGGTAGGACAAAACGGCACTCGCCAAATACTCGAATCAGTGAAGCATGTTTAAAGTAAACAGTGTGCTTTATAACAATTAGGGAGGTTTGTGTCATGTTTGTCCTCCTACAGAAACCATATTAAAGCAAAACATATTTTTTTTATATTTTTCCATTTTTTATACATTTTTGAAAAAGCACCGGAGAGCCGCGGGTTGCCGACCCAGAGAAACCCTATTAAAACAAAAATATACATTTTTTTCCCCATCTTTTTTCTATTTTTTACATTTTTGAAAAGCTCCAGGGAGCCACTAAGGAGGCACTAAAGAGCCGCGGGTTGCAGACCCCTGCACTAAATGCTAACACCCTAATAAGTTTTTCAACTTGTTTAAGTCGGGGTTCATGTAAATCAATTCATGGTACAAATATATACTATCAGCATAATACAGTCATCCATCCATTTTCCATTTCTACCGCTTATTCCCTTTCGGGGTCGCGGGGGGCGCTGGCGCCTATCTCAGCTACAATCGGGCGGAAGGCAAGGTACACCCTGGACAAGTCGCCACCTCATCGCAGGGCCAACACAGATAGACAGACAACATTCACACTCACATTCACACACTAGTGGTTTGTGGAGCTCCCCCTGGTGTTGTGGTTATGGCGGTCATTCAAAATACGGAAGGAAGTAGTTTGACATGTACTTCGGTATCAGGGAGGTGTAGCGAATATTATAGACCAGGCTCAGTGCAAGTTGTTTTAGTCTGTCCTCCACCCTTGAGCCTAGATGGTGTGTACGACAATGCGGCCTGCTGTGCTCTATAACGTTTTAACACTGTAAGTATTGTACTAATTACACACCAGCTGTTTGATTGTAACGTGCATCATAAGATGGATTGGTTCGGTCCTTGGCCCTGCACAATTCAGCATCTACATGCTGCCGCTAGGTGACGTCATACGCAAATACGGTATTAGCTTTCACTGTTATGCTGATGACAGCCAACTCTACATGGCCCTAAAGCTGACCAACACGCCGGATTGTAGTCAGCTGGAGGCGTGTCTTAATGAAATTAAACAATGGATGTCCGTTAACTTTTTGCAACTCAACGCCAAAAAAACGGAAATGCTGATTATCGGTCCTGCTAGACACCGACCTCTATTTAATGATACAACTCTAACATTTGACAACCAAACAATTAAACAAGGCGACACGGTAAAGAATCTGGGTATTATCTTCGACCCAACTCTCTCCTTTGAGTCACACATTAAAAGCGTTACTAAAACGGCCTTCTTTCATCTCCGTAATATCGCTAAAATTCGCTCCATTCTGTCCACTAAAGACGCTGAGATCATTATCCATGCGTTTGTTACGTCTCGTCTCGATTACTGTAACGTATTATTTTCGGGTCTCCCCATGTCTAGCATTAAAAGATTACAGTTGGTACAAAATGCGGCTGCTAGACTTTTGACAAGAACAAGAAAGTTTGAACACATTACACCTGTCACCACCTGCTGCCACCTAGTGGTTTGTATTCAGTTTCCTTTGTTGGTGCAGTTGACCTTGTGACCTCACTCCAGTTCTCTTTCCCCTGCAGTTCCCGTCTCTCTCGTGGGTGGAGCTGCGAGACGTGCACAGCTGTTTCTAATTTTGATTGAGGATATTTAACCTGCAATTTGGCAGCTGGATGGCACTTGGCGATTCAACCCTGTGGCTTCACTCCGAGATCTCTCCTGCGTTTTGCTACGCTTGTTCCTGACTGCTCCTGGTGCCATCCAGCCTGTGTCTTAGTTTGTAGTTGCACGTCTTGCAAACTCCAGCCCAAGTTTTAGTTTGGATTGGATAACTTTTGTTGTTTTTGCCACGAAGCCCTTTTTGAGTTTACCTTCTTGCTTCGTCGTCCTTAGTTATCTCCTTTTTGGAGCACTCTTAGTTGTAAGTACATTCTACTGAGTAAAGACTGTTTTACTCACCTTTCGTGTGTCTGCATCCTTGGGTTCCTCGCCACACTTGTAATACCAAACCGTGACAGAATCGCCAAGTCAAGATGGAACCCGCAGACGAAGATCCAGTTCGACGGGCCCTCAGGGCTCATGGCCAGCAGATAAGTCAACATGATCAAAGTCTGGCCGAACTGACAGCACTGGTGCGGGAGATGCACACCCGCATGCTTGTACCTCATCCGCTACAAAACCCGGAGGTAGTTCAACCGGCAGCAGCAAACCTCGGTTCCCCCGAAGTCTCGACACCGAGTTTTTGTGCCCGGGAACCCAGCATACCACACCCATCTAGGTATGAAGGGGACTTTGGTAAATGCAGACTCTTTTTGTACCAGTGCTCTTTAGTATTTGCACAGCAGCCTCACTCATATTCAGCTGATCCCGCCCGAGTGGCATATATACTCAGCCTACTGGCCGGAAGAGCAGCACGCTGGGCTATGGAGGTATGTGAGAGCAAACCAGAACTTCGCTCTAGTCTAACCCTGTTCTCTGCTGAGCTGTGCAGTGTGTTTGACCATCCTGTGAGGGAACGAGAGGCAGGCAGCCGCCTCCTCGCGCTTCGACCGGGGACTTCCTCCGTAGCCGACCACTCTATCTCCTTCCGAATCCTGGCAGCAGAGAGCGGCTGGGAGGAGAGAGCATTGCGGGGAATTTTCCTGGCTAGTCTCAGCCCCCGCATCCAAGACGAGCTGGCGGCCCGTGACGAGACCCAGACCCTTGAAGAGCTCATCTCGCTTTCCATCCGCTTGGACAACCGTCTACGAGAACGTCAAACCCAAAAGGAGAGGGATCCTACGTCCACCAGGTGGCAGTCACCGACCAGCCCTCTACTACCTCAGTCCAAACCTCAGGGGGGATCGCTTCCGCCTCCTGATTACAGTTCCCCGGAGGAGGGGCCAGAGGGCGCAATACCCATGCAGTTGGGTGGCAACCGCCTGTCATCAGAGGAGAGGAGTCGAAGGATAAAACTGAGGCTATGCTTGTATTGCGGAGCTGCGGACCACTTCCGCATTCACTGCCCTGCGCGCCCTAGCAAAGACCGTCCTGCTTCCACCAGAGATCTTCCGCTGCCAAGATTACCATCTTCGCCGCCTGCCCCGGCAGCTACGTCTGCACCTCCTCAGCAGATGGGAAGACTTCAAGTAGAAGGTACTCTGTTTTGGGTGGGGGGATCATGCCCTATCAAGGCACTTATTGACTCAGGGGCAGATGAGAACATTATTGACTGTGATCTTGTTAAGTCATTAAAAATTCCTGCTGTGGGTATCGAACGTGTAAAGACGGTTAGCTCACTTGACGGGCGTCACCTGGCTAATATTACGCATCAAACACTC
Source organism: Nerophis ophidion (assembly GCF_033978795.1). NCBI lineage: Eukaryota > Metazoa > Chordata > Actinopteri > Syngnathiformes > Syngnathidae > Nerophis > Nerophis ophidion. The sequence goes on from NC_084629.1 coordinate 7,836,342, forward strand.
GACACATCTCTCCTTATTTCGGGAAACCACCGTGAGAAGGTTAGTTTTTTTATTATGCCGTCTCGCTCGGCTCCTGTAGTTCTTGGTCTTCCTTGGTTGCAACGTCACAGTCCGAGCATAGATTGGACTACACTCAAGATTATGAACTGGAGTATATTTTGTCATAGTCACTGTCTGCGTTCCGCTGCATCCCCTATTAAGCCAGTCATTCCGTCCAGTCCGCAACCCCCTGATTTATCACTAATCCCTGAGGAGTATCATTCACTTAGGGAGGTGTTTTGTAAAGACCGGGCGACAGCCCTACCTCCCCACCGCCCATATGATTGTGCCATTGACCTCCTTCCAGGGTCTACGCTACCTTCGTCAAGGTTGTTCAATATTTCACGTCCCGAACAGCTTGCTATGGAGGAATATATCTCCTCGTCACTTGCTGCCGGACACATTCGTCCTTCTTCCGCTCCCGTAGCGGCGGGGTTCTTTTTTGTCAAAAAGAAGGATGGAGGGCTGCGACCATGTATTGACTATCGAGCGCTAAATAAGATTACTATTAAGAACAAATACCCTCTTCCACTGCTAGAATCTTCTTTCACACCTCTGCATGGGGCGGTAGTTTTTACCAAGCTGGACCTACGCAACGCGTATCACCTTGTGCGCATTCGTCAGGGCGACGAATGGAAGACTGCTTTTAACACCCCATTAGGCCACTTTGAATATTGCGTCATGCCGTTTGGGCTCACTAATGCTCCCGGTGTTTTTCAGTGTTTGATCAACGACGTTCTCCGCGACATGATAGGTCGATTTGTAGTAGTTTATTTAGATGACATACTTATCTTTTCACGTTCCATCGAAACACACCGCCAACATGTTCATCTGGTTTTGCAGAGACTGTTAGAGAACCGATTGTATGTTAAGCCCCAAAAGTGCACGTTTCATTCTCCCACTGTGTCATTTTTGGGGCTGATTGTAGAAAAGGGGCAGGTTAAACCAGACCCAGCTAAGGTCCAAGCAGTGGTAGACTGGCCAATTCCGACTTCCAGAAAACTGTTGCAACAGTTCCTCGGGTTCGCTAACTTTTACAGACGTTTTATTAGGAATTTTAGTAAGATTGCGCAGCCGCTTAATAGACTAACTTCCTCCAAGGTTTCTTTTGAGTGGTCCTCTGAGGCGGATCAAGCCTTTCGGCACCTTAAATCCCTTTTCACCTCTGCTCCTGTATTAGTTCACTGTAATCTTGATCTCCAATTTTTTGTTGAGGTAGATGCTTCTGACACCGGTGTAGGGGCTGTTTTGTCCCAGCGTTCCACTGTCGATCAGAGGCTGCACCCCTGCGCTTTCTTCTCCAAACGCCTGTCACCAGCGGAAAGGAACTATGACATTGGGAACCGAGAGCTGCTGGCAGTCATCCTGGCTCTTCAAGAATGGAGGCACTGGCTGGAGGGGGCCAAACATCCTGTCATCATATACACTGATCATCGTAACCTAGCCTACCTTCGCTCTGCTCAACGCCTCAATCCCCGCCAGGCCCGTTGGTCACTATTTGATTATTGCATCACTTTTCGCCCAGGGTCACACAACGTTAAACCTGATGCCTTGTCGAGGATGTTCTCTCCCTCTACAGAAGACACCCCCCCAGAGACCATCATTCCCCAGTCCCGGATCATTGGTGCAGTACAGTGGAAAATTGAGAAGCGGGTGTCGGAGGCTACCAGGGACTCTCCTACTCCGGCTGGTTGCCCCCCTGGTCGCCTTTTTGTACCAAAGACTCTCCGTCCAGAAGTCTTGTCTTGGGCTCACTCCTCCAAGATCGCCTGCCACCCTGGGGCCAAACGCACTGAGTTCCTACTGACTCAGCGATTTTGGTGGCCAACCGTTCAAAAGGACACTAGGAGATTTGTGGCCGCATGCCAGGTCTGCGCCAGGAGCAAACCATCCCATATGGCTCCGGCGGGGTTGCTGCAGCCCCTTCCCATTCCCTCTCGTCCATGGTCGCACATTGCTCTGGACTTCGTCACAGGTCTACCCATCTCCAGGGGGTTTTCTGTTATCCTCACCATTGTTGATAGGTTTTCTAAGTTTACACATTTTATCCCCCTTCGTAGACTTCCCTCCTCCCTGGAAACGGCAAAATTGCTGGTCACCCACGTGGTTCGTCTTCACGGAATCCCAATGGATGTGGTATCTGACAGAGGACCTCAGTTTTCTTCGGCTACATGGAGAGCATTCTGCAACCTGTTGGGGGCGACCGTCAGTATGTCATCAGGATACCACCCGCAATCTAATGGACAATCCGAAAGAGCCAACCAGGACTTAGGAGCGGCCTTGAGATGTGTCTGTCACCAACATCCAGCATTGTGGTCCACCTATCTCCCTTGGGTGGAGTATGCCCGTAACACCCTCATTTGTTCATCTACTGGCCGGTCTCCTTTTCATGTTGTGCATGGTTTTCAACCTCCTATATTTCCCTCTCAGGAGGTTGAGTCCGCAGTTCCTTCCGTGAATGCCTTCCTGCGCCGGGCGCACCGTGTTTGGCGTGATACCCGTGCCGCCTTGTCTCAAACTGCCAGACGAAACCAGACCGTGGCTAATCGTCACCGAAGACCAGCCCCTGACTACAAACCCGGCCAAAAGGTTTGGCTCTCATCCAGAGACGTTACGCTGCCAGGGGAGTCAAGGAAACTGGCACCCAGATTCATAGGACCATATGAGGTGGAACGGATGATCACCCCTGTCACAGCTCGACTCAAGGTACCTAAGTCGTTCAAGTCATACCCTGTCTACCATGTCTCCCGCCTGAAGCCCGTTGAGTCAAGCGACCTTAGTCCCCCTTCAGTGTCCCCCCCAGCTCCTCTGCAGGTGAAGGGTCATCCGGCCTACATTGTCAACACCATTCTGGACGCCAGGAGGCGAGGCAAGGGGGTGCAGTTTCTGATCGACTGGAAGGGTTACTCGCTCGTGGATATCTCGTTCTCTTATACTTGATAAATCCTTAATCACTGATTTTTATCGTAGATTTCCTGAGAAGCCAGGAGGTCCGCCAGGTGGCGTCCGTTGATTAAGGGGGGGGATACTGTCACCACCTGCTGCCACCTAGTGGTTTGTATTCAGTTTCCTTTGTTGGTGCAGTTGACCTTGTGACCTCACTCCAGTTCTCTTTCCCCTGCAGTTCCCGTCTCTCTCGTGGGTGGAGCTGCGAGACGTGCACAGCTGTTTCTAATTTTGATTGAGGATATTTAACCTGCAATTTGGCAGCTGGATGGCACTTGGCGATTCAACCCTGTGGCTTCACTCCGAGATCTCTCCTGCGTTTTGCTACGCTTGTTCCTGACTGCTCCTGGTGCCATCCAGCCTGTGTCTTAGTTTGTAGTTGCACGTCTTGCAAACTCCAGCCCAAGTTTTAGTTTAGATTGGATAACTTTTGTTGTTTTTGCCACGAAGCCCTTTTTGAGTTTACCTTCTTGCTTCGTCGTCCTTAGTTATCTCCTTTTTGGAGCACCCTTAGTTGTAAGTACATTCTACTGAGTAAAGACTGTTTTACTCACCTTTCGTGTGTCTGCATCCTTGGGTTCCTCGCCACACTTGTAATACCAAACCGTGACAACACCTGTACTGGCTCACCTGCACTGGCTTCCTGTGCACTTAAGATGTGACTTTAAGGTTTTACTACTTACGTATAAAATACTACACGGTCTAGCTCCAGCCTATCTTGCCGATTGTATTGTACCATATGTCCCGGCAAGAAATCTGCGTTCTAAGGACTCCGGCTTATTAGTGATTCCCAAAGCCTAAAAAAAGTCTGTGGGCTATAGAGCGTTTTCATTTCGGGCTCCAGTACTCTGGAATGCCCTCCCGGTAACAGTTCGAGATGTCACCTCAGTAGAAGCATTTAAGTCTCACCTTAAAACTCATTTGTATACTCTAGCCTTTAAATAGACTCCCTTTTTCGACCAGTTGATCTGCCATTTCTTTTCTTTTTCTCCTATGTCCCACTCTCCCTTGTGGAGGGGGTCCGGTCCGATCCGGTGGCCATGTACTGCTTGCCTGTGTATCGGCTGGGGACATCTCTGCGCTGCTGATCCGCCTCCGCTTGGGATGGTTTCCTGCTGGCTCCGCTGTGAACGGGACTCTCGCTGCTGTGTTGGATCCGCTTTGGACTGGACTCTTGCGACTGTGTTGGATCCATTATGGATTGTACTTTCACAGTATCATGTTAGACCCGCTCGACATCCATTGCTTTCCTCCTCTCCAAGGTTCTCATAGTCATCATTGTCACCGACGTCCCACTGGGTGGGAGTTTTCCTTGCCCTTATGTGGGCCTACCGAGGATGTCGTAGTGGTTTGTGCAGCCCTTTGAGACACTAGTGATTTAGGGCTATATAAGTAAACATTGATTGATTGATTGATTGATAGTGGTAGTTGTAATTAGCAAGTTTAGAGGTGTTGAAATTGCCATTTTAAAATCGCTAATGCTAATTAGTAGCATGTCAAAAACAAAAGCAATGTATGCAATTTTTGTTCTAGCACATTTTTGGAAAAGGGGAGCCTTACATTACTTTTGTTGAAGCGTTTTTTTTGAGTCAATTACTTTGTCTGTGCCAAAAATATACCGGATTCCGTACCCGTCCCTATCCTCAACACATAACTGTTTTATCCTGAATGTCAATCATTATCCATAAATACTGTTTCTAAGATAAAATACATTACGTTAAAAGTAGATAAAACCATAAAACGGTTGTACAAAAGGTTACTTTTTTGTTAACAACTTCACCTAAAAAAACCTCTATGAACTACACAGGCAATGAGTGGAATGTGTTGTAGTTGGAAGGGTTTGAATAGGTTGAAAAATGTTTCAATTTGGAAAAATGTCCCATTAATTTCAATGGGAACTTCCTGGAAATTTGGGAAAAGCGGAATGAATGTCCTCAATGAGCTGAATTGCTTAAAATCGGTCAAGAAATGTTGAAGTAGTAAGTTTTTTAATTGAATAATGGTTTTACGGAATTTCAAGGAAAACGAGAATTTTTCAAGTTTTTAAACCAAGTGTTTTTTTTTGTCCTGACTTAGAGGAAAGTTTTAACAGTGGAGAGGTTGAAAAATGTGAAAGGGGTCATCGCACTAAAAAAGGTTCATTTACCATGAATTGATTAACGTGGACCCCTTATTGGGGTGTTACCATTTAGTGGTCAATTGTATGGAATATGTACTGGAGTGTGCAATCTACTAATAAAAGTTTCAATCAATCAATCAATCAAAAAAGGGTGGAAATAAGGTTAGAAAAAAACGGGAATTCCTGGAAATGTGTTGATTGGGAATAAATTATTATTAATAAATTGTTTAATTTCCAGGATGGGTTGAATGTGTTGAAGGTGGAATGGGTTTGAATTGGTTGAAAAATGTGGGAATTGTGGAAGTTTAAAAAATGGAAAATGGATTTTGAATGAGGAAAATGTCCCTAATTACTGGGAATTCTAGGAAATCCGGGATTTTTTTTTTTTTTGTATAATTGTCGAAAGTGAGCACAGAATTTCTGAACAGGTTCAATATTTTGAAGTTTGAATCAGATGAAAAATGTGGGAGTTGTGGTACTTTGAAAATTGTCAAAATTTTTTAAATGGGAATTTCATGGATATTTGGGAATTTCTGAAAAAGCGTGTATTTTGTTTTTTTTTATTTATGTTCTGAGGTTAGTCTTGGGTTGTTTTTAAATCGGTCAAGAAATGTTGAAATAGAAGTAGAAGGTTACTTTTTGTTGACAACTTCACCTAAAACAAATGTTATGAACTACACAGGCAATGAGTGCAATGTGTTGACGTTAGAAGGGTTTGAATAGGTTGAAAAATGGCCACGTTGGAAAAATGTCCCATTAATTTCAATGGGAGCTTCCTGGAAATTAGTGAATTTTAGAAAAAGCGGGATTTTTTTGAAAACGATTAAGAGCATGAATGTCCGCAATGAGCTGAATTTGTTGGTATTGAAATTGTTTAAAATCGGTCAAAAAATGTTGAAGTAGTAACTGTTTTTTAATTGAAACATGTTATTACGGAACTTCAGGAAAAACTGGAATTTTTCAAGTTTTTAAACTTTCCTGACTTGGAGGAAAGTTTTAACAGTAGAAGGGTTGAAATGGGTTGAAAAATAAAGGAGTCATTGCGCTAAAAAACTGTTGGAAATAAGGTTAGAAAAAAACAGGAATTCCTGGAAATTTGTTGATTGGTGAGAAATTATTGTTTGAATTTCCACGGTCAGTCGAATGTGTTGAAGGTGGAATGGGTTTGAATCGGTTGAAAAATGTGGGAATTGTGGAAGTTTAAAAATTGGAAAATATATTCGGAATGGGGAAAATGTCCCTAATGACTGGAATTTCTAAGAAATCCGGGAATTGTTTATGTATAATTGTTGAAAGAGAGCACAGAATTCCTGAAGAGGCTGAATATTTTCAAGTTTGAATCGGATGTAAAATGTGGGAGTTGTAGTACTTTGAAAATTGTCCCATTATTTTCAATGAGAATGTCATGGAAATTTGGGAATTTCTTAAAAAGTGTGAATTTTGATTTTTTTTTTTTTATGTTTTGAGGTTAGTCTTGGGTTGTTTTTAAATCGGTCAAGAAATGTTGAAGTAGAAGTAGAAGGTTACTTTTTGTTGACAACTTCACCTAAAAAAAATGTTATGAACTACACAGGCAATGAGTGTAATGTGTTGATGTTGGAAGGGTTTGAATAGGTTGAAAAATGGCCAAGTTGGAAAAATCTCCCATTAATTTCAATGGGAACTTCATGGAAATTTGGGAATTTTGGATAAAGCGGGATTTTTTTGAAAACGATTACGAGCATGAATGTCCGCAATGAGCTGAATTTTTTGGTATTGAAATTGTTTAAAATCGGTCAAAAAATTTTGAAGTAGTAACAGTTTAATTGAAACATGGTATTACGGAATTTTGGGAAAAACTGGAATTTTTCAAGTTTTTAAACCAATTTGTTTTTCGTCATAACTTAGAGGAACGTTTTAACAGTGGAAGGGTTGAAATGGGTTGAAAAATGTGAAAGGAGTCATCGCACTAAAAAGGTTGGAAATAAGGTTAGAAAAAACAGGAACTCCTGGAAATGTATTGATTTGGAAGAAATTATTGTTTCAATTTCCAGGATGAGTTGAATGTGCTGATGGTGGAATGGGTTTGAATCGGTTGAAAAATGTGGGAACTGTGGAAGTTTAAAAAAATTAGTATTTATTTTGAATGGGGAAAATGTCCCTAATGACTAGGAATTCTAGGAAATCCGGAAATTATTTTTTGCATAATTGTTGAAAGTGAGCACATAATTCCTAAACAGGCTGAATATTTTGAAGTTGGAACAGTTTGAATCGGATGAAAAATGTGGGTACTTTGAAAAATGTCCCATTCTTTTCCATGGGAATTTCATAGAAATTTGGGAATTTTTGATAAAGTGGGAATTTTTAGGATTTTTTTTTTTTTGGAATGTTCTGAAGTTAGTCTTGAATTTTTATTTTTATTTTTTTTTTAATTGGTTGGGAAATGGTGAAATAGAAGTAGGTTATTTTTTGTTAACAACTTCACCTAAAAAAAACCTTTATGAACTACACTGACAATGACTGCAATGTGTAGATGTTGGAAGGGTTTGAATAGGTTGGAAAATGTGGAAAATGTGCAACTTGGAAAAATGTCCCATTAATTTCAAATGGGAACTTCCTGGAAATTTGGGAATAGCGGGATTTTTTTTTAAAACAAGAGCATGAATGTCCTCAATAAGCTGAATTGTTTTGTATTGAAATTGTTTAAAATTCAACAACTGTTGAAGTAGTAACAGTTTTTTAATTGAAATTATTGATATTATGGTAGTTCGGGAAAAACAGGAATTTTGCAAGTTTTTAAACCTTTTTTTTTTTTAAGATATTCAATATTCAAGAAATATTGAAGTCGTAACAGTTTTTTTAATTGAAAAATGGTATTACGGAATGTCAGGAAAAACGGAAATTTTTCAAGTTTTTAAACCAATTTGGGTTTTTTTCCAGACTTCGAGGAAAGTTTTGACAGTGGAAGGGTCGAAAAATGTGAAAGGAGTCACTAAAAAAAGGTGGAACTGGTTTGACTCGGTTGAAAAATGTGGGAATTGTGGAAGTTTTAATAATGGAAAATGTATTTTGGATGGGGAAAATGTCCTTAATGACTGGGAATTCTAGGCTATCCGGGAATGTTTTCTGTATAATTGTCGAAAGGGAGCACACAATTCTTGAACAGGCTGAATATTTTGAAGTTGGAACAGTTTGAATCGGATGAAAAATGTAGGTACTTTGAAAATGTCCCATTCTTTTCAAATGGGAATTTCATAGAAATTTGGGAATTTTTGATAAAGTGGGAATTTTTGGGATTTTTATTTTTTATTTTTTGGAATGTTCTGAAGTTAGTCTTGGATTTTTTTTAAATGGTGAAGTAGAAGTAGAAGGTTACTTTTTGTTAACAACTTCACCTAAAAAAAGTTCATGAACTACACAGGCAATGAGTGGAATGTGAAGATGTTGGAAGGGTTTGAATAGGTTGAAAAATTTGGAAAATGTACAACTTGGAAAAATGTCCCATTAATTTCAAATGGGAACTTCCTGGAAATTTGGGAATAGCGGGATTTTTTTTTAAAAAACAAGAGCATGAATGTCCTCAATGAGCTGAATTGTTTTGTATTGAAATTGTTTATAATACAACAACTGTTGAAGAAGTAACAGTTTTTTAATTGAAATTATTGATATTATGGTAGTTCGGGAAAAACAGGAATTTTTCAAGTTTTTAAACCCTTTTTTTTTTTAAGATATTCAATATTCAAGAAATATTGAAGTCGTAACAGTTTTTTTAATTGAAAAATGGTATTACGGAATGTCAGGAAAAACGGAAATTTTTCAAGTTTTTAAACAAATTTGGGTTTTTTTCCAGACTTCGAGGAAAGTTTTGACAGTGGAAGGGTCGAAAAATGTGAAAGGAGTCACTAAAAAAAGGTGGAACTGGTTTGACTCGGTTGAAAAATGTGGGAATTGTGGAAGTTTTAATAATGGAAAATGTATTTTGGATGGGGAAAATGTCCTTAATGACTGGGAATTCTAGGATATCCGGGAATGTTTTCTGTATAATTGTCGAAAGGGAGCACACAATTCCTGAACAGGCTGAATATTTTGAAGTTGGAACAGTTTGAATCGGATGAAAAATGTAGGTACTTTGAAAATGTCCCATTCTTTTCAAATGGGAATTTCATAGAAATTTGGGAATTTTTGATAAAGTGGGAATTTTTGGGATTTTTATTTTTTATTTTTTGGAATGTTCTGAAGTTAGTCTTGGATTTTTTTTAAATGGTGAAGTAGAAGTAGAAGGTTACTTTTTGTTAACAACTTCACCTAGAAAAAGTTCATGAACTACACAGGCAATGAGTGGAATGTGAAGATGTTGGAAGGGTTTGAATAGGTTGAAAAATTTGGAAAATGTACAACTTGGAAAAATGTCCCATTAATTTCAAATGGGAACTTCCTGGAAATTTGGGAATAGCGGGATTTTTTTTTAAAAAACAAGAGCATGAATGTCCTCAATGAGCTGAATTGTTTTGTATTGAAATTGTTTATAATACAACAACTGTTGAAGAAGTAACAGTTTTTTAATTGAAATTATTGATATTATGGTAGTTCGGGAAAAACAGGAATTTTTCAAGTTTTTAAACCCTTTTTTTTTTTTAAGATATTCAATATTCAAGAAATATTGAAGTCGTAACAGTTTTTTTAATTGAAAAATGGTATTACGGAATTTCAGGAAAAACGGGAATTTAAGTTTTTTAACCAATCTGGGTTTTTGTCCTGACTTCGAGGAAAGTTTTGACAGTGGAAGGGTTGAAATGGGTTGAAAAATGTGAAAGGAGTCACTAAAAAAAGGTGGAATTGGTTTAAATCGGTCGAAAAATGTGGGAATTGTGGAAGTTTTAATAATGGAAATGTATTTTGGATGGGGGAAATGTCCCTAATGACTGGGAATTCTAGGAAATCCGGGAATTTTTTCTGTATAATTGTCTAAAGGGAGCACACAATTCCTGAACAGGCTGAATATTTTGAAGATGGAACAGTTTGAATCGCATGAAAAATGCTGGTACTTTGAAATATGTCCCATTCTTTTCAATGGGGAGTTCATGAAAATTTGGGACTTTTAAATAAAGCGGGAATTTTTTTTTTTTATGTTCTCAGAGGTTAGTCTTTGAATTTTTTTAAATTGGTCGGGAAATAAAGTAGAAAGCTACTTTTTGTTAACTTCACCTAAATAAAACCTTTATGAACGCCACAGGCAATATTTAAAGTAATGTACATTAACTGTCATTAAAGTGTAAAATGGGTTAATGATGGTGATGAAGTATGAAAGGTGCGGTGACGAACATGCAAGGGGAGATTACTACGTGTGCCTGGAAGGCAATTTTCTTCACAGCATCATTAAACACAGATGACTTTTCAGTCTGCATTCAGTATGTTGCTGCTCAGACTCAAATATTTGATTAATTTATTATGTCTCACGTGTGATTCACTACAACAGGGCACCACAGCGCACCGGATTCCAGTTAATTGAAATACCACAACACTGGATAGTGTTTAGATAAGTTAAATTTAAGAACTGGAGGTGACTATGACGTACTAGGGGGGAGGGGGTCTTAAACGACCATGTGTGTGTGTGTGGACAAGGGTAAAGTTAGGTGGGATTCACCCTGGATAAGGTATCCTTAGGCCCCGTTTACACTAAGCCGGATAAGGTTATCCAGGGTAAAAAAACAGAAATGCTGATTATCGGTCCTGCTAGACACCGACCTCTATTTAATAATACAACTTTAACATTTGACAACCAAATAATAAAACAAGGTGACTCGGTAAAAAATCTGGGTATTATTTTCGACCCAACTCTTTCCTTTGAGTCACACATGAAAAGCGTTACTAAAATGTCCTTCTTTCATCTCCGTAATATCGCTAAAATTCACTCCATCTTGTCCACTAAAGACGCCGAGATCATTATCCATGCGTTTGTTACGTCTTGTCTCGATTACTGTAACGTATTATTTTCGGGTCTCCCCATGTCTAGCATTAAAAGATTACAGTTGGTACAAAATGCGGCTGCTAGACTTTTGACAAGAACAAGAAAGTTTGATCACATTACGCCTGTACTGGCTCACCTGCACTGGCTTCCTGTGCACTTAAGATGTGACTTTAAGGTTTTACTACTTACGTATAAAATACTACATGGTCTAGCTCCATCCTATCTTGCCGATTGTAAGAAATCTGCGTTCAAAGGACTCCGGCTTATTAGTGATTCCCAAAGCCCAAAAAAAGTCTGCGGGCTATAGAGCGTTTTCCGTTCGGGCTCCAGTATTCTGGAATGCCCTCCCGGTAACAGTTCGAGATGCTACCTCAGTAGAAGCATTTAAGTCTCACCTTAAAACTCATCTGTATACTCTAGCCTTTAAATAGATATTTTTAGACCAGTTGATCTGCCGCTTCTTTTCTTTCTCCTATGTCCCCCCCTCCCTTGTGGAGGGGGTCCGGTCCGATGACCATGGATGAAGTACTGGCTGTCCAGAGTCGAGACCCAGGATGGACCGCTCGTCGGGACCCAGGATTGATTGATTGATTGATTGATACTTTTATTAGTAGATTGCACAGTACAGTACATATTCCGTACAATTGACCACTAAATGGTATCACCCGAATAAGTTTTTCAACTTGTTTAAGTCGGGGTCCACGTTAATCAATTCATGGTCCGCTCGCCTGTATCGATTGGGGACATCTCTACACTGCTGATCCGCCTCCGCTTGAGATGGTCTCCTGTGGACGGGACTCTCGCTGCTGTCTTGGATCCGCTTTGAACTGAACTCTCGCGGCTGTGTTGGAGCCACTATGGATTGAACTTTCACAGTATCATGTTAGACCCGCTCGACATCCATTGCTTTCGGTCCCCTAGAGGGGGGAGGGGGGGGTTGCCCACATCTGAGGTCCTCTCCAAGGTTTCTCATAGTCAGCATTGTCACTGGCGTCCCACTGGATGTGAATTCTCCCTGCCCACTGGGTGTGAGTTTTCCTTGCCCTTTTGTGGGTTCTTCCGAGGATGTTGTAGTCGTAATGATTTGTGCAGTGCTTTGAGACATTTGTGATTTGGGGCTATATAAATAAACATTGATTGATTGATTGATTGATTGATTGAAATCCCACCTAACCTCGAAACACAGTTGACAGGTGATTAGATTACCCAGCTGGGCCTAGTTATCTAATCACCTGTTCTTTTCAGTAGCAGCCGGGAGCAGGAGTAGGAAGAGTGGTTGGAGAGAGGTTGACGCAAGCAAACCAGAGTGATGTGGACTGGAGAGGCGAGAAAGGTGGTACAACTAGTGATCAATAAAACGTTGTTGTACCCTGTACGCCGGACTCCCATTCAAGTGGGTTCTTCCGAGGATGTCGTAGTCGTAATGGTTTGTACAGTCCTTTGAGACATTTGTGATTTAGGGCTATATAAATAAACATTGATTGATTGATTGATGTGTGCGTGATCAGCAGAACCCACTAGAAGGCAACTTCTACATCTGGCGCCCAGAAGAACTGATCACGGACAATGACAACACCCAACCACACACAACAATACCACCATTTAAGAACCCCTGCCCTCCTCTGTCCGCTGGCGCAACGCGACCTAAAATGCGCAAGTCATAGTCACCTCCAGTGTAGCTTTGTGTGCAAGTTTTAAAATTGAACTTATCTGAACAATATTCAGTGTTGTCAAAATTAAAGTACCAATTATTGTCACACAAACACTAGGTATGGTGAAATTTGTCCTCTGCATTTGATCCATCCCCTTGGTCACCCCCTGGGAGGTGAGGGGAGGAGTGGGCAGCAGGGGTGCCACGCCCGGGAATTATTTTTGGTGATTTAACCCCCAATTCCGAACCCTTGATGCTGAGTCCCAAGCAGGGAGGTAATGGGTCCCATTTTTATAGTCTTTGGTATGACTCGGCCGGGGTTTAAACTCACAACCTATTGATATCAGGGCGGACACTCTAACCACTAGGCCACTGAGTAGGATGTGGTATTTCAATTAACTGGAATCCAGTGTGTTGTGGGGCCCTATTGTAATTAATCACACCTGAGCCATCATGAATTAATCAAATCTTTATTAGACACGTAAACACTGGTTGTACCCGCTGCTTTAATGTCTTTCATGTCTTTTGTGTTCTTTAGTGTTTGATATTTCCCTCTTACACACATGTAAGAGGGATGTGTGCTATGGCTATGAGTTGTTTTTTTCCCTTGGCCTCAGTCTGGACCCCCTCTCCAGGGGCCCAGGCTTAGACCGATTTTTTTATTTTATTTTATTTTATTCTTCTATTTTATTCTCCCATTCCCCCCACTTGTTTACCTGTATCTCATCTTTTTTGTAAGGGGCGCTGGAAGCCGGCAGACCCGTCAGCGATCCTGTTCTGTCTCCCTGTAATGTTTGTCTGATTTTGAATGGGATTGTGCTGAAAATTTTAATTTTCCTGAATTAACTTTCCTGAAGTAATAAATAAAGTACTATCTAATCCAGGGGTGCCCATTACGTCGATCGCGAGCTACCAGTCGACCGCGGGGGGTGTGTCAGTCGATCTCGAGCCAGGCTTTTAAAAAAAATAGACCTAAAAATTAGTGATCATCAATCTTCACCAAGACGTCACTTAAATGACATTCACGGTACCGGAGGGTCTTGTGAGATGACGCTGGCTGCTGTCAAGATCATTATTATGAAAATATGACCGAGAGGAAAGCGAGAAACACTTTTTATTTCAACAGACTCTCGCGGCGTACCTTCCGTCAAAACTCTAAAGGCCGACAGCACATTTCCTATCTTCACAATAAAAGCCCTGCTTCATGCTGCCTGCGCTAACTAAATACAGAGTCTCGGAAAACTGGCGTGCACAAGCGATCCCTCAGAAAGCTGGCGTGCACATCATGGGACGGTATAGCTCGGTTGGTAGAGTGGCCGTGCCAGCAACTTGGGGGTTGCAGGTTCGATTCCCACTTCCGCCATCCTGGTCACTGCCGTTGTGTCCTTGGGCAAGACACTTTACCCACCTGCTCCCAGTGCCACCCACGCTGGTTTAAATGTAACTTAGATATTGGGTTTCACTATGTAAAGCGCTTTGAGTCACTAGAGAAAAGCGCTATATAAATATAATTCACTTCACTTCACATCACTTGTGCACGCCAGCTTTCCGAGACTCTTATTTTGTTAGCGCAGGTAGCATGAAGCAGGGCTTTTATTGTGAAGATAGGAAATGTGCAGTCGGCCTTTAGAGTTTTGACGAAAGGGACGGCGCGAAAGTCTGTTGAAATAAAAAATGTTTCTCGCCTTCCTCTCGGTCATTTTTTCATAATAATGAACTGGCAGCAGCCAGCGTCATCTCACAAGACCCTCGGGTGCCGTGAATGTCAATCAAGCAAGCTACGGAATTTGCCGCCAATGTTTTTCTTGTAAAGTGTATGGAAGCTGGATGAATTAGATGCCAAAAACCAACCACTTTCATGTGGTATTGTACAGAAAGGACAACTTTTTTCTCCTCCATTTGAAAACGTGGGCGTTATCATTGCTGTCTGATTCCAATCAATGCAAGTCATCAGAATCAGGTAATACACCAACTTATAGTCTTGTCTTCATGAAAGAAAGACATCTATATGTGTTACACATGCTTGTATTATCATTAAACACATTTAACTTGTTTACAAAAATGTCTCTTTCATAAATAAATAAATATAAATGATATATATAAATGAGGTAGATCCCCTCGAGTTGGTCAATTGAAAAGTAGCTCGCCTGCAGAAAAAGTGTGGGCACCCCTGATCTAATCTAATCTATTCTAAACAATGTGATAAACAACACTTAACACTTTTCAATCTAGAAATCTAGACATCTGGTCAGGACACACCTCACTCTTTTGCCTTCACCTTCATTGTCCATTCCTTTTTGGTGACTCTATATACTCTGGACCTAGACGTTGAGTCCGCGACATACATGGCGGACAATAACTGAAACAGTCTTCTTTGCCAGTTCAAATGCATTCGCCGTTTCCCCTCGACGGCCAGGTAATACAAGACACACGCTACCTTTTTTTAAATTACATCCGCGGGAGCTCGCATTCTTGTTGTCTCTCCTTCGACAAATGGACAAAGTTTTTGGCTAAGTAAAATCACAGCTGACCTGGACATTGGAAAGTTCTCTTGCCGTCTGAGAAGTGTTGTATCCCAAATAGCTGCAATTGCTTTCTCTTAAGGTATTCATGTGTGATTTCCGCAAGTGTCTGTACGGACTGAAGGAGAAACACGAGGCATGTCTGGATGACTCGCCTTCATATTTCCGGTGATTAGCTCCAAGTTACGAAACTCGCTTTATTATGAAGCTGGCTGTCACGCGTTCCTTCTGACGTCACTTCCTGTGTGGGGCGAGGTCTTTTTGGCGTCACTTCCTCTCCGAACTCACTTTGTAAGCGATCAATGAGTCCATACGAAGCCGAGAGCCGGAGATTCAAGAATTAAACGGCTGACTTACCCGTGTAAAAAATTGTTAGAATAATTATTTATATATTATCACACAACTCTAATGATTAAGGGTTGTTGCTATAGATATTATCAATTGTGCTGAAGTTGTATTTTTCTATCTGTGCAAAGCTGGCAGTCCAAAAGATTGCAAAATCATCTCGTATCAGTGTTGTGTCCAGACTCGGCCTGATGACTACCAAGGCCGAACATCGAGTACTGGTACGCAGATAACTAGTCCCAGCTGGGTAATCTAATCACCTGTCAGTTGTGTTTCGAGGTTAGGTGGGTTTTACCCTGGATAACCTTATCCGGCTTTGAGTAAACGGGCCTTAAGGATACCTTATCCAGTGTGAATCCCACCTAACTTTACCCTTGTCCACACACACACAATGGTCGTTTAACCCTCGTCCGCAGACAAAGCAGAGACGGGGTGATATCACGAGTGTCAGAACTTTTGCATTTCATTAATAGTCATATATTGTATCTAACTGGGGCTGTCGAGATTACCCCCATTCCCTCAGTGACCGCCTCAGTGATGTAACCAGGGACCTCCCAAATAGATAGAGGAAGCACGTGGGCGGTATAGCTCGGTTGGTAGAGCGGCCGTGCCAGCAACTAGAGGGTTGCAGGTTCGATCCCCGCTTCCGCCATCCTAGTCACTGCCGTTGTGTCCTTGGGCAAGACGCTTTACCCACCTGCTCCCAGTGACACCCACACTGGTTTGAATGTAAAAATTAGATATTGGGTTTCACTATGTAAAGTGGCATTAGAGAAAAAGCGCTATATAAATATAAATCACTTCACGTGGGCTGCACTTTAGAGCTTAGTTTGGATCTGTAACTAAAGGCAAAGAACGTCTGTCCTCAATTGAGCAAAATTTGACTGTGTCTCTGCATGATTCCTTGCTTCTTATCTGTTTAATAGAAGTCATCAGTGTTTGAACCTGACAATGGGGTGTGGTTTTCTTGCATCACTTCCTCTCCGAATTCAGTTTGTAAACAATCAATGAGTCCATGCAAAGCCAAGGGCCGGAGATTCAGGAATTACGCGGTGCACTTACACGTGTAGAAATGTGTCCGAAGAGGGGGGGACTTAAACGCTGGTTTAGTGTGGCTGACACAGGGCTTAGGCTAAATAATTATTCCTTTAAGGGGTTAAACGACTTAGTGTAGATAGTGGCCTTAAAGGACCGTGAATGCCGGAAGAAAAGTGAGCATTTAGGAAACCTCAGAGGGAATAAACAGGACCCTTTTTATTTGTTGATACAATAAATCGGCAAACAATAACCCCAAAATAATGGACTTGGAGAAGGCATTCGACCGTGTCCCTCGGGAAGTCCTGTGAGGAGTGTTCAGAGAGTATGGGGTATCGGACTGGCTGATTGTGGCGGTTCGGTCCCTGTATGATCGGGGTCAGAGCTTGGTCCGCATTGCCGGTTGTAAGTCAGACACGTTTCCAGTGAGAGTCGGACTCCCCCAATGCTGTCCTTTGTCACCGATTCTGTTTATAACTTTTATGGACAGAATTTCTAGGCGCAGTCAAGGTGTTGAGGGGTTCTGGTTTGGTGGCTGCAGGATTAGGTCTCTGCTTTTTGCAGATGATGTGGTCCTGAGGGCTTCATCTGGCCGGGATCTTTAGCTCTCACTGGATCGGTTTGCAGCCGAGTGTGAAGAATAAGCACCTCTAAGTCCGAGTCCATGGTTCTCGCCAGGGAAAAGGGTGGAGTGCCATCTCCGGGTTGGGGAGGAGACCCTGCCCCAAGTGGAGGAATTCAAGTACCTAGGAGTCTTGTTCAGGAGTGGGGGAAGAGTGGATCGTGAGATTGACAGGCGGATCGGTGCGGCGTCTTCAGTAATGCGGACGCTGTATCGATCCGTTGTGGTGAAGAAGGAGCTGAGCCGGAAGGCAAACCTCTCAATTTACCGGTCGATCTACATTCCCATTCTCATTTATGTTCATTAGCTTTGGGTTATGACTGAAAGGACAAGATCACGTGTACAAGCGGGCGAAATTAGTGAATGCAGTGGCTGGTCTCTCCGTTAGAGATAGGGTGAGAGGCTCAGCCATCTTGGGTGAGCTCAAAGTAAAGCCACTGCTCCTCCACATCGAGAGGAGCCAGATGAGGTGGTTCGGGCATCTGGTCATGTCCCCAGGGAGGTGTTTTGGGGCACTTCCAACCGGTAGGAAGCCACGGGGAAGACCCAGGACACCTTGGGAAGAGTAGTTCTCCCGGCTGGCCTGGGAACGCCTCGGGATCCTCCGGGAAGAGCTGGACGAAGTGGCTGGGGAGAGGAAAGTCTGGGCTTTCCTTCTTAGGCTGCTGCCCCCGCGACACGACCTCTGATAAGCAGAAAAAGATGGCTGGACGGATGGACGATAACCCCAAAATACAGCGCGATTAAAATCAGCAATTTAATTCTCGGCGGCAGCCAATCTTTTGTGAAGGCCTGCATGTACGCCGTGTGACTATTTGAATCTTCTCAAAGAAGTCGGCAGGAAAAAAAAAACTTTTAATTGGCGCAACCTGACACAGCATTAACACTCTTTATATGTGCTCGTCTTGTCCTGTGACAGCGAGACCTATCAGGTGGCGGCGGCGTCTTCCCCCCCCCGTCAACCCGCCACCCCCGTGCACAGACACACACATCCATCTCTTCTCCTGACCTCATTCTGTCATCTCTGCTTTTCCTTCCCCTCTACTCGCAGGTCTTTTATAAAGTGTCTCTGAGCATTACACATTTAACAATGCATTAAAAATAGGCCGCCATCAATCAGTCATCGCGTGGCGGGCGGCAGAGATCTACTCGTGCCACCCGGCATTTGGGAGTGTGAGAACAACACAACACCGTTTGAAAGCACACGCTCAGATCCGTAGGTGTGTTAATAAACACGAAAATGAGTCCTGTGGATGTAGATCAGGGGTCACCAACGCGGTGCCCGCGGGCACCAGGTAGCCCGTAAGGATCAGATGAGTCGCCCGCTGGCCTGTTCTAAAAATAGCTCAAATAGCAGCACTTACCAGTGAGCTGCCTCTATTTTTTTTATTTTATTTATTACCTAGCAAGCTGGTCTCGCTTTGCTCAACATTTTTAATTCTAAGAGAGACAAAACTCAAATAGAATGTGAAAATCCAAGAAAATATTTTAAAGACTTGGTCTTCACTTGTTTAAATAAATTAATTTATGTTTTTACTTTGCTTCTTATAAGTTTTACAAAGACAATTTTAGAGAAAAAATACAACCTTAAAAATGATTTTAGGATTTTGAAACACATATACCTTTTTACCTTTTAAATTCCTTCCTCTTCTTTCCTGACAATTTAAATCAATGTTCAAGTATTTTTTTAATATTATTGTGAAGAATAATAAATACATTTTAATTTAATTCTTCATTTTATCTTCTGTTTTTTTCGACGAAGAATATTTGTGAAATATTTTTTCAAACTTGTTATGATTAAAATTCAAAAAAATAATTCTGGCAAATCTAGAAAATCTGTACAATCAAATTTAAATCTTATTTCAAAGTCTTTTGAATTTCTTTAAAAAAAATGTATTCTGGAATATCTAGAAGAAATAATGATTTGTCTTTGTTAGAAATATAGCTTGGTCCAATTTGTTACATATTCTAACAAAGTGTAAATTGGATTTTAACCTATTTAAAACATGTCATCAAAATTCTAAAAATTAATCTTAATCAGGAATAATTATAGTCCGGAAAATACAGTAATACATTATTTTCAAAGGACTATTTAAAGTCTACATGTATCTCTTATGTGTGATTGCCATCTACTGGTCACACTTATAATTACACCATGTACCGAATAAAGTAGCTTTGAGGTCGTTAAGCAAAACCAGAAGTATTCCGTACATTAGGCGCACCGGGTTATAAGGCGCACCGTCGAGTTTTGAGGGAAAAATATTTTAAGTGCGCCTTGTAGTCCGGAAAATACGGTAATACATTATTTTTAAAGGACCATTTAAAGTTTTGATGTTTACTGGCGTCATGTAGCAGTCTACATGTATCTCTTCTAAGTGACTGCCATCTACTGGTCACACTTATCACACCATGTACCAAATAAAATAGCTTCGAGGCCGGTAAGCAAAACCAGAATTATTTCATACATTAGGGGCACCGTGTTATAAGGCGCACTGTCGCGTTTTGAGGGGAAAAAAACAATTTAAGTGACCCTTATAGTCCGGAAAATACAGTAATACATTATTTTCAAAGGAACATTTAACTTTTTTATGTTTACTGGCATCATACAGCAGTCCACACATATCTCTTATGTGTGACTGCCATCTACTGGTCACACTTATAATTACACCATGTACCAAATAAAATAGCTCCGAGGTCGGTAAGCAAAACCAGTATTATTCTGTACATTAGGCGCACCTGGTTGTAAGGCGCACTGTCAAGATTTGAGGGAAAAAAACATATTTTAGGTGCGCCTTATAGTCCGGAAAATACGGTAATACATTATTTTTAAAGGACCATTCAACGTTTTGATGTTTAATCGCGTCATATAGCAGTCTATGCGTATCTTGTATGTGTGACTGCCATCTCCTGGTCATACTTATTACACCATGTACCAAATAAAATAGCTTCAAGGTCGGTAAGCAAAACCAAAAGTATTCCGTACATTAGGTGCACCGGGTTATAAGGCGCACTATCGAGTTTTGAGGGGAAAAAAATATTTTAAGTGCGCCTTATAGTCCGGAAATTACAGTAATACATTATTTTCTGAGGACAACATTAACTTTTGATGTTTAATGGTGTCATATAGCAGTCCAAACATATATCATGTGTGACTGTCATCTACTGGCCACACTTACCATTACACAATGCATTGAAGAAAATTGCTTCGAAATCGGTAAGCACAACCAGAATTGTTCCGTACAATAGGCCAACTTAAAGTTTTGATGTTTACTGGCGTCATACAGCAGTCCACACATATCTCTTATGTGTGACTGCCATCTACTGGTCACACTTATTACACCATGTACCAAATAATATAGCTTCAAATTCGGAGAGCAAAACCAGAATTATTCCGTACATTAGGCATACCGAGTTTTAGGGCGCACTGTCAAGTTTTGGGGGAAAAAAAAAATATTTTAAGTGCGCCTTATAGTCCAGAAAATTCGGTAATACATTATTTTCAAAGGAACATTTAAACTTTTGATGTTTACTGGTGTCATATAGCAGTCCACACATATCTCTTATGTGTGACTGCCATCTACTGGCCACACTTATTACACCATGTACCAAATAATATAGCTTTGAGGTCGGTAAGCAAAACCAGAATTATTCTCTACATTAGGCACACCGGGTTATAAAGGGACACTGTCGAGTTGTGGAGGAAAAAAATGATTTTAAGTGCGCCTTATAGTCTGGAAAATACGGCAATACATTATTTTCAAAGGAACATTTTAAGTTTTAATGTTTACTGGCATCATATAGCAGTCTACACTTGTCTCTTATGTGTGACTGCCATCTACTGGTCACACTTATCACACCATGTACCAAATAAAATAGCTTTGAGGTCGGTAAGCAAAACCAGAATTATCCCGTATATTAGGCACATTGTGTTATAAGGGGGACTGTTGAGTTTTGGGGGAAAAAAAACAATATTTTGAGTGCGCCTTATAGTCCAGAAAATACGGTAATATATTATTTTTTAAGGACCATTCAAAGTGTTGATCTTTAATGGCGTCATATAGCAGTCTACACATATCTCTAATGAGTGACTGCCTTCTACTGGTCAGACTTATAATTACACCATGCACCAAATAAAATAGCTTCGAGGTCGGTAGGCAAAACTAGAATTATTCCGAACAAAACTTTTGAGTTTTTAGGGAAAAAAATGATTTTAAGTGCGCCTTATAGTCCGGAAATTATGGTAATACATTATTTTAGAAAAGACTATTTAAAGTTCTGATGATTACTGGCGTCATATAGCAGTCTACACGTATCTCGTTTGTGTGACTGCCATCTACTGGTCACACTTTACACTATGTATTGGAGAAAATTCATTCGAGATCGGTAAGCGCAACCAGAATCAATCTGTCGATTTTTGAAAAAATGAGGATTTTATCGGCACCTTTTAGTTTGAAAAATGCGGCAGATAGATGCCGGTGATGACAAGATTACGTGTGATGGCTGCCCGGTTAAAATGATGGCCAAAAGCTGCGATGCATGATACACGATTGACACTTGCTACAATCTGATGTAATGGCTGAGAGTGAGTCAAGCCCCCCCCCTCTAAAACCCCTGCAAGGCACACAATCTGAACAGTGACTCCAGGTTGCTCATACCAAAGCAGATGTTCAGCTCACAAAATAACGTCATAGTCGGTTTTCTTTCACATGCTTACTTGCCGCTATGCTGAATGCTTTAATAGTGACTTTAATAACTATACTTACAGGGGCTGTTGTGCACTTTTGACATCCTCTTGGCCGAGCAGCTGTTTCCCGTCTTTCGGCGGGCAAAACTGATCCTTTAGACTCCTCTCGGGCTCGTCGCGAGACACGCGAAGACGCCGACTACAAAGGCACGCCTGGAGGGAAAAAAAAGAAATAAATTGCGTGATGGGTTAAATAGGGGCAGGAGAAATTAGCATTTCACACAGACACAGAAAACGAAATGCTCTCATCGGTGAAGCATGCACACAAACATTAAAACAGTGGAATTTCTAACAATTGGGAAGATTTGTGTCATGTTTGTCCTCAAACAACAAACAAAAACATTTTTCCCTTCCATCTTTTCTGACAGTTCTCAGATTATCTAGTACACACTAACATATTTATTAATTCCGGTTTATCGAAACTACAGGAGCTGGTAAAGTTACAGACATTGTGTGTTTTGTTAAACTAAAAGTAAAACGTTACCAGCAAATTTACAAAGAATGTTTGTCATCACTTCTGAGAATGAAGAGCATGGAGGAAAGAGTAATTTCAAACATCATGTCACGTCTGGAACGCATCGTTATGCGCGAGTTGTCACCCCAAGATGCAATGGGACCAGACAGGCAGGGATTGCAGGTAAGAGCTGGTTTAATGTACAAAAATGTAAAATAACACTGGTACAAAACAGAAAAGAAAGTGCGTGCCTACACACGGTAAGCTAAGCTAACACTTAGCAATGGAGTCCGAAAGGCTAAGACATGACTTAGCAATAGAATCAAGGACTAGAGAAACCAAACTTGAAAGTTGCATGTAGCAAATGACGAACCAAGGACGAGCTGAGGTAGAATGCAGGTTTAAATACTAAAGTAACAATCAAGACACCTGTGCCCGTAAAACAAGAGCAGCTAGGACAAATCAGAAACCATTGTAAACAAAACAGGAAAAGCACAAACAAACTAAGGGATTCGGAAGAGTCCAAAAATAATCAAAACACACAAAGGGACTCAAGAACAAGACTAAGGATGTGATCCGGGTAGCGGATCACAACACATCAGTATTCAAGGACAACTTTAAGACAAATGTGTACATCAGTGGTGGGGGTTATCAATCAATCAATGTTTATTTATATAGTCCTAAATCATAAGTGTCTCAAAGGGCTGCACAAGCCAGGACGACATCCGCGGTATAGAGCCGACATAAGGGCAAGGAAAAACTCACCCCAGTGGGACGTCGATGTGAATGACTATGAGAAACTTTGGAGAGGACCCCTCCACTCTAGGGGAGACCGAAAACAATGGCTGTCAAGTGGGTCTAACATAATATTGTGAAAGTCCAGTCCATAGTGGATCTAAGATGATAGTGAGAGTCCAGTCCATAGTGGATCTAACATAATATTGTGAAAGTCCAGTCCATAGTGGATCTAGCATAATAGTTAGAGTCCAGTCCATAGTTAAACTATGGAATTGTCTTTACAATGAGATAAAAGATTGTAGAAATATATTCCAATTGAAAAAAATATATAAAATATGGAAAGTCATAAGTGTTTAAATTATGCTTTATATTTATCATTTTACTTTTTTTTTTGTCTGGTTTTGTGTTTGTTTCGTATCACCCCGTGAAGTGTCTATTACTTTTTGGGTTCAGTTTGTACTTCATGAAGTTTTGCACTTGTTTTTTTGTGTGTGTTTTTTGTTTGTTTTCATTATATTTGGGTGTGTTTGTGAATCTGGGCTATTCCTTAAGTAAAACTACTTATGTTGATTGGGGCAGGAAATATACAATTTTTTTCATTCTGTTCCTTCTCAAACATAGGTGTGTAAATATGTGTTTTAATTGCTAAAGTTGAATTGTCTTTTGATCAAAAATGCACACCAATGAAGGAGATGAATAAAAAATTACAACAACAAAAAACATTATTTTTGTCCTACGGCATTTTAAATGAAGTTTTTACGCATCAACAATACAGTATATGTCATGACGGAGGGTTTTTCGCAGCTTACTGCGAGGATTGTTCTCCCAGGATGCAAACAAACTTTTCCGAAAAAACGGTAGAAGGTAAGAACATTATTAAATCTTGGCTCTCAAATGTAAAAACAAAAAGGCGCACAAGTCGAAAGCACAACTTAATGCAGGAAACAAAACTAACACTTAGACTGAACTATGGACATAAAACAAAAGTCGCTAACTGTGGCATGAAAAAACAAAAACGTACTTGGCATGGCATGAAGCATGAGAAGAGCAATAGCAAGAATAAGAGCATGAACAGAGCTAGAAAAGAACAATGTCGCCAGGCCGACTAACTAACAAAGGCAGGTTTAAATAATAATCTCATGATTAGCGACAGGTGTGATCCAAACAAATGAGGCAGGTGAAACTAATGAGTCGCCATGGTGACAAAACAAACAAGGAAGCGCAAACAGGAACTAATGGAGTCCAAAACTAACAGAACATAACTAAACAAAACATGATCTGGACCACGGATTATGACTATTGTACCAACAAAACGTGCAGATGTCACGTCTTGTCACAGCATCGTCCTGCTAGAAAATGTTTACCGAACGCTGAACAGTCTTCATCCTGTTCCTTCCCAAACATAGGTGTGTAAATATGTGTTGAGTTGCTAAATTTTATTCGTCTATTGATCAAAAATGCACACCAATGAAAGGGTTGAACACAAAACATTTATTTAAAAACGCATTATTTTATCTTACGCATTTTTAAATGAACTTTTTACACATCAACAATTACGGGTGTACAGTATTGTACCTGTCAAGACCTGGTCTTTGGTGAGGTTTATTTTCCCATGGTGCAAAGCGATTGAACCGGACACAACGTGAAGGTAATGACACCTTTTAATTATTCTATCAAAAAGTGCTCACAGCGGAGGTACAAAACAAAAACTATTACTATAACATAAACTATGGACATGAAAACATGAACTAAAAAACTCACTAAACTGTGACTTGAATAGACAAAAAAAACTAACGTGGCAAAAAAAGAGCAGCATGAACTTTGACCTGGATAGAGTACTCAGAGTGTCAAGAGTGCAGAGCATGAATGTGATGTCGCCAGGCTGACTGCCTGGCAACTACAGGCTTTAAAGTGGTGACGTAATTAACAACAGGTGCGGGAGTCCAAAGGAATCAGGTGCGTGACATGAGGACAGGTGAAAACTAATGGGTTGTCATGGAAACAAAACAGGGAGTGAAAATACAGGAACTGACAAAATCCAAAAACCAAACGGAACATGGTCACCGAGACATGACAGTACCTACAAAACCTGCAGATGTCACGTCTTGTCAAAGCATCTTCCTGCTAGAAAATGTTTACCGAACGCCGAACACTCTTCATCCTGTTCCTTCTCAAACATAAGTGTGTAAATATCTGTTTAGTTGCTAAAGTTTAATTGTCTATTGATCAAAAATGCACACGAATGAAGGAGATAAATAAAATATGGAAAAAAAAAAACAGTGTTGAAGCGTAAAAAATTCATTTAAAAATATGTAGTTTTTTTCTTTTCATTTTTTATTCATCTCCTTCATTGCTGTGCATTTTTAAACAATAGACAAATTAAATACTTTTACACACCTATGTGTGAGAAGGAACAAAACGAAGAGTGTTCGGCGTTCGGTAAACATTTTCTAGCAGGAAGATGCTTTGAAAAGACGTGATATCTGCAGGTTTTGTACGTACAATACTGTATGCCCGTAATTGTTGATGTGTAAAAAGTTCATTTAAAATGCATAGGACAAAAATATTGTTCTTTTTTTTCATTTTTGATTAATCTCCTTCATTGGTGTGCATTTTTGATCAATAGATAATTAAACTTTAGTAACGAAACACATATTTACACACCTATGTTGGAGAAGGAACTGGATGGAGAGTGTTCGGTAAACATTTTCTAGCAGGAAGATGCTTTGACAAGACGTGATATCTGCACGTTTTGTTGGTACGATACGGTATGCCCGTAATTGTTGATGTGCAAAAAATGTATTCAAAATGCCTAGGAAGACAAAATGTGTTTTTTTTGTTGTTTTCATTTATTTATCTCCTTCATTGGTGTGCATTTTTGAAGGAGATAATTAAAGAATGAAAACGAAAAAAACATTTTTGACCTATGAATAAAAAACTTAAAAAAAATGTATTGCTTAAACAAGCTTAAAAATGCTTAAAATGCTTAGGACAAAAAAAATGTTATTTTGTTTATATTTTTTATTTTTCTCCTTCATTGGTGTGCATTTTTGATCAGTAAACAATTAAACTTTAATACTGTATGCCCGTAATTGTTGATGTGTAAAAAGTTCATTTAAAATGCATAGGACAGAAATATTGTTCTTTTTTTTCATTTTTGATTAATCTCCTTCATTGGTGTGCATTTTTGATCAATAGGCAATTAAATTTTATCAACTAAAGACATATTTACACACCTATGTTTGAGAAAGAACAGGATGAAGAGTGTTCGGTAAACATTTTCTAGCAGGAAGATGTTTTGACAAGACATGATATCTACACGTTTTGTAGGTACAATACTGTACGCCCATAATTTTTATGTAAAAGTTGATTTAAAATGCATAGGACAAATATAATCACGATCGTACAGTATTGCACCTACAAAACATGCAGATATCACATCTTGTCAAAGCATCTTCCTGCTAGAAAATGTTTACCGAACACTCTTCATCCTGTTCTTTCTCAAACATAGGTGTGTAAATATGTGTTTCGTTGCTAAAGTTTAATTTTCTATTGATCAAAAATGCACACCAATGAAGGAGATAAATCAAAAATGAAAGAAAAAGAACATTATTTTTGACCTACACATTTTCAATGAACTTCTTACACATCAACAATTACGGCCGTACAGATGTCACTTCTTGTCAAAGCATCTTCCTGCTAGAAAATGTTAACCTGAACGCCAAACACTCTTACACCTAGACTGGATTTAATCCAGCTCTGATACCACCTCCAAAAAAAAAGTTTTCCCCGTTACCGTGTCTGCAGAGAAAATTTAGCATTCATCGGCAACCTAGTAGGATGCTCATAATTACCTGAGCTCGGTGCCTATGAAACATTTAAAAACGGTGTAAAAACGGCGCACCATTAGTGGTTCCAGACAGCGGGAGATCATTCTCAGCCGGAGGAGTATCACAGTTTAGACGTTTTTTTTTTTTTTACACTGCATTATAATAAAGGTCCCTTGGAAATTGCTGTGAGGCTGCCTGGTGATGTTCTCTCCCCCCCCCCCCCCACCCCCCATCCCCTCACTTGCTCGCTCAATGGTTTTCCAGACCATTTTTACTTATTGCACCCCTGGGTGCTTGCTCACTCCAGTCTGCAGTCCATTTTATAGACATGACTCAATGTGCATTGGCTGCAAGTAGGAATTGTAATTTCCAAGCACATCTCCACCGTCTAATGAGATCCAATACCAGGGATGTCACTAACTAAGGTGCGTACAGAGCCGCAGCAGAGGGCTTCTCGATGTTTCGGTTATTTAGCTGCAAAAGACTTAAAAGGCCTACTGAAACCCACCACTGCCCACCACGCAGTCTGATAGTTTATATATCAATGATGAAATATTAACATTGCAACACATGCCAATTCGGCCTTTTTAGTTTACTCAATTAACATTTTAAATTTCCCGCGGAGTTTCTTGTTGAAAACGTCGCGGAATGATGCGTGTGACGTCCCGGGTTGGAGGGGACATATTAGCGCAGCACCATTTTCTCTTTTCATCGCGCGATTAAACAGTATTCTGGACATCTGTGTTGCTGAATCTTTTGCAATTTGTTCAATTAATAATGGAGACGTCAAAGAAGAAAGATGTAGGTGGGAAGCTTTAGCCTTTAGCCACACAAACAAACGGTGTTCCCTTGTTTAAAATTCCCCGAGGTGAAGCTTTACTATGGATCAGAGCGGTCAAGCCAACATGGTTCCCGACCACTTGTGAACCGGCAGGTTTCGGTGAGAAAATTGTGGTAAAAAGTCGCCTCTTACTGGAGATCAGCTGAGCTTGTGCCGTCCATGCAGCTGACCAACAATGTGCAATAGAATGTTAATACATAGGTTAGCACTGGGTTTTTTTTTAGCACATAGCACTTTAGAACTAAACACTTTAGCACACGGCACTTTATCCATGAGCTCTAGTGCAATGCACACTGGTACTTTATCTTTAGCACCATACTGTAGATTTTATGCCTACATCAAAGTGCCACCCATGTCTATCAAGCTCCATGTTCTGATGTATAGATGTTTAAATGTTAGTTGTCTGGTTGTGGTTGTGTCTGTGCTTGTGTTTTTGTTCTGTTGTTTTTGTGTATGTTTAGAAAGCAATGATGCACTGTGTCCAAGACAAATTTCCCCGCGGGGACAATAAAGTTGAACCTTGAACCTTGACTTTCCTCAGAGACTGGCGTCAAGACACCCGTGGACACACCCCTCCGACTATCAGGTTCTATTTAACTCACTAAAACACTAGCAACACAATAGAAAGATAAGAGATTTCGCAGAATTATCCTAATAAATGTGTTTAAAAACATCTGAATCCATCCCAATGCAATCGCCTTTTTTTTTTCTAGTCCTTTGCTATCAATATCATCGTCCATGAATCTTTCAACCTCGCTCAAATTAATGGGGAAATTGTCGTTTTCTCGGTCCGGTTTAGTTGACTAAATTAAAATTGTAAATTTCCCGCAGAATTTCTTGTTGAAAAGGTCGCGGAATGATGACGCGTGCGCGTGACGTCCCGAGTTGGAGGGGACATATTAGCACAGCATTATTTGCGGCTAAAAATTGTCTCTTTTCATCGCGCGATTAAACAATATTCTGGACATCTGTGTTGCTGAATCTTTTGCAATTTGTTCAATTAATAATGGAGACGTCAAAGAAGAAAGATGTAGGTGGGAAGCTTTAGCCTTTAGCCACACAAACACACGGTGTTCCCTTGTTTAAAATTCCCCGAGGTGAAGCTTTACTATGGATCAGAGCGGTCAAGCCAACATGGTTCCCGACCACTTGTGAACCGGCAGGTTTCGGTGAGAAAATTGTGGTAAAAAGTCGCCTCTTACTGGAGATCAGCTGAGCTTGTGCCGTCCATGCAGCTGACCAACAATGTGCAATAGAATGTTAATACATAGGTTAGCACTGGGTTTTTTTTTAGCACATAGCACTTTAGAACTAAACACTTTAGCACACGGCACTTTATCCATGAGCTCTAGTGCAATGCACACTGGTACTTTATCTTTAGCACCATACTGTAGATTTTATGCCTACATCAAAGTGCCACCCATGTCTATCAAGCTCCATGTTCTGATGTATAGATGTTTAAATGTTAGTTGTCTGGTTGTGGTTGTGTCTGTGCTTGTGTTTTTGTTCTGTTGTTTTTGTGTATGTTTAGAAAGCAATGATGCACTGTGTCCAAGACAAATTTCCCCGCGGGGACAATAAAGTTGAACCTTGAACCTTGACTTTCCTCAGAGACTGGCGTCAAGACACCCGTGGACACACCCCTCCGACTATCAGGTTCTATTTAACTCACTAAAACACTAGCAACACAATAGAAAGATAAGAGATTTCGCAGAATTATCCTAATAAATGTGTTTAAAAACATCTGAATCCATCCCAATGCAATCGCCTTTTTTTTTTCTAGTCCTTTGCTATCAATATCATCGTCCATGAATCTTTCAACCTCGCTCAAATTAATGGGGAAATTGTCGTTTTCTCGGTCCGGTTTAGTTTACTAAATTAAAATTTAAAATTTCCCGCAGAGTTTCTTGTTGAAATCGTCGCAGAATGATGACGCGTGCGCGTGACGTCCCGAGTTGGAGGGAACCTATTAGCGCAGCACTATTTGCTGTTAAAAGTTGTCTCTTTTCATCGCAGGATTAAACAGTATTCTGGACATCTGTGTTGCTGAATCTTTTGCAATTTGTTCAATTAATAATGGAGACGTCAAAGAAGAAAGATGTAGGTGGGAAGCTTTAGCCTTTAGCCACACAAACACACTGTGTTCCCTTGTTTGAAATTCCCGGAGGTGAAGCTTTACTGTGGATCAGAGCGGTCAAGCGAACATGGTTCCCGACCACTTGTGAACCGGCAGGTCTCGGTGAAAAAATTGTGGTAAAAAGTCGCCTCTTACAGGAGATCAGCAGAACTTGCGCCGTCCATGCAGCTGCCGTCGACTTCCCTCAGAGACTGGCGTCAAGACACCCGTGGACACACCCCTCCGACTATCAGGTACTATTTAACTCACTAAAATACTAGCAACACAATAGAAAGATAAGGGATTTCGCAGAATTATCCTAGTAAATGTGTTTAAAAACATCTGAATCCATCCCTATGCAATCACCTTTTTTTTTCTCGTCCTTTGCTATCAATATCATCGTCCATGAATCTTTCATCCTCGCTCAAATTAATGGGGAAATTGTCGTTTTCTCGGTCCGGTTTAGTTTACTAAATTAAAATTTGAAATTTCCCACAGAATTTCTTGTTGAAATCGTCGCAGAATGACGACGCGTGCGCGTGACGTCCCGAGTTGGAGGGAACCTATTAGCGCAGCACTATTTGCTGTTAAAAGTTGTCTCTTTTCATCGCAGGATTAAACAGTATTCTGGACATCTGTGTTGCTGAATCTTTTGCAATTTGTTCAATTAATAATGGAGACGTCAAAGAAGAAAGATGTAGGTGGGAGGCTTTAGCCGTTAGCCACACAAACACACTTTGTTCCCTTGTTTGAAATTCCCGGAGGTGAAGCTTTACTATGGATCAGAGCGGTCAAGCCAACATGGTTCCCGACCACTTGTGAACCGGCAAGTTTCGGTGAGAAAATTGTGGTAAAAAGTCGCCTCTTACAGGAGATCAGCTGAACTTGCGCCGTCCATGCAGCTGCCGTCGACTTCCCCCAGAGACTGGCGTCAAGACACCCGTGGACACACCCCTCCGACTATCAGGTACTATTTAATCTCACTAAAACACTAGCAACACAATAGAAATATAAGGGATTTCCCAGAATTATCCTAGTAAATGTGTCTGAAAACATCTGAATCCATCTCAATGCAATCGCCTTTTTTTTTTCTAGTCCTTTGCTATCAATATCATCGTCCATGAATCTTTCACCCTCGCTCAAATTAATGGGGAAATTGTCGTTTTCTCGGTCCGGTTTAGTTTACTAACTGAAAACTTTTAAATTTCCCGCGGAGTTTCTTGTTGAAAACGTCGCGGAATGATGACGCGTGACGTCCCGAGTTGGAGGGGACATATTAGCGCAGCACTATTTGCGGCTAAAAGTTGTCTCTTTTCATCGCGCAATTGAACAGTATTCTGGACATCTGTGTTGCTGAATCTTTTGTAATTTGTTCAATTAATAATGGAGACGTCAAAGAAGAAAGATGTAGGTGGGAAGCTTTAGCCTTTAGCCACACAAACACACGGTGTTCCCTTGTTTAAAATTCCCGGAGGTGAAGCTTTACTATGGATCAGAGCGGTCACGGGAACATGGTTCCCGACCACTTGTGAACCGGTAGGTTTCGGTGAGAAAATTGTGGTAAAAAGTCGCCTCTTACTGGAGATCAGCTGAGCTTGCGCCGTCCATGCAGCTGCCGTTGACTTCCCTCAGAGACTGGCGTCAAGACACCCGTGGACACACCCCTCCGACTATCAGGTACTATTTAATCTCACTAAAACACTAGCAACACAATAGAAAGATAATGGATTTCGCAGAATTATCCGAGTAAATGTGTCTAAAAACATCTGAATCCATCCCAATGCAATCGCCTTTTTTTTTTCTAGTCCTTTGCTATCAATATCATCGTCCATGAATCTTTCATCCTCGCTCAAATTAATGGGGAAATTGTCGTTTTCTCAGTCCGGTTTAGTTTACTAAATTAAAATTTTTAATTTCCCGCAGAGTTTCTTGTTGAAAACGTCGCGGAATGACGACGCGTGCGCGTGACGTCCCGAGTTGGAAGGGACATATTAGCACAGCACTATTTGCGGTTAAAAGTTGTCTCTTTTCATCGCAGGATTAAACAGTATTCTGGACATCTGTGTTGCTGAATCTTTTGCAATTTGTTCAATTAATAATGGAGACGTCAAAGAAGAAAGATGTAGGTGGGAAGCTTTAGCCTTTAGCCACACAAACACACGGTGTTCCCTTGTTTAAAATTCCCGGAGGTGAAGCTTTACTATGAATCAGAGCGGTCAAGCGAACATGGTTCGCGACCACTTGTGAACCGGTAGGTTTCAGTGAGAAAATTGTGGTAAAAAGTCGCCTCTTACTGGAGATCAGCTGAGCTTGTGCCGTCCATGCAGCTGACCAACAATGTGCAATAGAATGTTAATACATAGGTTAGCACAGTTTTTTTTTCAGCACATAGCACTTTAGAACTAAACACTTTAGCACACGACACTTTATCCATGAGCTCTAGTGCAATGCACACTGGTACTTTATCTTTAGCGCCATACTGTAGATTTTATGCCTACATCAAAGTGCCACCCATGTCTGTCAAGCTCCCAGAATTATCCTAGTACAGGGTTCGGGAACCTTTACCACTCAAAGAGCCATTTTGACCCCTTTCACAAATTAAAGAAGACAAAAGGAACCGCAATCATTCTCGCGAATATCTTCTGGTGGTCACCCATCTAACAGTAATAAGGGCGTGCCATGGAGCCATTGCCTTTGACGCCTTCTACAACATGTACAGACATGTTGTATGTGGCTTCCGCAGATACTCGTACACGACTGCAAGGCATACTGGGTGACACAGAGTACACTGAAGGTTGTGATATAAACAATTTTAACACTCTTACTAATATGCACCACACTGTGAACCCACACTAAACAAGAATGACAAACACATTTCTGGAGAACATCCGCACTGTAACACATTATAAACGCACCATAACAATTACCCAGAATGCTATGCATCCATGACTCTTTCAGGCTATGTTATACACCCCGCTAGCACCAAACCCCCCCCCTTCCGTGCGTCGGTTGAGGTGGGTGGGGGTGTATAATATAGTCAGGAATAATCATGGATGCAAAGGATTCTGGGTATTTGTTGTGTTGCGTTTATGTTGTGTTACTGTGAGGATGTTTGTCATTCTTGTTTGGTGTGGGTTCACAGTCTGGTGCATATTAGTAAGAGTTTTAAAGTTAATCATATCACAACCTTTGGTGTACTCTGTCACCCAGAATGCCTTGCAGTCGTGTACGTGTATCTGCGGAAGCCACATACAACATGTTACTGGACTGGCAAGATGTCTGTACATGTCGAAGGCACGCCCTTATTACAGTTATATGGGTGACCACCAGCGGTTATTCGCGAGAATGGTTGCGGCGCCCAATGTCTTCTTTATTTTGTGAAACGCATCAAAATATAGAAGGCGCTAAAAGTAAAGCCACCACGGCACGCCCTCAACATTGTTGTCTGAGTGAAAATCAAAAAAATGTTGACCCCGGGTGATGTTCGGAAGAGGGTCCGAGAGACCCTCTTCCGAACATCACCCGGGGTCAACATTCTTGGGGCGGGGGCTCGGCGATTGTGCAGCTGAGCCACATCAGAGTGGCCAAAGAGCCGCGGGTTGCCGACCCCTGTCCTAGTAAATGTATCTAAAAACATCTGAATCCATCCCAATGCAATCGCCTTTTTTTTTTTTTCTAGTCCTTCGCTATCAATATCGTCGTCCATGAATCTTTCATCCTCGCTCAAATTAATGGGGAAATTGTCGCTTTCTCGGTCCGAATCGCTCTCGCTGCTAGTGGCCATGATTGTAAACAATGTTCAGATGTGAGGAGCTCCACAACTCGTGACGTCATTCGCACATCGTCTGCTACTTCCGGTTCAGGCAAGGCTTATTTATTAGCGACCAAAAGTTGCAAACTTTATCGTCGATGTTCTCTACTAACTCCTTTCAGCAAAAATATGGCAATATCGGGAAATGATCAAGTACGACACATAGTATGGACCTGCTATCCCCGTTTAAATAAGAAAATCTAATTTCAGTAGGCCTTTAAGGGGAAAAAAAAGAAAAAAAATCCCTCAGTGCGGTTGCAACTCGTTCCTCCACCCCGGTAAACCACAGCCGCATTAATAAACATCAATCATAAAGCACATGGAGGCGGAAGGCAACAAGTCCAACGTGCCACGCTGGATTTACGGCTCCAACTGTTCAGAGTTGCATTTCACATTTTCAATGCACTTTTAATGCTTGCTCGCCGAACTCGTTTGTGTGAAAACACGCTAAATCAAAAGTAGCGGCGCTATATCACGGGGGTGATATAAATGCCATATAAATCTGATCCGAGCGAGAAGTCCGACAATAAAGCACAAAAGCCCAGCAGAGACGTTTCCCCGCAGTGAACCGAGGCGCGCGAAAACTCTGGTAAATCCACGTTGCCAGGCAACAATCACGTGCAGCTCTCTAATGTAGGCTTGCTGATGTTGATTTTGTTTAAAACTGCTTTGCGTTGACAATATAATCATACTGTGTCAGGTAGAAACTATATGTAGAAACATGTTTTTTTGTTGATGGACATGGGAAAAAGTATAGTTCACTCCTTTGTCAAAAAGAACTTTTTTTCTTTTTTTTTAATGAAAGAATAAGGAGAAATATAATATGGTGTCAAAGTAATAGATGTAGGAAAATATAAATGATTCCCGAGCGTGGCCACCGCTGCTGCTCACTGCTCCCCTCACCTCCCAGGGGGTGGAACAAAGGGTTGGGTCGAATGCAGAGGGTCATTTCACCACACCTGGTGTGTGTGTGTGTGAGACTATCAGTGGCACTTTAACTTAACTACAATTAAATGAAAAATGTTGTAATTGTCAGGACTATGACATGGATTGGTTTTGCTCCTTCGACGCAAAAGGGATTACAGGACGAGCCAGGCGTGAATTCAGGTACATGATGATAATTTATTCATACACTAAATACAAAAATAATCAAAACAAAGGGCGCTCACAAGAAGGTATATTACCAGACTACAAAATACAAACAGGAAACAAAAACACTTGCACGGTGGCATGAATGAACTGTGAACATAAACAGCAAGATGGCCTGACTATAAACAACTAAAACAAAACACTTACTGTGACAAAAAAAAAAACAGCAGGCAAGAATAGCAAGGTGCTTGGCAGGTGATCGTGGGCATGGAGAATGAGTAGCATATGTTGGCAATGCAATAGCAGGCATGAAGGCAGAAAGCAAATAGCAAAGTTCCCAGGACGAGGACAGAAACAAAATGGTATTTAATAGCAGCTATGATGATTAGAAACAGGTGTGGGACTGAGGGCTGGGGGCGACTTGGAGACCAGGTGGAAACTAATGGGTTACGATGGAAACAAACAGGAAGTGTAAAACGGGAAACAAGAGTCCAAAAACAAAACAAACATGCTCAAACTTAAAACTGAATTACAGGCATGACAGTAATAATGAAGGAAAAAGGCATAAATTCCAAAAATGTGAAGTTTTGTATTTCACTGGAGTAAATATGTATATATATATATATATATATATATATATATATATATATATATATATATATATATATATATATATATATATGAATTAACGACTTGTGTCATATAGTAATTTTACAAGCAGAATTAAGTGGAATATTTTTGTATTTTGTTTTTTTTTTATTTATGAAAATAAAGCGGTGATATTACATAGAGAAGGAAGGAGTCATTTTATAACAAAAAAGTAAGATTTCTTTAAGAAAACGTTTAAATGATTCCAATTTTGGTTTTGCAAAGGTATATTACAGTTAATATGAGGAAAAAAACAAATTATTTAGACCAGTGGTCCCCAACCTTTTTGCATCCGCTTAATAATTGTATTTTATTTTTGTCATGAAAAAGGGAAGTTTTTGTGGTTGGTGCACTAATTGTAAGTGTATATTGTGTTTTTATGTTGATTTAATTTATTTATTTATTTTATTTTTATTTATTTATTTTTTTTAAATAAAAATGAATAAAAAATTGTTCTGCGGCCCGGTGGTTGGGGACCACTGATTTAGACCATTTTTGGTGACACTATTAGAAATAAGTCATACTTTTTCAAGAATATATAATAAAGACTAAACAGTCAAATAAAGTTGTTCAGGACATAGTTACACAAATTAAGTTTTAACACTGTAAGGAAAAAGAGTTGCAGGTTTAAAATAATATGAAAATGTGGTAATAATAATATTTTGAGAATAAATTCATATCTTAGTGGACTGAAGTCTAATTATAAAAATATTGTAATATCGCAGGGAAGAAAAGGGTTTTATTTTTTTACAAGAAAAAAAAAATCTGAAAATGTTAAGAGGGTAAAAAAAACTTCATACAAAAAAAGTCATAATATTTTAAGTAAAAATTAAAAAATGTGGAGAAATTACATTATAAAAGCAATAGGATTCGAGCAAAAACAATATTTTGAGTAGCAGTAATTAATGACATTTGCTGAAGGACACAGGAAAGTAGAGTTCTCTGCTTTGTCTAAAAGCACTTTTAAAAAAAAAAAATGAATAAATTAAGTCATAATATTATTTTTTTTTAATAAATGATATTTTGTTTTCAACAAAAAGTATGGCCCAACATACACTATATTGCCAAAAGTACATGGCCTACCCATCCAAATCACTTGGTCCAAATACAGGTGTATAAAATCAAGCACTTAGGTATGGTGACTGTTTCTACAAACATCTGTGAAAGAATGGGCCGCTCTCAGTGATTTCCAGCGTGGAACTGTCACAGGATGCCACCTGTGCAACAAACCCAGTCGTGAAATTTCCTCGCTCCTAAATATTCTATAGTCAACTGTCGGCTTTATTATAAGTAAATGGAAGAGTTTGGGGAACAACAGCAACTCAGCCATGAAGTGGTAGGCCACGTAAACTGACAGAGAGGAGTAAGCGGATGCTGAGGCGCATAATGCAAAGAGGTCGCTGACTTTCTGCACAGTCGGTTGCTACAGAGCTCCGAACCACATGTGACCTTCCAATTAGCCCACGTACAGTACGCAGAGAGCTTCACAGAATGGGTTTCCATGGCAGCTGCATCCAAGCCATACATCACCAAGTCCAATGCAAAGCGTGAGATGCAGTGGTATAAAGCACGTCAACACTGGACTCTAGAGAAGTTGAAATGCGTTCTTTGGAATGATGAATCACGCTTTTCCATCTGGCAATTTGATGGACAAGTCTGGGTTTGGAGGTTGCCAGGAGAACGCTACATTTCGGACTGCATTGTGTCGAGTGTGAAATTTGGTGGAGGAGGAATTATGATGTGGGGTTGTTTTTCAGGAGTTGGGCTTGGCCCCTTAGGTCCAGTGAAATAAACTTTAAATGCTCCGGGATACCAAAACATGTTGGACAATTCCATGCTCCCAACCTTGTGGGAACAGTTTGGAGCGGGCCCCTTCCTCTTCCAACAAGCAAGGTCCATAAAGACATGCATGACGGAGTCTGGTGTGGATGAACTTGACTGGCCTGCACAGAGTCCTGACCTGAACACCATAAAACACCTTTGGGATGAATTACAACAGAGACTGAGAACCAGGCCTTCTCCAACAATGTGACCTCACCAATGCGCTTTTTTGAAGAATGGTTAAACATTTCCTATGAACACACTCCGCAACCTTGTGGACAGCCTTCCCAGAAGAGTTGAAGCTGTAATAGCTGCAAAAAGTGGACCGACCTCATATTGAACCCTCTGGGTTAGGAATGGGATGGCACTTCAAGTTCATATGTGAGTCAAGGCAGGTGGCCAAATATTTTTGGCAATATAGTGTATGTCAAGTCCCAAATGAGGAAAAAAAACGTGACTGGTAAATTTGACTTCCGCTTTTTCCTGTAAGGCTGGGGTGTCCAAACTTTTTCCACTGAGGGCCACAGACTGAAAAATCTAAGTATGCGGGGGGCATTTTGATATATTTCTTTTTTAAAACCAATACAATAGTTGTTGTTTTTTTACATTTATGGCCTTCCTCAAGTTTGGTCCCCGGTCTCTGGAAGGGTCTCAGTCATAAAAATGTTAGAAATAAGTCATGCATTTTTTTTTTTTTTTTTTTTCATTTAACGCTTGCATCTCAAGATCAACTTCAGGTCTGTCTGTCGTTAAAAAAAAAAAATGTTGTTTTTTATGTTTATGGCCTTTATGTCAAAACCCTTATTTATATGGCAAACACACAAACTATGCAACATTTTCCCCTAAAACATTTCAAAGTGGAGTATTTGACGTGAAGTAATTGGAACCCTGAATAGGTCAATAATTCATAAAAATACAAAAGAACAAGTGTTGAAAATAAGCCAAATGTATATTTATATTTTAGTACGCTTAAAGGCCTACTGAAATTATATTTTCTTATTCAAACGGGGATAGCAGGTCCATTCTATGTGCCATACTTGATCATTTCGCGATATTGCCATATTTTTGCTGAAAGGATTCAGTAAAGAACATCGACGATAAAATTGTCAACTTTTGGTCGCTCATAAAAAAGCCTTGCCTGTACCGGAAGTAGCAGACGATGTGCGTGTGACGTCACTAGTTGTGGAGCTCCTCACATCCTCACATTGTTTACAATCATGGCCACCAGCAGCGAGAGCGATTCAGACCGAGAAAGCGACGATTTCCCCATTAATGAAAGATTTGTGGATGAGGAAAGTGAGAGTGAAGGACTAGAAAAAAAGAAAAGGCGAGGGCAGTGGGAACAATTCAAATGTTATTAGACACATTTACTAGGATAATTTTGGAAAATCCCTTATCTGCTTATTGTGTTACTGGTGTTTTAGTGAGATTATATGGTACCTGATAGTCGAAGGGGTGTGGCCACGGCTGTGGTGACCGCCAGTGTTCCCGGTGGGAGAAGGTAATAGTCCGCAGCTGCAGGAGGACGCAAGCTCCGCTTATGTCTACGGTAAGAGCCGATTTATCAGCACAATTTTCTCACCGAAACCTACCGGTTGACATGTGGTAGGGAACCATGTTCAGTTGACCGCTCTGTTCCATAGTAAAGCTTCACCTTCGGGAATGTAACCCAGGAAACACCGTTTTTGTTTCTAAAGGCAGCTGCAAAACACCGCTTCCCACCTACATCTTTCTTCTTTGACGTCTCCATTACTAATTGAACACATTGCAAAAGATTCAGCAACACAGATGTCCAGGATACTGTGTAATTATGCGATTAAAGCAGGCTACTTATAGCTTGGATTGGGCTGGAAAAACATGTCCGCTACAACCGGTGACGTCACACGCACGCGTCATCATTCCGCGACGTTTTCAACAGGATACTTCGCGGGAAATTTAAAATTGCAATTTAGTAAACTAAAAAGGCCGTATTGGCATGTGTTGCAATGTTAATATTTCATCATTGATATATAAACTATCAGACTGCGTGGTCGGTAGTAGTGGGTTCCAGTAGGCCTTTAATTCTGTAGATCTCTTGATTATAAGATTTTATCATTTTTTTCATACTCTTTTGTTTCTTTGATGTCCTTTTTGTGAACGAAAACTTTGTTTCGCACAAAATATGCAATATTATCCCCCCAAAATATTTGAAAGTCAAATTGTTCCAGTGAAGTAATTGGAGCCTTCAGCTAAATTGGCCCTAGTGTTTGAATGTGAGTATGAATGTTGTCGGTTTATCTGTGTTGGCCCTGCGATGAGGTGGCGACTTGTCCAGGGTGTACCCCGCCTTCCGCCCGATTGTAGCTGAGATAGGCGCCAGCGCCCCCCCGACCCCAAAAAAGGGAATAAGCGGTAGAAAATGGATGGATGGATGTCGACCGGCAGGTTTCGGTGAGAAAATTGTGATATTAAGTCGGCTCTTACCGGAGACATCAGCGGAGCTTGCGCCCTTCTGCATCAGCTGTCAAAAAGCTAACTGCGACTTTCTTGGCGCCTCCATGGCTTCCATCAGAGACACTGGCGGTCAACACACCCCTCCGACTTACAGGTTTGACTTTATAATCTCACTAAAACACTAGTAACACAATAATCAGATATGGTATTTTCCAGAATTATCCTAGTAAATGTGTCTAATAACATCTGAATCGCTCTCACTGCCCTCGCCTTTTTTTTTCCTTTTTTTTTATGTAGTGCTTCACTCTAACTTTCCTCATCCACGAATCTTTCATTCTCGCTCAAATTAATGGGGAAATCGTCGCTTTATCGGTCCGAATCGCATTTGTTGCTGTTTTCAACAGGATACCTCGCGGGAAATTTAAAATTGCAATTTAGTCAACTAAACAGGCCGTATTGGCATGTGTTGCAATGTTAATATTTCATCATTGATATATAAACTATCAGACTGTGTGGGTTCCAGTAGGCCTTTAATTCCGTAGATCTCTTGATTATAAGATTGTATCATTTTTTTCATACTCTTGTTTCTTTGATGTCCTTTTTGTGAAAGAAAACTTAGTTTCGCACAAAATATGCAATATTATCCCCCCAAAATATTTGAAAGTGATCCAGTGAAGTAATTGGAGCCTTCAGCAAGTCAATAACAGTCCGCATGGCAACTTTGTGTTATTAGTGTCAACATTGCAACTTTTTCTTGTTACATGTCATTGTTTACTCTTTTATGTTTGAATTTTTTATTATAGTATTTTTTGGAATGGCGGCCGCACTTTGGACACGCCTGCTGTAAGGTCACCACAATAGGTAAATTACATCTACTTTTAAAGCCTTTTTTCTTGTCATTCCAGGTTGTTTCCTTCTTTGTGTGGCACAAATCCCTCTTTATAGAGAAGACTTTGAGCCCTATAATATTTCTATTCAGACAAGGCTAGTTGTAGAAGAGGGAGTATCTCACCTTGAACGCCCTCTTAAATCTCTTGCTGAGTACGTACAACGCCACGGGGTTGATGCATGACTTGAGGGAGGCCAGATTGATGCCGACGTAGTCCAGCACAAGTAAGATGCTAAAAAGAAAAGTTGAATGTATTACACATTGTAGTAGGGTTGCATGGTATTAGTACAGTACCGCGATACTAAAGAAATGTATTCGGTACCATACCGCCTCTGAAAAAGTAGTTTCTTACAAGCAGGACGAGGAATAGCTAAACATGCTTTTCTACACACCGTAGCCCGCCGGCGTCAAAATGTAAAC
The DNA here is from genome assembly GCF_033978795.1 of Nerophis ophidion. Classification (NCBI taxonomy): domain Eukaryota; kingdom Metazoa; phylum Chordata; class Actinopteri; order Syngnathiformes; family Syngnathidae; genus Nerophis; species Nerophis ophidion. The sequence continues at coordinate 7,877,402 of NC_084629.1, forward strand.
AAACGCCATTAAAATGATTCCCGGGCGTGGCCACCGCTGCTGCTCACTGCTCTCCTCACCTTCCAGGCGGTGAACAAAGGGGTGGGTCAAAAGCAGAGGAAACATTTCACCACACCTAGTGTGTAGGTGTGACAATTATTGGTACTTTAACATCCACTGTAATGATACCAAGTGAAGTGAAGTGAAGTGAATTATATTTATATAGCGCTTTTCTCAAGTGACTCAAAGCGCTTTTACATAGTGAAACCCAATATCTAAGTTACATTTAAAACCAGTGTGGGTGGCACTGGGAGCTGGTGGGTAAAGTGTCTTGCCCAAGGACACAACGGCACTTACTAGGATGGTGCAAGCGGGGATCGAACCTGCAGCCCTCGAGTTGCTGGCATGGCCACTCTACCAACCGAGCTATCCCGCCCAAGGACAGGAGTCGATACTACTATGATTACGTCGATATTTTTGTCATCACAATATCTTTTTGTTGTTAATTTATGTTATGTTTATTGACTCAGGAAATATGTCCCTGGACACATGAGGACTTTGAATATGACCAATATACGATCCTGTAACGACTTGGTATCGGATCGATACCCAAATTTGTGGTATCGTCCAAAACTAATGGAAAGAATCCAAACAGAAGAATAAGTGATTATTACATTTGAACAGAAGTGTAGATAGAACATGTTGAAAAGAGAAAGTAAGCAGATATTAACAGCAAATGAACAAGTCTATTAATAATTCATTTTCTACCGCTTGTCCTTAATAATTTTGACAAAATAATAGAATGATAAATGACAATATGTTACTAAATATGTCAGCAGACTAAATTGGGAGCTTTTGTTTGGTTACTTACTACTAAAAGACAAGTTGTATGTTCACTATTTTATTTAAAGACAAACTTGCAATAAAAAAAACATTTTTTGTTAAAATAAAGCCAATAATGCAATTTTTGTGTGGTCCCCTTTATTCAGAAAAGGATCGAAAAGTGCTGAAAAGTATCAAAATAATTTTAGTAAAGGTACCAAAATATTGGTATCGGGACAACACTACACTGTAGTAAACAGCAGTGGTCCCCAACCACCGGGCCGCAGAATATTTTTTTATTCATTTTCATTAAAAAAAAAATTATATATATAATTTATTTTTTTTATTTTTATTAAATCAACATAAAAAACACTATATACACTTACAATTAGTGCACCAACCACAAAAACCTCCCTTTTTCATGACAAAAACGTCCCTTTTTCATTATAAAGTGTTTTTAGGATTTTGTCAATGTACACCACTAAATTGGATTTGAAATAAAAGAAGATAGTATCCATCCATCCATTTCCTACCGCTTATTCCCTTTTGGGGTCGCGGGGGGCGCTGGCGCCTATCTCAGTTACAATCGGGCGGAAGGCGGGGTACACCCTGGACAAGTCGCCACCTCATCACAGGACCAACACAGATAGATCCCTGTCCCACCATGCTGCCTATTTCTCTTCTGTAATCTGTTTGTGTTGCCAACACAGATAGACAGATGACATTCACACTCACATTCACACACTAGGGCCAATTTAGTGTGGCCAATCAACCTATCCCCAGGTGCATGTCTTTGGAAGTGGGAGGAAGCCGGAGTACCCGGAGGGAACCCACGCATTCACGGGGAGAACATGCAAACTCCACACAGGAAGATCCCGAGCCTGGATTTGAACCCAGGACTGCAGGAACTTCGTATTGTGAGGCAGACGCACTAACCCCTCTGCCACCGTGAAACCCAAGAAGATAGTATTCATTCATTATTATTCATGCGTTTGTTACGCCTCGTCTCAAATTACTGTAACGTACTATTTTCGGGTCTCCCGCGGGACAAATTATTAACCGTTGACCGGTCCGCGGATACAAAAAGGTTGGGGACCACTGGTATACAGTATTGTATAAATTAAATTTTTTTAAGCTCACCTTAGCAGTTGACATCGATCCGGATCTTTCTGGTCGTAGATGGTTGATTTAAGGATTCTGCTGAGGTGGAGTGGCAACCAGCAGACAGCAAACAACACCACCAGGCACAGAGTCGTGTTTGCAGCAGCTTGCCTCTTTAAACACAACATTGACAGATAGCCATAGTGAAGTCCAAAGAAAAAAAAAAAATGAAGAAAAAGAAAAATAATTGGACACACCTGCTTGCTGTGTTTGTTTAAGTTCTCTTTGTTCTTCCGCATCTTCCCGGTCCTTAGCGCATAGAAGATGACGGCCCAAGCCAGCGGCAAGCAGAAGTAGACGCTGAAGAGCCACCAGTCCTTCGCGGCCTTATAAAACTGTGAACAACACAGGGCATTAAAGCAATAGTAGGGAATTATTTGACTACATAATAACACAAACAAAACCCTGGTGATGATACATTTTGCTGCCGTTGCCATGGGGACCATCAATCCCCTATTTTAGTAGTCCATGATAGTGGTGGACCAGCCAGGACAACTAAGTGTACATTTTAAAGGCCTACTGAAACCCACTACTACCGACCACGCAGTCTGATAGTTTATATATCAATGATGAAATATTAACATTGGAACACATGCCAATACGGCCGGTTTAGTTTACTAAATTAAAATTGTTAATTTCCTGTTAAAAGTCGTCTCTTTTCATCGCATAATTACACAGTATTTTGGACTTCTGTGTTGCTGAATCTTTTGCAATTTGTTCAATTAATAATGGAGACGTCAAAGAAGAATGCTGTTGGTGAAAAGCGGTGGATTGCAGTTGTCTTTAGCAACATAAACACAGCCGGTGTTTCTTTGTTTGTTGTGAAGCTTTAATATGGAACAGAGCGGTCGAGCGAACATGTTTCCCGACCACATGTCGACCGGCGGGCTTCACGGTGGAAGAGGGGTTAGTGTTTTTGCCTCACAATATGAAGTTCCTGCAGTCCTGGGTTCAAATCCAGGCTCGGGATCTTTCTGTGTGGAGTTTGCATGTTCTCCCTGTGAATGCGTGGGTTCCCTCCGGGTACTCCGGCTTCCTCCCACTTCCAAAGACATGCACCTGGGGATAGGTTGATTGGCAACACTAAATTGGCCCTAGTGTTTGAATGTGAGTATGAATGTTGTCTGTCCATCTGTGTTGGCCCTGCAATGAGGTGGCGACTTGTGCAGAAGGCGGTTTACACCCTGGACAATTGTAGCTGAGATAGGCGCCGGCGCCCCCCGCGACCCCAAAAAAGGGAATAAGCAGTAGGAAATGGATGGATGGATGTCGACCGGTGAGAAAATTGTGATATTAAGTGGGCTTTTACCGGAGACCTCAGCGGAGCTTGCGTCCTCCTGCATCAGCTGTCAAAAAGGCAACTGCGACTTTCTTGGCTCCTCCATGGCTTCCATCAGAGACACTGGAGGTCAACACACCCCTCCGACTTTCAGGTATGACTTTATAATCTCACTAAAACTCTACTAACACAATAATCAGATAAGGGATTCCCCAGAATTATCCTAGTAAATGTGTCTAATAACATATAAATCGCTCTCACTGCCCTCAGCTTTTTCTTCCTTTTTTTTAATCTAGTGCTTCACTCTATCTTTCCTCATCCACGAATCTTTCATTCTCGCTCAAATTAATGGGGAAATCGTCGCTTTCTCGGGCCGAATCGCTCTTGCTGCTGGTGGCCATTATTATAAATTATGTGAGGCTGTGAGGAGCCCGACAACCCGTGACGTCACGCGCACATCGTCTTCTACTTCCGGTACAGGCAAGGCTTTTTTATTAGCGACCAAAAGTTGAGAACTTTATCGTCGATATTCTCTACTAAATCCTTTCAGCAAAAATATGGCAATATCGCGAAATGATCAAGTATGACACATAGAATGGACCTGCTATCCCCGTTTAAATAAGAAAATCTCGTTTCTGTAGGCCTTTAAACTTTTATTTTGTGCAATTGTGCTGTCAATACAACGTATCGCTCTATATATTGTTTTACAGTAGGTTATTTGTAAAGCTCATATCGATTTTTAGTTGCATCAATGACATGTTTTGCAAAAACATGCCACTTTTTTTATATTTGCCAAATTTCTTTCTTTTTTTATTTTTTTTTTTATTTTATTTTTTTTAATTAATCAATCCAACAAAATAATACACACTAACACCATAATAATAAGTTCCAATTCCAAAACAACATGCAGAATAGCAACCAACCGAGCGATTGAGAGGACAACCAAACATGACACAAAACAATCCAAAAGTAGTCAAACAAAAATGAATAATATCAACAACAGTATCAATATCAATAAGAATTTCCAACATAGCAGTGATCAGAAATCCCAGCCATTTATAACAAATAAAAACATTTTAAAAAAAATAATAATAACAATAAAAACAATAGTGTCTCTTTTAATAATGATAATAAATTATGTATTTATTATTTAATGAATTATGTAATAAGAATAAAAAAAATATTTAAAAAATTGTTAAAAATTAAAAAAAAAAATGTAATTAATTATTTAATAATAATAAAAACAATAGTGCCACACAATCAATCAATCATTTGGATCACATCTCATAAGCTTGACAACAAATGATGCCCAATATTTTCCACAAAGATAAAATAAGCCATATTTTAGGTTCATTTAACGGATGCATTATTCTTAAAAAAAATAAAATGTGACATATTGTGACTAAGGATGTCAAAAGTACCAAGTTATTTCATGTTATTAATAAAACATTTTTTACAATAATCATCTTTATACTCAGAAAGGTGGTTTGGTATACAATTCGGCCAGTGCTCCGGTCAAGGCATACGTGGCTCATTTTCACATTTTAGCTCAGTTGGTAGAGCGGCCGTGCCAGCAACTTGAGGGTTGCAGGTTCGATTCCCGCATCCGCCATCCTAGTCACTGCCGTTGTGTCCTTGGGCAAGACACTTTACCCACCTGCTCCCAGTGCCACCCACACTGGTTTGAATGCAACTTAGATATTGGGTTTCACTATGTAAAGCGCTTTGAGTCACTAGAGAAAAAGCGCTATATAAATATAATTCACTTCACTTCACTTCAAAATACAAACCGACGGGACTTCAGCTCAAACGTTTAAGCCTTGAGCGAATAAATTACGCGCACTCAATTCAAATGTTTTCTGTAAACATTACTACTCTTCGACATTCTGACGATAGAATTGCATTTGAGTGTAAGTATTTGGTTATTTTTTTTCGGTGAGTTTGAATTCTGCACGTTATTTGTTGATTATTCCAATTTGGATGATTTATGTGATTTATTATTAATTCTAACCATTCCACAGCACTAATTGTGACATACTTTTACAGTATTTCCTTTTGTAACAATGTGTACTCAGATTACAATGACAATTCTGTCAACAAATCTATATTTGCGATTTATCACAGTCCACACTCGGAATCTCTTATTTCTCATTGAAGCTTTACCATTGTACAAACCCCAAACCATTGAAGTTGGCACATTACGTAAATCATAAATAAAAACAAAATACAATGATTTGCACATCCTTTTCAACCTTTATTCAATTGTATAGAATGGAAAGACAAGATACTTAAAGTTCGAACTGGAAATCTTTGATATTTTTTGCAAATATTAGCTCATTTGGAATTTGATGGCTGCAACATGTTTCAAAAAAGCTGGCACACTTGGCAAAAAAGACTGAGAAAGTTGAGTAATGCTCATCAAACACTTATTTGGAACATTCCGCATTTGGTACTAATGCGTGAGCAAATTGTTGAACAGCTTAAGATCAACATTTTTCAACAAGGTATTGCAAGGAATTTAGGGATTTCGCCCTATAAGGTCTGTAATATTATTAAAAGGTTCAGAGAAATCACTGTACTTAACACTGAATGCCCGTGACCTTGGATCCTTCAGGCGGGTACTGCATCATAAAGCGACACCAGTGTGTAACGGGTATCACAACATGGGCTAAGGAACACTTCATAAAACCACTGTCAATAACTACAGTTTGTCGCTACATCTGTAAGTGCAAGTTAAACTCTACTATGCAACGCGAAAGCCATTTATCAACAACACCCAGAAACGCTGCCAGCTTCGCTGGGCCCCAGCTCATCTAAGATGGACTGATGCAAAGTGGAAAAGTGTTTTGTGGTCTGACGAGTCCAAATTTCAATCAATCAATCAATCAATTTACTTATATAGCCCTAAATCACTAGTGTCTCAAAGGGCTGCACAAACCACTACGACATCCTCGGTAGGCCCACATAAGGGCAAGGAAAAATTCACACCCAGTGGGACGTCGGTGACAATGATGACTATGAGAACCTTGGAGAGGAGGAAAGCAATGGATGTCGAGCGGGTCTAACATGATACCGTGAAAGTTCAATCCATAATGGATCCAACACAGTCGCAAGAGTCCAGTCCAAAGCGGATCCAACACAGCAGCGAGAGTCCCGTTCACAGCGGAGCCAGCAGGAAACCATCCCAAGCGGAGGCGGATCAGCAGCGCAGAGATGTCCCCAGCCGATACACAGGCAAGCAGTACATGGCCACCGGATCGGACCGGACCCCCTCCACAAGGGAGAGTGGGACATAGGAGAAAAAGAAAAGAAACGGCAGATCAACTGGTCTAAAAAGGGAGTCTATTTAAAGGCTAGAGTATACAAATGAGTTTTAAGGTGAGACTTAAATGCTTCTACTGAGGTGGCATCTCGAACTGTTACCGGGAGGGCATTCCAGAGTACTGGAGCCCGAAATGAAAACGCTCTATAGCCCACAGACTTTTTTTGGGCTTTGGGAATCACTAATAAGCTGGAGTCCTTTGAACGCAGATTTCTTGCCGGGACATATGGTACAATACAATCGGCAAGATAGGATGGAGCTAGACCGTGTAGTATTTTATACGTAAGTAGTAAAACCTTAAAGTCACATCTTAAGTGCACAGGAAGCCAGTGCAGGTGAGCCAGTACAGGCGTAATGTGATCAAACTTTCTTGTTCTTGTCAAAAGTCTAGCAGCCGCATTTTGTACCAACTGTAATCTTTTAATGCTAGACATGCGGAGACCCGAAAATAATACGTTACAGTAATCGAGACGAGATGTAACAAATGCATGAATAATGATCTCAGCGTCTTTAGTAGACAGAATGGAGCGAATTTTAGCGATATTACGGAGATGAAAGAAGGCCGTTTTGGTAACGCTTTTAATGTGTGACTCAAAGGAGAGAGTAGGGTCAAAGATAATACCCAGATTTTTTACCGTGTCGCCTTGTTTAATTGTTTGGTTGTCAAATGTTAGAGTTGTATCGTTAAATAGAGGTCGGTGTCTAGCAGGACCGATAATCAGCATTTCCGTTTTTTTGGCGTTGAGTTACAAAAAGTTAGCGGACATCCATTGTTTGATTTCATTAAGACACGCCTCCAGCTGACTACATTTCAAATTATTTTTGGAAACTGTGGATGTTGTGTCGTCCGGAACAAAGAGGAAAATAACCATCCGGATTGTTATAGGCGCAAAGTTCAAAAGCCAGCATCTGTGATGGTATGGGGGTGTATTAGCGCCCAAGCCATGGGTAACTTACACATCTGTGAAGGCACCATTAATGCTGAAAGGTACATACAGGTTTTGTAGCAACATATGTTTCCATCCAAGCAACGTTATCATGGACGCCCCTGCTTATTACAACAGCGTGGCTTCATAGTAAAAGAGTACGGGTACTGGACTGGCCTGCCTGTAGTCCAGCCCATTGAAAATGTGTGGACCATTATGAAGCCTAACATATGACAACGGAGATCCCGGACTGTTAAACAACTTAAGCTGTACATCAAGCAAGAATGGGAAATAATTCCACCTGAAAAGCTTCAAAAATTGGTCTCCTCAGTTCCCAAATGTTTACTGAGTGTCGTTAAAAGGAAAGGCCATGTAACACAGTGGTAAAAATGCCCCTGTGCCAACTTTTTTGCAATGTGTTGCTGCCATTAAATTCTAAATTCATGATTATTTGGCATAACAAATTAAGTTTCTCAGTTCGAACATTAAATATCCTGTCTTTGCAGTCTTTTCAATTAAATACAAGTTGAAAAAGTTTTGCAAATCATCATATTCTGTTTTTATTTACGAATTACACAACGTGACAACTTCACTGGTTTTTGACCTTGAGCCAGAACCTCACCAATATTTAACACATCCAAAATACAACCCCCCTCTACAAAGATATGTATGCAACTTTGCTAAATGTATGACTCCTGCATTTCATGTAACTGCTGCTTAAAAGGTCACTAAAAAAAAACCAAAAGATAGTGCAGCTGGCAGAAGGCCGATGTGCTGCAGACCGGATTAGAAAGTACAGTAACATCAAACACAGGTTATGATTACTTGTGGCTTGCATCATGGTCACCTGCATAAACGGTGTGGTCTGCACAGGATGAAGCAGACAAATCCTCAGATGTTGGTCTTTGTGGTGTACGTTGATCACGGAGAAGCCCACAAGTTCGGGTAGAGCCAGTATGATGGAGACGAGCCATATGAGAGATATTTCCACCACTGACACTCCTCTGCTTTTGATCCGTTGCCAAGAAACAACTGCACGGTACCTAAAACATTGTGTTTATAGGTTAATCACAAATGGAGTACACCCCTCACAATTTAGCAACTGTTTTTTTCAAGGGACAATGCTATTGAAATGAAATTAGGTCATAACTTAAGAGCAGTATGTGTACGGCTTATATAGGACTATAGACTTACTGTCCGCTGAAAAATACTCCACTCACAGAGATGTCACGATACCATAATTTTAGTCGATACCAATGCCCATGAGTTTCCTCAATTCTCATTCAACACCATCAGAAAAATGGAAATAAACTGCACCCATGTACCTTTAAAAGGCAACTACTTCCTAATTCTAGTATTTAGGATCACTGGTCCCCATTCAGCAACAAGTTCCTAACTTTTCCTCCCATCTTTCTTCCAAAAGGATTTCCTAAGAGGAGCCCATTCAATTTCATGACGTGTTCTTAAATGGCCAAATTGTTCCCACCTGCTGTTCTTAAATTTCTGCATGCCAAATGGTTAGCGCGTGCCTGTCTGTCATATGTTGTATACAAACATGCCCTTATTTCTCCAATATGCATATGTAAACACCCTTAATTCCGTAATCTGCACAAGTAAACACCCTTAATTCCCCATACAAGGGCACAATTCAGGCAAAAAAGCCGAACATCAAACACACGAAGACAACACAAACAGATTACAGAAGAGAAATAGGCAGCATGGTGGGACAGGGATCTATCTGTGTTGGCCCTGTGATGAGGTGGCGACTTGTCCAGGGTGTACCCGGCCTTCCGCCCAAATGCAGCTGATATAGGCTCCAGCACCCCCTGCCACCCCAAAAGGGACAAGCGGTAGAAAAATGGATGGATGGATGGAAATACACAATGTCAAAATGTAAGTTTAAGAAAGGGGGGACAGCTGATGTAGCCTAAAAGGTTCAGATAAATATGTGTCAGTTCGGGCAAATAGGTTCTACATGGTCGTGAAATATGCACTCCCTCCCCAAGGCACGATCTGCGGCATCTTGCAGTTGCAGCAAAAGCATTGCCGTTGTGTGAGTTGAGTTGCAACAGGGTGTGGGAGGCCTGTTGGTCTTTTAGAGAGTCACCAATCACTAAAACAGCGCCCCGGTAATTGATGATTGTATGTGTGTGTGTGGGCTTCACGGTGGAAGAGGGGTTAGTGCGTCTGCCTCACAATACGAAGGTCCTGCAGTCCTGGGTTCAAATCCAGGCTCGGGATCTTTCTGTGTGGAGTTTGCATGTTCTCCCCGTGAATGCGTGGGTTCCCTCCGGGTACTCCGGCTTCCTCCCACTTCCAAAGACATGCACCTGTGGATAGGTTGATTGGCAACACTAAATTGGCCCTAGTGTGTGAATGTTGTCTGTCTATCTGTGTTGGCCCTGCGATGAGGTGGCGACTTGTCCAGGGTGTAAACCGCCTTCCGCCCGATTGTAGCTGAGATAGGCGCCAGCGCCCCCCGCGACCCCGAAAGGGAATAAGCAGTAGAAAATGGATGGATGGATGTGTGTGTGTGTGTGCTCGCGTGCACGCACACAGTATTTTAAAAAGTCAATCAATCAATCAATCAATGTTTATTTATATAGCCCCAAATCACAAATGTCTCAAAGGACTGCACAAATCATTACGACTACAACATCCTCGGAAGAACCCACAAAAGGGCAAGGAAAACTCACACCCAGTGGGCAGGGAGAATTCACATCCAGTGGGACGCCAGTGACAATGCTGACTATGAGAAACCTTGGAGAGGACCTCAGATGTGGGCAACCCCCACCCCTCTAGGGGACCGAAAGCAATGGATGTCGAGCGGGTCTAACATGATACTGTGAAAGTTCAATCCAAAAGTCTATATATAGCTCATTTTGCTATGTCTGTCTGTCTTATCTATCCATCTATTTATATATCTATATATCCATCTATAATATTAATGTAATATTACACAATAGATGTAATATAACTTGTCATACTTAAGAACTTTTATGAACCGCTGCCCGGATCATATCATGATCAGGTTTTGAGTCTTTTTTGTATTATGTTCTGTTAATGTTTGCCTTAGTTCCTAGTTGCACTTCCTTGTTTGTTCTGTCACCATTGTATCAATCAATCAATGTTTACTTATATAGCCCTAAATCACTAGTGTCTCAAGGGGCTGCACAAACCACAACACAAACCACTACGACATCCTCGGTAGGCCCACATAAGGGCAAGGAAAACTCACACCCAGTGGGACGTCGGTGACAATGATGACTATGAGAACCTTGGAGAGGAGGAAAGCAATGGGTGTCGAGCGGGTTTAACATGATACTGTGAAAGTTCAATCCATAATGGATCCAACACAGTAACGTATTATATATATATATAAATATATATATTTGTAACCTATTATATTCACCTGCCGCGGTTTCCAGACGCACACCTGTTTTTGTTAATCACTGCCAGGATTTAAGCCTGCCTTCCTCGTTCACTCGTCCTTGCTTCTTAGTTTGTGTTCCACAACAGTAACAACTCTGTTTCCGATCCTGTATTCCTGTTCGCAACCAGTTATCTTCCACGCTAAGTCTTTTGTTTTTCTCAAGCTCCCATGCTAGTTCTGTTTGTTTTGCCTTTTGTGCCTTGTGCAAGTTTTTCTGTTTCATAGCCTGTTTTATTTGTTGAATAAATCAGTATTTCCTACCTTCACGCTTTGTCCGAGCCCGACTGCATCAAGAGAGAACGAACCCGCATCACATTGCCACGCAATCGTCACAAGTACAAATAGCCCACCCTAAGAGTGATCTGGAGCACTCGTATATTTTCTTCTTACCTACGAACAAATCCCAGCTAAGAAAACATTGGTGAATACAAAAAATCTCCTTAAGATCTTCGTAAGTGTGCCTAAGAACAAAATATGTTCTTAAGAACGGTTGCTGAATGGGGCCCACTGTGTGTCAACATGTTTTGGTACAGAATCTAAATTCCAGTGTCAGCCACCAAAAGGTAACATTCAAAAAAGAACAGCAGCCTTCTGCAGCCTCCGGTGTATTTAAAATAAACAACGCTGTGATTATGAATACGCTCATAAATAACAGTCGTATTTTACATTCTAAAAAGAACAGCAGTTGCGTAAAGCCCTTGGGTATGTAAAAAAAAAAACATACTGTTCTTAGTGTTCTCTAAATATGGATGTCATGTAATTTATTGTTTAAAAAAAAAAGATTAAACATGTTTAAATACAAATATTTGCACTTTTATTCTGAATTACAGTAGTATCAACACCATGTGCAATATACCTTTTTCCTCTATTTTGCTGTTATTTCATTTTGATATTGTGCCACAGGCCCATGAAAATTAACACGGCATTCAGCAAACAAGCCCCAGGCCACTCTTTAAATTCCTGGTGAAATAAGTAAACCAGTGGTGTTCAAACTGTTGCCAAACAACAGAAACGTGTTTTTAATCTGCTCCCTCGGCATTTATAGAAGTGATAAAAGGTTGGGTTGCACGCCTCCGGATGTTTTCTGCACTCTGTGGTATTACTGTCTGGGCTTGTGGTGGCGGAGCTCAACTCACACTTTTGTGACCGCTTGTATTTGATTTGTACAAAAAAAATGCATGACACAAGATACCTTATTTGTTATTGATTGATTTATTTATTTATTTTCGGATTATCAATCAATGTTTACTTATATAGCCCTAAATCATTAGTGTCTCAAAGGGCTGCACAAACCACAACACAAACCCCTACGACATCGTCGGTAGGCCCACATAAGGACATAAGGCGCACTTATAATCCTTTTTTTCCCCTTCAAAACGCCTCATAACCTGGTGTGCCTAATATACGGAATAAGTCTGGTTTTGCATACCGACCTCGAAGCTATTTTATTTGGTACATGGTGAAATGATAAGCGTGACCAGTAGATGGCAGTCAAACATAAGAGATACGTGTAGACTGTCAGGAAGTCTTGGTGACGAACCCCAGGATGCAGAGATGGCAGGAAAACATGACTTTGATGATAAAAAGGCAGGAAAACACAGACCTCGAAGCTATTTTATTTGGTACATGGTGAAAATGATAAGTGTGACCAGTAGATGGCAGTCAAACATTAGAGATAAGTGTAGACTGTCAGGAAGTCTTGGTGACGAACCCCAAGATGCAGAGATGGCAGGAAAACATGACTTTGATGATAAAACGGCAGGAAAACACAAACCAGGAACCAGGAACCAGAATACCAGGAAAACAGGCAACAGGATTAAAGGGAAACTGGAGACAGCAAACAGGCTACAGCATACAGGAACCAGCTCACAATACTCCAGCACTGACTGGAGGGCGAGGCAGGCATAAACAGCTCCCGGCTGATGGACACCAGGTGTGACCAATCAGCTGCAGGTGAGGGGAAACAGAGCTCAGGGAAAGAAGCAAGAAACCGAACCAAAATAAGAGCGCTGACAAGAAATAAAATACAAACAAAGGAGGAAAAACTAAAACATAACTAACCTGTCAGTGACAATACTGACATGGACTGCAATACGACTCAAGTAAACACTACCAACATTGTAATTTTTCCATTTAAAATATAGAACATTACACACGGCGCTCAATAGTCCATCAAAATGTTTTAGTACGACTTTGGTAAGCTATGGAGCTGCACCGCTTGATGGATCGTCGGTGCATTAAACATATGACTATTATTATGGTGTGTGTATAAGGTAAGACTTTTATCGGGTGTTTTGTTTCGCAATACTATGCAAAAGCAACTTTTCTTGCCTTCTGGTACCTGCTGATCTGTATTTGGGATCTGCATAAGTCCTGAAAAATTATGCGCGAGTCCGCCTTTGTAGTCCGTGACGAAACCATAGTCGATAAGTGTATTATTTTTCTCTATCTTCTTGTTATGTGACATTCATCCTCCACTGTTGCCATTTCTAATATAAAGTTGTGTAAAGTTCTTACTTACATCTGTCAGTAAACTCACCAAGAAAGCGCTAAAACATACTTGCGTAGTGAGTTTACATTATTCACCCAAGGAACTTTAGTTATTAGAGCGCTCCGGTGGGACGGTTTTTCAAGGGACACATTTCCGGCGGATGAGGAGATGCTGCTTTGTTATTTATTTAAGTCAAGTCCATCTTTAGACACTTCTTCCACTCTCGTCCTTGCACGCTACACCGCTGCAACAAAGAGGACAAGGAGAAGACGCTGCGACTGTCGGAAAGCGGCTTTAAGACGATCTGTGAAACATTATCCATGCAACATTTCTACCAAAGAACCACCATTACATGTTATGTAAACCACAAAGAAGTGTTTTACATTTAGAAAAATATCATAATATGACCCCTCTAATGCGCCTTTTGTATGAAAAAAGGCCCAAATAGACCCGCTCGTCGGCAATGCGCCTTATAATTCACTGGCATCCAGTTGGAGGCGTTTGTGTCAGTGAGGGAAAGGAGGATACTGGACAAACTGCTGGCTATCAAGGACAATCCTGCCCACCCACTCCAGACAATTGAGGGACAGTTACCACAGTGTTCGATTCAAGAACCCCATCCAGCTGTATAATCACTCGCCATTCAGCAATAAAGGATTTCTGTCTATTACCTGACACCTTCTATGTTAGCTACTTTTCATTGTTTTTTCTCTCTATTTTTCTATTTTCTGCTGGATTTACTCTCTATTTAATGCTGCAGCTGTCACATATACTGTAATATTGTGCATGGAAATTGTTACATATTGTATATATGATATGACATAATATATCACTATATATAATATACTGTACATATATTATGTAAATATTACATATATATGTTAGATTTTGTATCGCTGTATTTAGTCTATTTACCATATTTTTCGAATTATAAGTCGCTCCGGAGTACACGTTGCACCGGCCGAAAATGCATAATAAAGAAGGAAAAAAACATATGAAGAGTTCATATGCAAAAGCAGATAAATCCATTTTGACCGATTCTGTATATTAACGATTTTCTGCCTGCTTCTGTTGCCGGTACATGTACAAGCGTACAATGTTTTATTTAATATCAACATAAGCAAGTCATGAAAGCCTAAACTTTTAAGAAATGCTGATGTGAAGTGAAGTGAAGTGAATTATATTTATATAGCGCTTTTCTCTAGTGACTCAAAGCGCTTTACATAGTGAAACCCAATATCTAAGTTACATTTAAACCAGTGTGGGTGGCACTGGGAGCAGGTGGGTAAAGTGTCTTGCCCAAGGACACAACGGCAGTGACTAGGATGGCGGAAGCGGGAATCGAACCTGCAACCCTCAAGTTGCTGGCACGGCCACTCTACCAACCGAGCTATGCCGCCCCAATGTAATGAATGGCTTTCAAGTAAGAGTGTTTGATGTGGTTTTACGTCAAAAGCAGATATGTCCAAATTATGATATGTTGCAAAAACAGATATCTCCAAAATCGTTTTCTTTGCGGTCGTTATTCCGCATAATATTCAAGATAAAGATAGAGAGAAAAACAGAACGGGAAATTTATTGAAAGCCACATTTCAACGTAACAACTGTTCACATTTCTTTACTTCATTATTTAACAGTTTGGATCCCTTGGTACGTATAAATCTAGCTGTCCCTGCGAACATAGTTTTTTCGTACTTGCTAACCGGACATGCTTTTTTGGAACTGTGACCTCACATATTTACCTTGTGCTTTTCAGCACAAAATGAAAAAACAAAAAAAAACAGTGTTGCAATGAAGACAATGTTTTATTAATAAAACAACCACAAATGCTCAACCTGGTTTGCCTATCAGAAACACTCCTGTGCAGATAACAGCTCACTCATCATCGCTATCGACATTAGCTCCATGCTCGACAACATCGTTTAACGCGGCGGTGTAAAACTCACGGACACGCGTGCTAGCGCCAACATCAAATAATAACTTCAACACGTCAGTTTTTTTCGCTGGCTTAACAGTTTTGTTCACAGGAGAAGCTTCCAAATTATTCATGCGTGGATAACAACACTGAGTGAGTCCGTGCGCGCTGCCATTTTGTTTGTCACGTGATCCCGTATCGCAGCGCTGGTTGGGCAAACGGATATATCGGCTTTTGTGATAAATGATCCATGGCGCTTATCGGCCGTTGCAATAAATCGCTGAACTAAATGACGTTAAAAGCGGCATTTGTCCGCATTTGGAAACAAATTGATTTTGGTATAACACAATAGAAGTGGCGGACTATATATTACCGAGGCTGGGCTAAACTTTATCAAAATGGCGTTTATCGGTTTTTGCGTATGAACTCTTCATATATACGTCGCACTGGAGTATAAGTCGCTTTTTTGGGGGGAAATTTATTTGATAAAATCCAACACCAAGAATAGACATTTGAAAGGCAATTTAAAATAAATAAAGAATAGTGAACAACAGGCTGAAAAAGTTTACGTTATATGAGGCATAAATAACCAACTAAGAAGGTACCTGCTATGTTAACCTAACATATTATGGTAAGAGTCATTCAATTAACTATAACATATAGAACATGCTATACGTTTTCCAAACAATCTGTCACTCCTAATCGATAAATCCCATGAAATCTTCTTCCTCGATGTCGCTTCTAAACAACTCTGCCAACTCCAAAGGTATGCGCCGCTTCCTTTTGTCGTTTTTTGCTGCATATTTCACTACGTCCGTCTTGTAATCTGCAGTACATGATTTCCTTTTTGGTGCCGATTTTGTTCAGCCCTTCTCAGTTTTTATAAAAGTTACCGCCAACGATGAAATGATCCATTTTAATCGTTATGGCAGTAGCATATAGCATATAGCAGTTAGCATTCCATGACCCACAATGCACTTCTGCCATGACCCTCCCCCGCCGAATTCTTATTGGTTGACGTGTGTGTGACGATTGCTGACATTTTCTTCGTCTCTTCCGCGAATGTAAATAAATAATATTATTTGATGTTTTACGGTAATGTGTAAATAATTTCACACATAAGTCACTCCGGAGTATATGTTGCACACCTGGCCAAACTATGAAAAAAACTGCGACTTATAGTCCGAAAAATACGTTATACCTGCATTGTCCTTTCCATTATTGTAACGAGCTACTGTGTGGAACAATTTCCCTTGTGCATCATTAAAGTTTGTCTAAGTCTAAGTCTAATCCGGTGCGCCATATGGTCCGGAAAATACAGTACACAGCTCGTTCACTTTTAATAAAGTATATACTTACAATCGCTGAAGTCCATCACAAACATTTCTACTATGTCTTATTTGCCAGCAAACCAGTGGCGTATGAGGTGTGTTGTACCATGTATTGATTTACCGTGAATTGATTAAATAAGTTGTAAAAACTTATTCGGGTGTTACCATTTAGTGGTCAATTGTACGGAATATGTACTGTACTGTGCAATCGACTAATATGAGTTTCAATCAATCAATCAATCGATGCATAGCTGATTTCCCCCACACCTACACTTACTGTGTGCTACACTACCTCACTTCTATATTAGCGAGGGCGAACCGGAAGCACCAAATCCTCATTCCTAACAAGCTTCCACGAATAAGTAAAGAAAAGGAAACGCGATAAATAAATTAAAAATTGTATATATAACCGTGGGACAGTTTTTCAAGGGACACATTTCCGGCGGATAAGGAGATGCTGCTTCGTTATTTATTTAAGTCAAGTCCATCTTTAGATACTTCTTCCACTCCCGTCCTTGCACGCTACACTGCTGCAACAAAGACAACAAGGAGAAGACGCTGGGACCGTCAGAAGGCGGCTTGAAGACGATCCGTGAAACATTATCTATGCAACATTTCGACCAAACATATACATATACATATATACATATATATATATATATATATATATATATATATATATACGTATATATACACATATACATACACACATATATATACACATATACATACATATATATATATATATATATATACATACACACACACATATACACACACACACACATTAAAAACTTCATTTTTCTTGACTATTTTATTGATTATGGGATAAGCAGTAGAAAATGGATGGATGGTCCTCTTTCGTCACCTATTGTTTGTCTTTGGTACAGTAATGTGTATATTTTAGGCCATTGGTTCTTTGTTTTGATTTCGCGAAAATATATATCTATTTTTATATTGTTATTTTTATCTTTGGTATGAACACTTTTATGTAACATAAGTAATTATTATTTCTGTGGTTCTTTGTTGTTTCTATTTTTGTATTCCATCCATCCATCCATTTACTACCGCTTATTCCCTTTTGGGGGCGCTGGCGCCTATCTCAGCTACAATCGGGCGGAAGGCGGGGTACACCCTGGACAAGTCACCACCTCATCGCAGGGCCAACACAGATAGACAGACAACATTCACACTGTATTATGACATTTTATTATCTGATCATGTTGTGCTGCATTTTAATCTTTTGTTTTGTGATTGTGTGATGTTTTTTGACCTGGATCCCAGGAAGAATAGTCTCCACTGCGTTGTAGACTAACGGGGATCCTTAATAAACTAACTAAACCTTCAGTATTAGTTTAATTATAGTTGTGTCCTCCTACATCTATTACTTTGTTACCATATTATTTTTCTCCTTATTCTTTAATTTAAAAAAGTGCTTTTAGACAAAAAAGGAGAGAACTGTACTTTCCCGTGTCATTCAACAAATGTCATAAATTACTGCAACCAAAAAGTGTTTTTATTTGCTATATATATATATACAATAATAATAATAATAATAATAATAATCCATTAATGCCAAAAGTTCTAAAATTCAAGGTAGAGTACCACAGGAATATGCACAGAGCAAGCACATGGAAACTGTGCAAGAAAAATAAGTAAAGAGAGCTAAAAAGAAGCGAAACATGCCACAAACCTTGAAAGTTCCTCTCAACACCAAACATTTGGAATGATCCCTCAACCAACAAAAGAGGGGAGACTGGCTCCAATAGCCCTCCAACACCAGGTGAGACAATCAAGGCAAACAAGCCACAGGTGAGGAGGGAAGCAGAAAGAGAGTAAACCTGTTGCAAACAGAATACAAACAAAAACAGGAAGCGGAACCAGAATAAGAGCGTAAAACAGGAAGTGAAGCCAAAAACGCAAGAAAAAGACCCAGAAACTAAACAAAAGAATAGCTGTAACACTTTCTTATTCGACACATACCAAGAATTGCCACGCTTCGCAGAGAAAAAAGATGTTGAACAGCATTCGGTACTAACGAAACTGAAAAAAGCTACAAACCCTGTTTCCATATGAGTTGGGAAATTGTGTTAGATGTAAATATAAACGGAATACAATGATTTATTTGCAAATCATTTTCAACCCAGATTCAGTTGAATATGCTACAAAGACAACATATTTGATGTTCAAACTCATAATTTTTTTTTTTTTTTGCAAATAATCATTAACTTTAGAATTTGATGCCAGCAACACGTGACAAAGAAGTTGGGAAAGGTGGCAATAAATACTGATAAAGTTGAGGAATGCTCATCAGACACTTATTTGGAACATCCCACAGGTGTGCAGGCTAATTGGGAACAGGTGGGTGCCATGATTGGGTATAAAAGCAGCTTCTATGAAATGCTAAGTAATTCACAAACAAGGATGGGGCGAGGGTCACCACTTTGTAGGCAAATTGTCAAACAGTTTTAGAACGAAATTTCCCAACGAGCTATTGCAAGGAACTTAGGGATGTTACCATCTACGGTTCGTAAAATCATCAAAAGGTTAAGAGGATCTGGAGAAATCACTGCACGTAAGCAATGATATTACGGACCTTTGATCCCTCAGGCGGTACTGCATCAAAAACCGACATCAGTGTGTAAAGGATATCACCACGTGGGCTCAGGAACACTTCAGAAAACCACTGTCAGTAACTACAGTTTGTCGCTACGTCTGTAAGTGCAAGTTAAAACTCTACAATGCAAAGCGAAAACTATTAATCAACGACACCCAGGAACGCCGCCGGCTTCGCTGGGCCCGAGCTCATCTAAGATGGTCTGATGCAAAGTGGAAAAGTGTTCTGTGGTCTGACGAGTCCACATTTCAAATTATATTTGGAAACTGTGGACGTGGTGTCCTCCGGAACAACGAGGAAAATAACCATCCGGATTGTTATAGGCGCAAAGTTCAAAAGCCAGCATCTGTGATGGTATGGGGGTGTATTAGTGCCCAAGGCATGGGTAACTTACATATCTGTGAAGGCACCATTAATGCTGAATGGTCCATACAGGTTTTAGAGCAACATATGTTATCTGCATAGGCAACGTTATCATGGACGCCCCTGCTTATTTCAGCAAAACAATGCCAAACCACATGTTACAACAGCGTGGCTTTGAAGTAAAAGAGTGCAGGTACTTTCTTGGCCCGCCTGCAGTCCAGACATGTCTCCCATCGAAAATGTGTGGTGCATTCTGAAGCGTAAAATACGACAACAGGACCCCAGACTGTTGAACAACTTAAGCTGTACATCAAGCAAGAATGGTAAAGAATTCCACTTTCAAAGCTTCAACAATTAGTTTCCTCAGTAACCAAACGTTTATTGAGTGTTGTTAAAAATAAAAGGTGATGCAACACAGTGGTGAACATGCCCTTTCCCAACTACTTCGGCACGTGTTGCAGCCATGAAATTCTAAGTTAATTATTATTTGCAAAAAAAAAAAACTTTATGAGTTTAACGTTAAAAATCTTGTCTTTGTAGTGCATTCAATTGAATATGTGTTGAAAAATGATTTGCAAATAATTGTATTCCATTTATATTTACATCTAACACAATTTCCCAACTCATATGGAAACGGCGTTTATATATTTATGTATATATTGCATGTTGGTATTGACTTGGTATCCAAGTACTTCGACATACATTACCGTAATTTCCGGACTACAAGGCGCACTTAAATTTTTTATTTTTTTCTCTCAAAATTCGACAGTACGCCTTAAAACCCGGCGCACCTAATGTAAGAAATAATTCTGATTTTGCTCAACGACCTAAAAGCTATTTTATTTGGTATATAGTAAAATGATAATTCTCACCAGTAGATGGCAGTCACACATACGAGATATGGGTAGGTTGCAATATGACTCAAGTAAACAACACCAACATTGTATATGTTCCATTGAAACTATAAAACATTACACCCGGCGCTCGAAAATCCATCAAAATGTTTTAGTACAACTTTGGTAAGCAATGAAGCCGCACAACTTGATGGATTGTACTGTGCTTCAACATACGAGTATTATTATGGTGTGTATATAAAGTAAGACATATCATCTGGTGTTTTGTTTCCCAATGTTATGCAAAAGAAACCTTTCTTACTTTCTGGTACCTGCTGATCTGAATTTGGGATCTGCATATGTCCTGAAAAATTGCGCACTTCCGCCTTTGTAGTCTGTGGTGACACTGTAGACATTAGGCTTCTTCTTTTTCTCTATCTTCTTTTTATAAAGTTGTGTAAAGTTCTTACTTTTATCTGTAAGTAAACTCGCCATGAAAGTGCTACAACATACCAGTGTAGTGAGTTTACATTATTTACTCAAGGAACTTTAGTTATTAGAGTGTTACGGTTGGACACAGGGTTTCTATTGCACTAGTAAGCTACGGATGATTATTGATTTAAGTAAATTTCGTTTTTGATTTAAGTAAAGACTGAATGTCATTAAAAGAGTTTGACACTTCTTCCACTCCCGTCCTTGCACGCTACACCACTACAACAAAGATGACGGAGAAAAGACTCTGCCGAAGGTGAGCCACGTAAATAAGACCGCCCACAAAACGGCGCATCCTGAAGCCTTTGCATAATAATTATACAACTAACCGTTTGTGGACAAGGAGAAACACAGCCATTGACGCACATTCAATCGCATTGTTAACTATCTATGAAAATATTCCACAGGTGCTACAGTCAACAACCCCCTTCCAGTCCGCAGACTACCAATGCTGGGCTACAATATCCAATAAGCGCGCCCTCGCTTATGTCACACTTCAATCAATCACTCAATCAATGTTTATTTATATAGCGCTAAAACACAAGTGTCTCAAAGGGCTGCACAAGCCACAACGACATCCTCGGTTCAGACCCCACATAAGGGCAAGGAAAAACTCACAACCCAGTGGGTTGTCAATGTGAATAACTATGACAAACCTCGGAGAGGACCGCCAATGTGGGTGACATTACATGTACATGCACTTGACACTTGCCTTTTACAGGTGCACACTCAAGCACTCTTCTCTCATGAAACATCCCAACTGCATACACCAAATATATGAAAGCTTAAAAAAAAAGTAACGTATTACTTACTTTCTATCTATTAAAGAATAAATGAAATAGTAATTATTTTTTTGAGAAAGTTATGAGTAACTCTAATAAATTACTTCTTTTAAGTAATTTTCCTAACACTAAAAATATGGTAACACTTTAGTATGGGGAACATATTCACCATTAATGAGTTGCTTATTAAAGTATCAAAGACTTAATTTAGAGTTATTTGGACACTACGGGAACATATAAGGGTTAGGGTTACTAATAAGCAATAATTCTGAGGTTATTGAGGGAAGACTATTAATTAATTGCTTACTGATTGTATAATAAGGCCATGCGGAATAACGTATTAATAAGTACTTAATAATGACTAAGAGCCAATATGTTATTATTTTGCATGTTAAAAAGCAACTAATTAATGGTGAATATAAGTTCTTCGTACTAAAGTGTTATCAAAGTAACGTATTAATTACTTTCTATCTATTAAACAATAATTCAAATAGATATTCACTTTTTTGAGAATGTTATGAGTCACTCTTATAAATTACTTTTTTAAAGTAATTTTCCTTACACTAGTTGTGATTCCTGTTTAGTGGATAGTAACTATACAATTTAAAAATATGGTAACACTTTAGTATGGGGAACATATTCACCATTAATTTGTTGCTTATTAAAGTAACAAATATTTAATTTAGAGTTATTTGTACACTAGGGGAACATACAAACCTTTTTTCCATATAAGATGGGAAATTGTGTTAGATGTAAATATAAACGCAACACAATGATTTGCAAATCCTTTTAAACCCATATTCAGTTGAATGCACTACAAAGACAAGACATTTGATGTTCAAACTCATAAACTTTATTTTTTATTTTTTTGCAAATAATAATTAACTTGGAATTTCATGGCTGCAACATGAGCCAAAGTAGTTGGGAAAGGGCATGTTCACCGCTATGTTACATCACCTTTTCTTTTAACAACACTCAATAAACGTTTAGGAACTGAGGAAACTAATTGTTGAAGCTTTGAAAGTGGAATTTTTTTCCATTCTTTTTTATGTCGAGCTTTAATCGTTTAAAAGTCCGGGGTTTCCACTGTCTATTTTACGCTTCATAATGCGCCACACATTTTCGAAGGGAGACAAGTCTGGACTGCAGGTGGGCCAGGAAAGTACCCGCACTCTTTTTTTACAAAGCCACGCTGTTGTAACACGTGCTGAATGTGACTTGGCATTGTCTTGCTGAAATAAGCAGGGGCGTCCATGAAAAAGACAGCGCTTGGATGGCAACATATGTTGTTCCAAAACCTGTATGTACCTTTCATCATTAATTGTGCCTTCACAGATGTGTAAGTGACCCATGCCTTGGGCACTAAAGCACCCCCACACCATCACAGAAGCTGGCTTTTGAACTTTGCCTCGATAACAGTCTGGATAGTCCGCTTCCCCTTTTGTCCGGATGACACAATGTCGAATATTTCCAAAAACAATTTGAAATGTGGACTCGTCAGACCACAGAACACTTTTCCACTTTGCATCAGTCCATCTTAGATGATCTCGGGCCCAGAGAACCCGGCGGCGTTTCTGGATGTTGTTGATAAATGGCGTTCGCTTTGCATAGTAGAGCTTTAACTTGCACTTACAGATGTAGTGACAAACTGTATTTAGTGACAGTGTTTTTCTGAAGTGTTACTGAGCCCATGTGGTGATATCCTTTAGAAATTGATGTCGATTTTTAAGGGAACGAAGGTCAAGGTCATTCAATGTTGATTTCCGGCCATGCCGCTTACGTGGAGTGATTTCTCCAGATTCTCTGAACCTTTTGATGGTGTTATGGACTGCAGATGTTGAAATCCCGAAATGTCTTGCAATTACACTTTGAGAAACGTTGTTCTTAAACTGTTTGACTATTTGCTCACGCAGTTGAAGACAAAGGGGTGTACCTCGCCCCATCCTTTCTTGTGAAAGACTGAGCATTTCATGGGAAGCTTTTTTCATACCCAATCATGGCACCCACCTGTTCCCAATTAGCCTGCACACCTGTGGGATGTTCCAAATAAGCGTTTGATGAGCATTCCTCAACTTTATCAGTATTTATTGCCACTTTTCCCAACTTTTTTGTCACGTTTTGCTGGCATCAAATTCTAAAGTTAATGGTTATTTGCAAAAAAAAAATGTTTATGAGTTTGAACATCAAATATGTTGTCTTTGTCTCCGTAATATCGCTAAAATTCGCTCCATTCTGTCCCCTAAAGACGCTGAGATCATTATCCATGCGTTTGTTACGTCTCGCCTTGATTACTGTAACCTATTATTTTCGGGTCTCCCCATGTCTAGCATTAAAAGATTACAGTTGCTACAAAATGCGGCTGCTAGACTTTTGACAAGAACAAGAAAGTTTGATCACATTACGCCTGTACTGTATATACTTTTATATACATATATACATACATATATACCTGTACTGGCTCACCTGCACTGGCTTCCTGTGCACTTAAGATGTGACTTTAAGGTTTTACTACTTACGTATAAAATACTACACGGTCTAGCTCCATCCTATCTTGCCGATTGTATTGTACCATATGTCCCGGCAAGAAATCTGCGTTCAAAGGACTCCGGCTTGTTAGTGATTCCCAAAGCCCAAAAAAAGTCTGCGGGCTATAGAGCGTTTTCCGTTCGGGCTCCAGTACTCTGGAATGCCCTCCCGGTAACAGTTCGAGATGCCACCTCAGTAGAAGCATTTAAGTCTCACCTTAAAACTCATTTGTATACTCTAGCCTTTAAATAGACTCCCTTTTTAGACCAGTTGATCTGCCGTTTCTTTTCTTTTTCTTCTATGTCCTACTTTCCCTTGTGGAGGGGGTCCGGTCCGATCCGGTCCGGTGGCCATGTACTGCTTGCCTGTGTATCGGCGCTGCTGATCCGCCTCCGCTTGGGATGGTTTCCTGCTGGCTCCGCTGTGAACGGGACTCTCGCTGCTGTGTTGGATCCGCTTTAGACTGGACTCTCGCGACTGTGTTGGATCCATTATGGATTGAACTTTCACAGTATCATGTTAGACCCGCTCGACATCCATTGCTTTCCTCCTCTCCAAGGTTCTCATAGTCATCATTGTCACCGACGTCCCACTGGGTGTGGGTTTTCCTTGCCCTTATGTGGGCCTACCGAGGATGTCGTAGTGGTTTGTGCAGCCCTTTGAGACACTAGTGATTTAGGGCTATATAAGTAAAAATGGATTGATTGATTGATTTGTAGCAAATCCAACTGAATATGGGTTGAAAATGATTTGCAATTCATTGTATTCCGTTCATATTTGCATCCAACACAATTTCTCAACTCATATGGAAACGGGGTTATAAGGGTTAAGGTTATGGTTATTATGAGGTAATTGAGGGAACACTCTTCGTTAATGGCTTACTGGTTGTATAATAAGCCCATGCAGAATAAGACATTAATAAGTAAATATACAATATAAACATATGTATTATAATGGTGGCAGAAATGTGCTTACCTGTCAACACTGAGAGCACAAAGACTGAACACTGAAATACCAACAGACGTTTTCTGGATGAAAGGCACCATCTTGCACAACGCCAAGCCAAAAGGCCAACCTCCTACCACGAGCTAAACATAAAGGGAGGGGAAAAAAAAAAAAAACATGACAATTAACATTTCAAGATAGGCTGGGATGGTAGAAAGTCGATAAGGCCCCGCATTATGTCGGCCTTGTAATTGCCTGTGCACGGGGCGACAACTCACCCTGTAGGCGCTGACCGGGATGTCTATCACCACGTGGACCAGATCTCCCAAAGCCAGACTTGCGATCAGGATGCTCGCCCCGCTCCTCGGGCGTGTCTTCTTGTGAATTACTCTCAGCAGCATCCAATTGCCCGCCGTCCCCAGCACGAAAACCACGAGGAAAACCGCGGCGGTGACATATTTGAAGGCCTCGCCGAGGCGGGTCGAGCGGGGACACATAGGAAGCGAGCTATTGTGGGGGGCCACCTGAACGGGGGACGCCATCCCGGGAGAGTTTCGAAACGCTGATGAGAACTTTTTTTCTCAGTCCAAAAAAAACAAAAAACCGGCCTTGAGATGCTTGCTGGCACCGCTGGATAGGAAAAGAAAGTAATTAGCAGAGCATCAGAACAACTATTACAGACAGGCTTATTAAAGCATTTCTAATTTCATTGTTGCATTTTACCTTTTTTTAACCACCGCTTGAATCAAAGTTGCCTGCCGCAGTAAAGGTTTGCAGTCTGGTTGTTGGAGGGCTTTATAGACCAAGTTGTCGCCGTTAGTCATCAATCTGTCAGCCCGTTGACTGTAATTACCTCCTTGTAGCGCCGCCCTCGTTAAATAGACGCCGCCGATGTGTCTGAAGCCTGTGTTGTTTACAGTGAGATCATTGTATTTAGGTTTTTTGCCTCTCTTTTTCAAATCAAAAAATACACGGCCGCAACATTTACAGCAGTGGTCCCCAACCACCCGATTGGTACCGGGCCGCAGAAGAATTTTTTATTAATTTTTATGAAAAAATAAAAAAATAAATATATATACATTTTTATTTTTATTTATTTATTTTTATTAAATCAACATAAAAAACACAATATACACTTACAATTAGTGCATCAAGCACAAAAACCTTCGTTTTTCATGACAAAAACGTCCCTTTTTCATGACAAAGAAAAAAAAAATAAAAATAAAATAAAAAACCCCCCCGCCCGGGCCGCGGGAAAAATGATTAAGCGTTGACCGGTCCACGGATACAAAAAGGTTGGGGACCACTGATTTACAGCACCCGGAAAAAAAAGTATGGGTACTCAAAAATCAGTTTTTATCTATTCCTGTACAAAATCAATCCATCGTTCCATTTTCTACCGCTTGTCCCTTTCGGGGTCGCGGGGGAGGCATACTTGCCAACCTTGAGAACTCCGATTTCGGGAGGTGGGGGGTGGGGGTGTGGTTGGGGGCAGGGCGTGGTTAAGAGGGGAGGAGTATATTTACAGCTAGATAAGAAATACTTGACTTTCAGTGAATTCTAGCAATATATATATATATATATATATATATATATATATATATATATATATGTGAGAAAAATCACAAGACTACTTCATCTCTACAGAACTGTTTCATGAGGGGTTCCCTCAATCATCAGGAGATTTTAAAATATTTTCTCAATCATCAGGAGATTTTTAAATCACCTGATGATTGAGGGAACCCCTCATGAAACAGTTCTGTAGAGATTAAGTAGTCTTGTGATTTTTCCCCACACCTACATATTGCGTTCTACCACGGTATCGAGCACTATTCTCTGGATAATCCAATCAAGATATATATATATATATATATATATATATATATATATATATATATATATATATATATATATATATATATATATATATATATATATATATATATATATATATATATATATATATATATATATATATATATATATATATATATATATATATATATATATAAAAGAAATACTTGAATTTCAGTGTTCATTTAGCTCGGTTGGTAGAGCGGCCGTGCCAGCAACTTGAGGGTTGCAGGTTCGATTCCCGCTTCCGCCATCCTAGTCACTGCCGTTGTGTCCTTGGGCAAGACACTTTACCCACCTGCTCCCAGTGCCACCCACACTGGTTTGAATGTAACTTAGATATTGGGTTTCACTATGTAAAGCGCTTTGAGTCACTAGAGAAAAAGCGCTATATAAATATAATTCACTTCACTTCACTTCACACATACAGTGGGGCAAAAAAGTATTTAGTCAGCCACCGATTGTGCAAGTTCTCCCACTTAAAATGATGACAGAGGTCTGTAATTTTCATCATAGGTACACTTCAACTGTGAGGGAAAAATGTCCCAAAAAATAATCCAGGAATTCACATTGTAGGAATTTTAAGGAATTTATTTGTAAATTATGGTGGAAAATAGGAATTTGGTCAACCATTCAAAGCTCTCACTGATGGAAGGAGGTTTTGGCTCAAAATCTCACGATACATGGCCCAATTCATTCTTTCCTTAACACGGATCAATCATCATGTCCCCTTAGCAGAAAAACAGCCCCAAAGCATGATGTTTCCACCCCCATGCTTCACAGTAGGTGTGGTGTTCTTGGGATGCAACTCAGTATTCTTCTTCCTCCAAACACGACGAGTTGAGTTTTTACCAAAATGGATACATGGATGATACAGCAGAGGATTGGGAGAACGTCATGTGGTCAGATGAAACCAAAATATAACTTTTTGGTTGAAAAGGATCATTTAAATGTTTCACTTGACTGCACGTCATTTATTCGTCCAAAACTGTTTCATCAAAAGTCCTGTCTGGATGTATTTTATAGCGGAATTGCACTGACCTGACCACTGAGCGTGTAACAACCCAGGCCGCCTCGCAGGTAACCATCCGCGGTTAAAGTAAATGAGCATGTTCTGTATGCCCGAGATAAATTGCATGATTAATCTGCGACTATACATTTTTAAAGCAATATTTTTTGGGTGATTACTCGTTATTTTGGACAGACTTAGTTTCTAGACGGGTTTAAAAAGCTGTTTTCGACCAAATCCATGCAATGATTCATTGAGTAAGTATGCGAAGTTTGTGTGTATGGAGCAGGGACGTTGGGCTGAGGGACCCTGTAGGGGGGGCGGTTTAGCTCGGTTGGTAAAGTGGCCGTGCCAGCAACTTGAGGGTTGCAGGTTCAATTCCCGCTTCTGCCAACCTAGTCGCTGCCGTTGTGTCCTTGGGCAAGACACTTTACCCACCTGCTCCCAGTGCCACCCACACTGGTTTGAATGTAACTTAGATATTGGGTTTCACTATGTAACAGCGCTTTGAGTCACTAGAGAAAAAGCGCTATATAAATATAAGTCACTTCACTATTGTTGTCCCCATACCAATATTTTGGTACTGGTAATTTTCTAAATAAAGGGACCACAGAAAAATTTAAATATTGGCTTTTTTTTTTAACAAAAAAATCTTAGGGTACATTAAATGTTTCTTATTGCAATTTAGTTTTTCAATAAAATAGTGAACATACAAGTCAACTTGTCTTTGAGTAGTTAGTAAACAAACAAAGGCTCCTAATTTAATCTGCTGACATATGCAGTAACATATTGTGTCATTTTCCATTGTATTACTTTTGTCACATTCTGTTGGTGACAAACCCCAAGATGCAGAGAAGAAGGCAGGCATTGAGTAAGAAAACATCATATAATGTCCAAAACTAAAAATAAAGAAAAGACACAAACCAGGAAGTAGGAACAGCCGAACTGGAAAACGGGGAAACAGGATCCAGCAAACAGGAACTAGAAGACGGAAAGCAGTCCACGGCATACAGGAACAGCGACAAGTAACAGTTAGGAGCTACAAGTATTGATGACAATAACCAAGCACTGACTGGAGGAGAAAGCAGGTAAAAATAGGAGCGGGCTGATTGACACCAGGTGTGGCCAGGTGCCAATCAGCGCTCAGAGAGAAAAACAGGAAACAGACAAAATAAGAGCGCTGACAGGAAACAAAGACAGGAAAAACTAAAACATGGCCACACTGTCGGAGAAAACCCTGACAAGTTTGTCAACATTATTAAGGACAAGTAGTAGAAAATTAAATAATTATTTTCTACTTGTTAATTTATTGTTAATATCTGCTTGATTTCTATTTAAACATGTTCTATCTACACTTCTGTTGAAATGCAATAATCACTTATCCTCCTGTTGTTTGGATACTTTACATTAGTTTTGGATGATACCACACATTTGGGTATCAATCCGATACCAAGTCGTTACAGGATCAAACATTGGTCATATTCAAAGTCCTCGTGTGTCCAGGGATGTATTTCCTGAGTTCATAAACATAATTTGCTGGCACCGCCACTCTACCAACCGAGCTATACCGCCTTGTACTGTACTATACTATAAAAGAAACAAAAAAATACTTGTAAGAAACATACTTTATTGGTCGCCATGGAGACGAGGATCAGTGATTTAGAAGTAGCTTAAAACACTGCCGAATGGGGCTGGAATTTAGCCACTAGCCAGCTAGCTAGCTAGTCATATCTTAAAGAACCTCTTCCTCTGGTCGTTTCAGTGTTATTACTTCACCTTTATCGTTGTTTTTTAAGCCCTTTTTCTCCCTTTCCTGTCTACACACATTGTCTGTTTGTAAGTACTCTGTGATTGTGCGCTGCCGAACGTGCTCATTTGCTGGTAACACCAACAAACGACACGACGTCACGACGACGGGTGCGACGAAACGGTATTTTTCAAAGGCGGTATAGTACCGAATACAACTCATTAGTATGGCGGTACTATACTAATACCGGTATACCGTGCAACCCTACCCTGTAGTAGTCTTTGCTCGACATTTTTAATTCTAAAAGAGACAAAACTCAAATAGAATTTGAAAATCCAAGAAAATATTTTCAAGATTTGGTCTTCACTTGTTTAAATAAATTAATAATTTTTTTTACTTTGCTTCTTATAACTTTCAGAAAGACAATTTTAGAGAAAAACTTCAACCTTAAAAATGATTTTAGGATTTTTAAACACATATACCTTTTTACCTTTTAAATTCCTTCCTCTTCTTTCCAGACAATTTAAATTAATGTTCAAGTATTTTTTTTGTTTTTATTGTAAAGAATAGTAAATACATTTTTATTGAATTTTTCATTTTAGCTTCTGTTTTTTCAACGAAGAATATTTGTGAAGTATTTCTTCAAACTTATTATGATTAAAATTAAAAAAATATATACTTGCAAATCTAGAAAGTCTTTAAAATCAAATGTAAATCTTATTTCACAGTATTTTGAATTTCTTTTAAAATTTTTGTTCTGGAAAATGTAGAAAAAATAATGATTTTTCTTTTTTAAAAAAATATAGCTTGGTCCAATTTGTTATATATTCTAACAAAATGCAGATTGGATTGTAATCAAAATTCTAAAATTAATCTTAATCAGGAAAAATTACTAACGATGTTCCATAAATTATTTTTTAGTTTTTTAAAAAAGATTCGAATTAGCTATTTTTTTCCTTCATTGTTGTGGTTGAATTTTGAATTTTAAACAGTCCAAAATGAAGATAAACTATCTTTCAAAATTTAATTTTCATTTGTTTCTTGTTTTCTCCTCTTTTAAACCGTTCAATTAAGTGTTTTTTTTCATCATTTATTCTCTACAAAAAAAATTCTGTAAAAGGAAAAAAAATGTACAACGGAATGACAGACAGAAATACCCATTTTTATATATATATATATATATATATATATATATATATATATAGATTTATTTATTAAAGGTAAATTGAGCAAATTGGCTAGTTCTGGCACTTTTTTTAACTGTGTATCAAACTGGTAGCCCTTCGCATTAATCAGTACCCAAGAAGTAGCTCTTGGTTTCAAAAAGGTTGGTGACCCCTGCCTTAGAGTGTCCCCGGGATCATAACTGAGTGGACGCCTAAATGTATATTTTATATATATACATATATTGCATTGGTTTTTAAAATAAAAATAATGAAAATGATCCACACTTGAAAGTTTGGACACCCCTGGTCTACACACATTGTCTGTTTGCAAGTACTCTGTGATTATGTACTGCCGAACATGCTCATTTGCTTGTAAAACCAGCAACGACACGACGATACGACGACGGTTGCGGCGAACCGGTATTTTTCAAAGGCGGTATAGTACCGAATATGACTCATTAGTATTGCGGTAGTATACTAATACCGGTATACCATGCAACCCTACCCTGTAGTAGTCTTGTAGGATGTGCTATGCCTCTAAACGTGGACACATTAGGCATCATATTAAGTCAGGGGTGTCCAAAGTGTGGCCCGCAGGTAATTTTTTAACGGCCCCACGGCACATTTTTAAAAATATACTTTCAAAAAATTCAAAACATAAAAAGTGATAAGAGCAAACATGTGAAATGTAACAAGAAAATGTTGCAATGCTTTAATAACACAAAGCTGCCATGCAGGCTGTTTATTTCTTTAAAAAATAATAATGAATCAAAATCAATGTCGTTTTGAATTATTGACCTATTCAAGGCTTCAATTACGTCACATTAAATTATCCACTTTGAGATATTTCTTGGGGAAAATGTTGCATATTTTGTGTTTTGTCATAAAAAACTGAGCTGTTTTTTTTAAAGAAGGGCTTAAATCAAACAAAAAAACATAAACAATAAAAATTAAAATTGACGGATACATCCGAAGTTGATCTGGAGATTATTTTGCTAAAAGTAAATAGTAAATTTTTTTTTAATAATTTAACACTTTAATGAGTAGGAAACTTTTGGATCCCCAATTATTTTAGTGTGATTTGTTTTTAAGTGTCAAAGCTAAAAAAATAATAATAAATCACAATCCAAAATTAAGGCTCCAAATATTATATAATCTCAAATATTCCACCTAAAAAAATTATTGGGTGAAAATGTTGCATATTTTGTGTTTTTTCCATTTTTTTCCCTAATATTGATCTAGAGATTTAAAACTTGAATAATAATGAAAAAAGTAATACTGAATAATGACACATTTTTTATATTTTTTTGGACCAAAACCCTAGGGGCAGGGGTCACCAACGCGGTGCCCATGGGCACCAGGTAGCCCGTAAGGACCAGATGAGTAGCCCGCTGGCCTGTTCTAAAAATAGCAGCACTTACCAGTAAGCTGCCTCTTTTTTTTTTTTTTTTTTTTTTTATATTTACTAGCAAGCTGGTCTCGCTTTGCTCAACATTTTTAATTCTAAGAGAGACAAAACTCAAATAGAATTTGAAAATCCAAGAAAATATTTTCAAGATTTGGTCTTCACTTGTTTAAATAAATTAATAATTTTTTTTACTTTGCTTCTTATAACTTTCAGAAAGACAATTTTAGAGAAAAACTTCAACCTTAAAAATGATTTTAGGATTTTTTAACACATATACCTTTTTACCTTTTAAATTCCTTCCTCTTCTTTCCAGACAATTTAAATTAATGTTCAAGTATTTTTTTTGTTTTTATTGTAAAGAATAGTAAATACATTTTTATTGAATTTTTCATTTTAGCTTCTGTTTTTTCAACGAAGAATATTTGTGAAGTATTTCTTCAAACTTATTATGATTAAAATTAAAAAAATATATACTTGCAAATCTAGAAAGTCTTTAAAATCAAATGTAAATCTTATTTCACAGTATTTTGAATTTCTTTTAAAATTTTTGTTCTGGAAAATGTAGAAAAAATAATGATTTTTCTTTTTAAAAAAAATATAGCTTGGTCCAATTTGTTATATATTCTAACAAAATGCAGATTGGATTGTAATCAAAATTCTAAAATTAATCTTAATCAGGAAAAATTACTAACGATGTTCCATAAATTATTTTTTTGTTTTTTAAAAAAGATTCGAATTAGCTAGTTTTTTTCTTCATTTTTTCGGTTGAATTTTAAATTTTAAACAGTCCAAATTGAAGATAAACTATGTTTCAAAATTTAATTTTCATTTTTTTCTTGTTTTCTCAACTTTTAAACCGTTCAATTAAGCGTTTTTTTCATCATTTATTCTCTACAAAAAAACGTCCGACGGAATGACAGACAGAAATACCCATTTTTTTAATATATATATAGATTTATTTATGAAAGGTAAATTGAGCAAATTGGCTAGTTCTGGCACTTTTTTTAACTGTGTATCAAACTGGTAGCCCTTCGCATTAATCAGTACCCAAGAAGTAGCTCTTGGTTTCAAAAAGGTTGGTGACCCCTGCCTTAGAGTGTCCCCGGGATCATAACTGAGTGGACGCCTAAATGTATATTTTATATATATATACAGATATTGCATTGGTTTTTGAAATAAAAATAATGAAAATGATCCCCACTTGAAAGTTTGGACGCCCCTGGTCTACACACATTGTCTGTTTGCAAGTACTCTGTGATTATGTACTGCCGAACATGCTCATTTGCTCGTAAAACCAGCAACGACACGACGTGACGACGACGGGTGCGGCGAACCGGTATTTTTCAAAGGCGGTATAGTACCGAATATGACTCATTAGTATTGCGGTAGTATACTAATACCGGTATACCATGCAACCCTACCCTGTAGTAGTCTTGTAGGAGGTGCTATGCCTCTAAACGTGGACACATTAGGCATCATATTAAGTCAGGGGTGTCCAAAGTGCGGCCCACAGGTCATTTTTTAACAGCCCCAATGGCCTAAATCAAACAAAAAAACATAAAAAAAACAATAAAACTTAAAATTGACGGATATATCTGAAGTTGATCTCGAGATTATTTTGCTAAAAGTAAACAGTAAAAAAAAAAGTATAATTTAACACTTTAATGAGCAGGACACTTTTGGATCCCCAATTATTTTTGTGTGATTTGTTTTTAAGTGTCAAAGCTCAAAAAATAATAATAAACCAAAATCCAAAATTAAGGCTCCAATTATTATATAATCTCCAATATTCCACCTAAAAAAGTTATTGGGTGAAAATTTTGCCTATTTTGTGTTTTTTCCATTTTTTTTTTCCTAATGTTGATGAAGAGCAGGGGTCACCAACCTTTTTGAAACCAAGAGCTACTTCTTGGGTACTGATTAATGCGAAGGGCTACCAGTTTGATACACACTTAAATAAATTGCCAGAAATAGCCAATTTGCTCAATGTACCTTTTTTTTTAAATTTACCTTTAATAAATAAATATTTATATATGAAAAAAAAATGGGTATTTCTGTCTCTCATTCCTTCGTACATTTTTTTTCCTTTTACGGAAGGTTTGTTGTAGAGAATAAATGATGAAAAAAACACATAATTGAACGGTTTAAAAGAGAAGAAAACAGGAAAAAAATTAAAATTAAATTTTTAAACATAGTTTATCTTCAATTTCAACTCTTTAAAATTCAAAATTCAACCAAAAAATATGAAGAGAAAAACTAGCTAATTCGAATTTTTTGAAAAAATTCAAAACATTATTTATGGAACATCATTAGTAATTTTTCCTAAGTAAGATTAATTTTGAAATGTTGATGACATGTTTTAAATAGGTTAAAATCCAATCTGCACTTTGTTAGAATATATAACAAATTGGACCAAGCTATATTTCTAATAAAGCCAAATCATTATTTCTTCTAGATTTTCCAGAACACAGATTTTAAAATAAATTCAAAAGACTTTGAAAAAAGATTCATTTTTGATTATACAGATTTTCTAGATTTGCCAGAATATTTTTTTTTAAATTTTAATCACAATAAGTTTGAAGAAATATTTAACAAATATTCTTCGTCAAAAAAACAGAAGCTAAAATTAAGAACTAAATTACAATGTCTTTAGTATTCTTTACAATAAAAAAAAAAAAAATACTTTAACATTGATTTAAATCGTCAGGAAAAAAGAGGAAGGAATCTGAAAGATAAAAGGTATATGTATTCAAAAATCATAAAATCATTTTTAAGGCTGTAATTTTTTCTCTAAAATTGTCATTCTGAAAGTTATAAGAAGCAAAGTAAAAAATATAAATGAATTTATTTAAACAAGTGAAGACCAAGTCTTTAAAATATTTTCTTGGATTTTCAAATTCTATTTGAGTTTTGTCTCTCTTAGAATTAAAATGTCGAGCAAAGCGAGACCAGCTTGCTAGTAAATAAATACAATTTAAAAAATAGAGGCAGCTCACTGGTAAGTGCTGCTATTAGAGCTATTTTTAGAACAGCCCAGTGGGCTACTCATCTGGTCCTTATGGGCTACCTGGTGCCCGCGGGCACCTTGTTGGTGACCCCTGATCTAGAGATTTAAAACTTTAATAATAATGAAAATAGTAATACTGAATAATGACACGTTTTTAATATTTTTTTGGACCAAAACCCTTAGGGGTCCCCGGGATCATAACTGAGTGGAGGCCTAAATGTATAGTCTATATATATATATATATTGCATTGGTTTTTAACATAAAAAATATGAAAATGCCCCCCGCTTGCTTTGATTTTTTAGTGCGCGGCCCTCAGTGGAAAAGGTTTGGACACTCCTGGTCTACACACATTGTCTGTTTGCAAGTACTCTGTGATTATGTACTGCCGAACATGCTCATTTGCTCGTAAAACCAGCAACGACACGAGGTGACGACGACGGGTGCGGCGAACCGGTATTTTTCAAAGGCGGTATAGTACCGAATATGACTCATTAGTATGGCGGTAGTATACAAATACCGGTATACCATGCAACCCTACCCTGTATGCCCCTAAACGTGGACACATTAGGCATCATATAAAGTAGACCGGCATGACAATACAGTTGTATAAAAGCTGAGATTTGAGTGGGATTGTCTGTGTTGCATCACACTGACAGCCCCCTGACAGCTCGGGTGTTGGATCTCGGTAGACGGTGCAAATAGACTTAATGTTGCAGCCGGTGGGTGAACATATAGAACGAGCGCTGGCCGCGGCGCAAAAGATTTACGAGGGGCATAAGAGCCCGGAGGCAGGAACAAAAGGCGTGCGGTGACCAGAAACATTCCATCGTTAATACCGTCCTTTGAAAGGTTCCGGCTTGTACTCTGCCAGCCAGGAATGACCTTGGCAAACATGTGTTGGCGCGCGTCCACGAAAACAAGCGATTAAGGGAGAAGAATTGCCGGAGTTGAGTGTGAGGGTGTATGAAAAGTCTTCTCAGCTGGGCGGCTGACATACAGCATTATTGCGAGGGTTTCTCTATATAGGTCACCGGAGAGCGCCAAGACGCTTCACGGCCTATGAAAAATAATTTTGAAAAAAATAAAAAAAAAAGGGAACATTTTCAGTAGCGCGTCTGAAGGAGTAATAAAGAAGAATGGAACAATCTCCGGGGAATTTTCACTAAGCCTTGGGTGTCAAACTCCGGCCCGCGGCCCGTGCAATTTCATTTGGCCCTTGAGGCAATATCAAATTAACATTAGAGCTGGGCCTGCTGGGATGTCGCATGGCTGCAGTTGTGTGTCCCCGATGATGCAAGAATCCAGGAGAGAGGAGTGAAGGTGAGATGAATTTAACATGGAACTCATAAGAAAACAAATAAACATAAAGCAGTCGTGCAAAGTAACGTTCCGAACAGGATATTTATCTTCGAGCACTGAGGAGTGCTCGAGTGAAACATAAATAGGCAGTAGTTTGATTGACAGCAGGTGTGAACCGCTGCCAATCAACGAAAAGAGAAAAACAACCTGATGGTTGCTGGTTGGCGCCTTGCATGGCAGCTCCCTCCATCAGTGTGTGAATGTGTGTGTGAATGGGTAAATGTGGAAGTAGTGTCAAAGCGCTTTGAGTACCTTGAAGGTAGAAAAGCGCTATACAAGTACAACCCATTTATTTATTATTTATAACAATGCTCGTGAATAAAACAGGAAATACAACAAAGTAAGAGCACTGAACAGGAAGTAAATACAAAAACACGAAAATTAACAGAAATAAAGTGACGGATTGTCACAGGTATTATACAGCGGCAAAAAACACCGCCTTCGCCGCTAATACTCATACTTGCCAACCCTCCCGATTTTCCAACCATTCTGCAACCAAGGCTTCAAATAAAAAAGAGGCATTAAATGTTTTATTTAAATTTTATTTAATATACTATTGATGTCTTTCGTTTGTTATTTGAAAGTTGATTTTGCACTATTAAGTTATATAAGTATTGCGTGTTCTATATTCATTGTTAAAGCAAATCAGTGTAACAAACTGCGCAATAATTTCTGCAACTTAACGCCCATCCATCCATCCATCCATCATCTTCTGCTTATCCGAGGTCGGGTCGCGGGGGCAGCAGCCTAAGCAGGGAAGCCCAGATCTTCCCTATCTCCAGCCACTTCGTCTAGCTCTTCCCGGGGGATCCCGAGGCGTTCCCAGGCCAGCCGGGAGACATAGTCTTCCCAACGTGTCCTGGGTCTTCCCCGTGGCCTCCTACCAGCTGGACGTGCCCTAAACACATCCCTAGGGAGGCGTTCGGGTGGCATCCTGACCAGATGCCCGAACCACCTCATCTGGCTCCTCTCGATGTGGAGGAGCAGCGGCTTTACGTTGAGCTCCTCCCGGATGGCAGAGCTTCTCACCCTATCTCTAAGGGAGAGCCCCGCCACACGGCGGAGGAAACTCATTTCGGCCGCTTGTACCCGTGATCTTATCCTTTCGGTCATGACCCAAAGCTCATGACCATAGGTGAGGATGGGAACGTAGATCGACCGGTAAATTGAGAGCTTTGCCTTCCGGCTCAGCTCCTTCTTCACCACAACGGATCGGTACAACGTCCGCATTACTGAAGACGCCGCACCGATCCGCCTGTCGATCTCACGATCCACTCTTCCCCCACTCGTGAACAAGACTCCTAGGTACTTGAACTCCTCCACTTGGGGCAGGGTCTCCTCCCCAACCCGGAGATGGCACTCCACCCTTTTCCGGGCGAGAACCATGGACTCAGACTTGGAGGTGCTGATTCTCATTCCGGTCGCTTCACACTCGGCTGCGAACCGATCCAGTGAGAGCTGAAGATCCCGGCCAGATGAAGCCATCAGGACTACATCATCTGCAAAAAGCAGAGACCTAATCCCGTGGCCACCAAACCGGAACCCCTCAACGCCTTGACTGCGCCTAGAAATTCTGTCCATAAAAGTTATGAACAGAATCGGTGACAAAGGACAGCCTTGGCGGAGTCCAACCCTCACTGGAAACGTGTCCGACTTACTGCCAGCAATGCGGACCAAGCTCTGACACTGATCATACAGGGAACGGACCGCCACAATAAGACAGTCCGGTACCCCATACTCTCTGAGCACTCCCCACAGGACTTCCCGAGGGACACGGTCGAATGCCTTCTCCAAGTCCACAAAGCACATGTAGACTGGTTGGGCAAACTCCCATGCACCCTCAAGAATCCTGCCGAGAGTATAGAGCTGGTCCACAGTTCCACGACCAGGACGAAAACCACAATGTTCCTCCTGAATCCGAGGTTCGACTATCCGGCGAAGCCTCCTCTCCAGTACACCTGAATAAACCTTACCGGGAAGGCTGAGGAGTGTGATCCCACTTAACGCCCAAAAAACGGAAATGCTGATTATTGGTCCTGCTAGACACCGACCTCTATTTAATAATACAACTTTAACATTTGACAACCAAATAATAAAACAAGGTGACTCGGTAAAGAATCTGGGTATTATCTTCGACCCAACTCTCTCCTTTGAGTCACACATTAAAAGCGTTACTAAAACGCCCTTCTTTCATCTCCGTAATATCGCTAAAATTCGCTCCCTTTTGTCCACTAAAGACGCCGAGATCATTATCCATGCGTTTTTTACGTCTCGTCTCGATTACTGTAACGTATTATTTTTGGGTCTCCCCATGTCTAGCATTAAAAGATTACAGTTGGTACAAAATGCGGCTGCTAGACTTTTGACAAGAACAAGAAAGTTTGATCACATTACGCCTGTACTGTATATACCTTTATATACATATATACATACATATATACCTGTACTGGCTCACCTGCACTGGCTTCCTGTGCACTTAAGATGTGACTTTAAGGTTTTACTACTTACGTATAAAATACTACACGGTCTAGCTCCATCCTATCTTGCCGATTGTATTGTACCATATGTCCCGGCAAGAAATCTGCGTTCAAAAGACTCCGGCTTATTAGTGATTCCTAGAGCCCAAAAAAAGTCTGCGGGCTATAGAGCGTTTTCCGTTCGGGCTCCAGTACTCTGGAATGCCCTCCCGGTAACAGTTTGAGATGCTACCTCAGTAGAAGCATTTAAGTCTCACCTTAAAACTCATCTGTATACTCTAGCCTTTAAATAGACCTCCTTTTTAGACCAGTTGATCTGCCGCTTCTTTTCTTTCTCCTATGTCCCCCCCTCCCTTGTGGAGGGGGTCCGGTCCGATGACCATGGATGAAGTACTGGCTGTCCAGAGTCGAGACCCAGGATGGACCGCTCGTCGGGACCCAGGATGGACCGCTCGCCTGTATCGGTTGGGGACGTCTCTACGCTGCTGATCCGCCTCCGCTTGAGATGGTCTCCTGTGGACGGGACTCTCGCTGCTGTCTTGGATCCGCTTGAACTGGACTCTCGCGGCTGTGTTGGAGCCACTATGGATTGAACTTTCACAGCATCATGTTAGACCCGCTCGACATCCATTGCTTTCGGTCCCCTAGAGGGGGGGGGTTGCCCACATCTGAGGTCCTCTCCAAGGTTTCTCATAGTCAGCATTGTCACTGGCGTCCCACTGAATGTGAATTCTCCCTGCCCACTGGGTGTGAGTTTTCCTTGCCCTTTTGTGGGTTCTTCCGAGGATGTTGTAGTCGTAACGATTTGTGCAGTCCTTTGAGACATTTGTGATTTGGGGCTATATAAATAAAAATTGATTGACATTGATTGATTGAATAATTAACAATTTATTCATGCACTCTCTTCCTACTTTTAAGGCTTGAATGTTTGTTTAATTCATTATTGTTATTTTATTTTCTAATTTATTATTAGCTTGTGGAAAAAAGTTTATTTTGATATTTACCTCAGAAGGCTGCAAATGGAAAAGAGGCTCTACATTTGTATTTAAATTTAATTTGATAAGCCATTGATAATTTATTATTATTATTATTATTATTTGAAACTCGATTTTGCATGTCACTATAAAGTTATATGAGCCTTGCTTGTTAAATCCATCCATCCATCCATTTCCTACCGCTTATTCCCTTTTTTGGGGTCGCTGGCGCCTACCTCAGCTACAATCGGGCGGAAGGCGGGGTACACCCTGGACAAGTCACCACCTCATCGCAGGGCCAACACAGATAGACAGACAACATTCACACTCACATTCACACACTAGGGCCAATTTAGTGTTGCCAATCAACCTATCCCCAGGTGCATGTCTT
The DNA here is from genome assembly GCF_033978795.1 of Nerophis ophidion. Taxonomy (NCBI): domain Eukaryota; kingdom Metazoa; phylum Chordata; class Actinopteri; order Syngnathiformes; family Syngnathidae; genus Nerophis; species Nerophis ophidion. The sequence continues at coordinate 7,918,012 of NC_084629.1, forward strand.
TGGAAGTGGGAGGAAGCCGGAGTACCCGGAGGGAACCCACGCATTCACGGGGAGAACATGCAAACTCCACACAGAAAGATCCCGAGCCTGGATTTGAACCCAGGACTGCAGGACCTTCGTATTGTGAGGCAGACGCACTAACCCCTCTTCCACCGTGAAGCCCTGCTTGTTAAATATTCAATGCAAAATGTGTTTGGGTCCCTATTAAAATGTTCATTTGTTCAACCTTGACCCACAGCTGTGTTTTTAGTTTAAAATTTTGGCCCACTCTGTATTTGAGTTTGACACCCCTACACGAAGCCTTCAAAGCAGGGGTGTCGAAACTTTTTCCACTGAGGGCCGTAAACGAAAAAATTAAAGCATGCGGGGGTTGTTTTGATATTTTTTATTTTCAAACTAGGGATGCACCGAAATGAAAATATGTGGCCGAAGCCGAAGCCGAATAAAATATAAACGCTTGGCCGAAGGCCGAATAATGAATGCAGTTTTTCCCAATTTTTTTTATATTGCATAAATAGCCTAGAATAAATATTTAGACATGTTTTTTCAAATAAAGTCTTTTTTTATTGAATATTGACATTTTTTTAATAATCCAGTAGCCTTTGCTTTTCAAAAAAAAGCACAAAGTTTTGAATTTATATTAGGCCTTCAAACAAAACGTGCATTCCCCAAAAAAATAAAGTGCATTAAAGTGGATAAACCCACAACAAATGAATTGTTGTCCTTTTGGCAAACGTTCACTTAGCCACAGTAGATATGCTAATAATGTAAACAGAAGGCTCAAGTAAATCTCAATAAGTGTGTGCTTGTAACCTCATACACTTATAAAGTTACACAACATATCCCAACGTCACCGCGTCAAAAAATTGCGTCACACGTCACTATTCGGCCTTGTTTTTAACTCATTCCACCGAAGGCCGAATGTGGCTTTTTTTGCCATATTCGGCCGAATATATTCGGTTACCGATTAATCGGTGCAACCCTATTTCAAACCATAACAAAATATATGGATTTTTTTTTGTTTTTACCTTTAGGGCTCCCGGGGACCATTAAAGGTGTGTCAAACTCAAATACAGAGTGGGCCAAACTTTTAAACTGAACAAAGCCGTGGGCCAAGATTGAACAAATTAACCTTTTAATAGGGACCCAAACAAGTTTTGTATTGAATATTCAATCAATCAATCAATCAATGTTTATTTATATAGCCCCAAATCACAAATGTCTCAAAGGACTGCACAAATCATTACGACTACAACATCCTCGGAAGAACCCACAAAAGGGCAAGGAAAACTCACACCCAGTGGGCAGGGAGAATTCACATCCAGTGGGACCCCAGTGACAATGCTGACTATGAGAAACCTTGGAGAGGACCTCAGATGTGGGCAACCCCCCCCCTCTAGGGGACCGAAAGCAATGGATGTCGAGCGGGTCTAACATGATACTGTGAAAGTTCAATCCATAGTGGCTCCAAGACAGCAGTGAGAGTCCCGTCCACAGGAAACCATCTCAAGCGGATCAGCAGCATAGAGATGTCCCCAACCGATACAGGCGAGCGGTCCATCCTGGGTCCCGACGAGCGGTCCATCCTGGGTCTCGACTCTGGACAGTCATTACTTCATCCATGGTCATCGGACCGGACCCCCTCCACAAGGGAGGGGGGGACATAGGAGAAAGAAAAGAAGCGGCAGATCAACTGGTATAAAAAATATTGAACAAGCAAGGCTTATATAACTTTATAGTGACATGCCAAGTCGAGTTTCAAATTATCCATCCATCCATTTCCTACCGCTTGTCCCTTCTGGGGTCGCTGGAGCCAACCTCAGCTCCATTCGGGCAAAGGCAGGGTACACCCTGGACAGGTCGCCACCTCATCACAGGGCCAACACAGATAGACAGACGACATTCACACTCACATTTACACACTAAGGCCAATTTAGTGTTGCCAATCAACTTAGTGTTGCCAATCAACATTTACACACTAAGGCCAATCAACGGATTTGGTGGTAGCGGGGGTGTATATTGTGGCATCCAGGAAGAGTTAGTGCTGCAAGGGTTTCTGGGTATTACGTGTGTTACGGTGCAGATGTTCTCCCGAAACGTGTTTGTCATTCTTGTTTGGTGTGGCTTCACAGTGTGGCGCATATTTGTAACCGTGTTAAAGTCGTTTATACGGCCACCCTCAGTGTGACCTGTACGGCTGTTGACCAAGTATGCCTTGCATTCAAGTGTGTGTTATAGCCGCAGATATTATGTGACTGGGCCGGCACGTTGTTTGTATGGCGGAAAAGCGGACGTGACCACAGGTTGTAGAGGACGCTAAAGGCAGTGCCTTCGAGGCCCCAACCCCAATATTGTTGTCCGGGTGGAAATTGGGAGAAATTCGGACAAATTGTTGCCCCAGGAGATTTTCGGCAGGGGCAGTAAATTTCGGGAGTCTCTCGAGTAAATCGTGAGGGTTGGCAAATACCTGCGGGCCAGCTCTAATCTTAATTTGATATTACCTCAAGGGTCAAATTAAATTACACAGTGGGCCAAATTTGGCCCGCGGGCCAGAGTTTGACACCCATAGTTTAAGTCATTAAATTGTTAAAAACAAGTCAAATTATTATTATTATCTTTATTATTTAACGCTTACAGTAAATTGTTTATTGAATGGATTCCCATTAGCTGACGCCAAGGCGACTGCTAGTCTTCCTGGGATCTATATAGGAGCTTACAAAATAAAAATACAAAGAATACATGCATTACCGAACATTATACAAAGGAAAAATAAAACATAAGATTAAAAAAAAGCTAGTTAAAGGCCTACTGAAATGAGATTTTCTTATTTAAACGGGGATAGCAGGTCCATTCTATGTGTCATACTTGATCATTTTGGGATATTGCCATATTTTTGCTGAAAGGATTTAGTAGAGAACATCGACGAGAAAGTTCGCAACTTTTGGTCGCTAATAAAAAAAGCCTTGCCTTTACTGGAAGTATGTGCGTGATGTCACCGGTGTGAGGGCTCCTCACATTGTTTATAATGTGAGCCACCAGCAGTAAGAGCAATTTGGACCGAGAAAGCGACAATTTCCCCTTTAATTTGAGCGAGGATGAAAGATTCGTGGATGAGGATATTGATAGTGAAGGACTAGAAGAAAAAAAATAGAAAAAATAAATAAATAAAAAGCGACGGCCCCGGGCGGCGGCAGTGTGAGCGTTTCAAATGTAATTAGACACATTTACTAGGATAATTCCCTAATCTGCTTATTGTTTCAATAGTGTTTTAGTGAGATTGTAAAGACATACCTCAAGGTCGGATGGCTGCGGTGAACACGCCAGTGTCTCAGAGAGAAGCCGAAGAGCCAAGCTCACAGCTGCCTTTTTTGACAGCTACTGCAGGAGGACGCATAATCCACTGACGTCTCCGGTAAGATATATATATCACAATTTTCCCATCCAAAAACATGCTGGTTGACGTAGAGAAACATGTTCGCTTGACCGCTCTGTGTTAAAGCTTCTGTCAGGACTATGGCGTGGATTTGTTTTGCTCCTTCGACGCAGCGGTACTACAGGACGAGCCAGGCGTGAGTTTAGGTACATATTTATTTAAACACTATAATAAAAAATAAACAAACTAAGGGCGCTCATAATGAGGTACAGAACTTGGCTACAAAAATATAAACAAAAACACTTGCTCGATTGGCATGAATGATGATGAATAAACAAAATATACTATCAATGATACTCAATAAACCAAAAACTAGCACTGAGGCAAAAAATACAAAAGGCTTACGTGGCGTAGTCAAAATAAAGTAGCAGCGTGGCAAGGCATGAAGGGTGCGTGGTCGTGGTCAAAATATGCAGGCATCTACAAAAGGCAAAGTTCCCAGGATGATGAACAGAAAGCAAATGACTTAAGTACTGGCTGTGGTAATAGAAAACAGGTGTGAGAAGCTGAGGATCGGGGCGCGACTTAAGGGGACCAGGTGGAAACTAATGGGTTGGCATGGAAACAAACAAAACTAGGAAGTGCAAAACGTGACTGAATGTCCAAAATCAAAACATGACAAAACATAAACCTTGCTTAAAGGGGAACATTATCACCAAACCTATGTAAGCATCAATATATACCTTGATGTTGCAGAAAAAAGACCATGTATTTTTTTAACCTATTTCCGAACTCTAAATGGGTGAATTTTGGCAAATTAAACGCCTTTCTGTTTATCGGTCGTTTAGCGATGACGTCAGAACGTGACGTCACCGAGGTAACACACCCGCCATATTCATTTTCACATTACAAACACCAGGTCTCAGCTCTGTTATTTTCCGTTTTTTCGACTAATTTTTGGAACCTTGGAGACATCATGCCTCGTCGGTGTGTTGTTGGAGGGTGTAACAACACTAACAGGGAGGGATTCAAGTTGCACCACTGGCAAGAAATCTGCCGCCAGACCCCCATTGAATGTGCCAGAGTGTCTGCACATTTTACCGACAATGCTAAGACAGAAATGACACAGAGATGTATGGATAACCTGCAGATGCATTTGCAACGATTAAGTCAACGAATCCACAAAGGTGAGTTTTGTTGATGTTGTTGACTTATGTGCTAATCAGACATATTTGGTCACGGCATGACTGCCAGCTAATCGATGCCAACATGCTACGCTAATCGATGCTAACATGCTATTTACGCTAGCTGTATGTACATTTGAAACTAGATACCCACATTTAATGCGAAACAAACACTTACCAATCGACGTATTTAAGTTGCTCCAGTGTCACAAGATGCGAAAGTCCTGATTGTTTGGTCCGCACATTTTACCGTCGATGCTAATAAGGCAGCCATGCTATGGGCCAATTCATTAGGTACACCCACGCTATGGCCGAATAGCGTCAATAGCTATTCGCTCAATAGCTTCAATTTCTTCTTCAATTTTGTTTTCGCTATCTGCCTCCATACTCCGACCATCTGTTTCAATACATGCGTAATCTGTTGAATCGCTTAAAACGCTGAAATCCGAGTCTGAATCCGAGCTAATGTCGCTATATCTTGCTGTGGTAACCGCCATGTTGTTTGTATTGGCAGCCCTGTATGACGTCACAGGGAAATGGACAGTGGTTTCGAACATAGCGAAAATAAGGCACTTTAAAGCTTTATTTAGGGATATTCCGGGACCGGTAAAATTTTGAAAAATTGTTTTAAAAAATACAACAAGCCACTGGGAACTGATTTTTATTGTTTTTAACCCTTTTGAAATGGTGATAATGTTCCCCTTTAACAGGCATGACAGCTTCACAACAAACAAAGAAACACCGGCTGCGTCTCGGTGCTAAAGACAGCCGCAATACATCGCTTCCCACCTACATCTTTCTTCTTTGACGTCTCCATTATTAATTGAACAAATTGCAAAAGATTCAGCAACACAGATGTCCAAATTACTGTGTAATTATGCGATGAAAAGTGACGACTTTTAGCCGTAAGTGGTGCTGGGTTAATATGTCCCCTCCGACCCGAAACGTCACAAACACACGCGTCAATATTCCGCAACGTTTTCAACAAAAAACTCATTGGGAAATTTAAAATTGCAATTTAGTAAACTAAAAAGGCCGTATTGGCATGTGTTGCAATGTTAATATTTCATCATTGATATATAAACTATCAGACTGCGTGGTGGGTAGTAGTGGGTTTCAGTAGGCCTTTAAACCCAGTATTAATATTTCACGTGATGTGGGCAGCTGCAATAGGTTTATCTTCAAAGCTGTCTTGAATGACAATTTACTTTGTGAGAGATTGTGAGATGGCAACCGATTCCAGAATGATATCAATCTATACATGACTGTATTGTAGTAAATCTCTATAGTATATTAACTTCAGGTTGATATAAAGTTAAAAAAAAAAAAAAAAAAAGGTTGCATGCCTTTTCTGTCAAAGACCACTTAGTTTGTTTTATAATAAAACTGAAATATGCAGTATGTCCCACACTGCCCAAAACATTCAGAAAGCAATGTTAGAAGTAATTAGAGTCTTTAAAAAAATAATAATAATACAGGACTCCCATCCATCCATCCATTTCCTACCGCTTGTCCCTTTTGCATTAATTCATTATTCTATTTGAGCAATCACAGTGAAAAGGTAAATAAAATCCTATTAAATACATTTGGGATCCAAAAGGTGCCCCACTTATAAAGTGATACATTTTTATTTTTAACTTTCAACACTTAAAGGCCTACTGAAACCCACTACTACCGACCACGCAGTCTGATAGTTTATATTTCAATGATGAAATATTAACATTGCAACACATGCCAATACGGCCTTTTTAGTTTAATAAATTGCAATTTTAAATTTCCCAGGAGTTTCTTCTTGAAAACGTCGCGGAATGATGACGCGTGTGCGTGACGTCACAAACTGTTAGGAAATATTAGCGCTGCATCACTAGCGGCTAAAAGTCGTCTGCTTTAATCGCTTAATTACACAGTATTTTGGACATCTGTGTTGCTGAATCTTTTGCAATTTTTTCATTTAATAATGGAGACGAAAAAGAACAATGCTGTTGGTGGAAAGCGGTGGATTGCATGTAGTGAAGCTATAAAACAGAGCGGTCAAGCGAACATGTTTCTCGACGTGAACCAGCATGTTTTTGGATGGGGAAATTGTGATATATATATCTTACCGGAGACATCAGTGGATTATTCGTTGTCCTGCAGTAGCTGTCAAAAAAGACAGCTGTGAGCTTGACTCCTCGGCTTCTCTCTGAGACACTGGCGTGTTCACCGCAGCCATCTGACCTCAAAGTATGTCTTTACAATCTCATTAAAACACTATTAAAACAATAAGCAGATAAGGGATTTTCCAGAATTATCCTAGTAAATGTGTCTAATTACATCTGAAATGCTCACACTGCCGCCAATTTTTTCTATTTATTTTTTTTCAATATCCTAATTCACAAATCTTTCATCCTCGCTCAAATTAATGGGAAAATTGTCGCTTTCTCGGTCCAAACTGCTTTTACTGCTGGTGGCTCCCATTATAAACAATGTGAGGATGTGAGGAGCCCTCACACCGGTGACATCACACGCACATATTTCCGGTAAAGGCAGGGCTTTTCTATTAGCGACCAAAAGTTGCGAACCTTATCGTCGATGTTCTCTACTAAATCCTGTCAGCAAAAATATGGCAATATTGCAAAATGATCAAGTTTGACACATAGAATGGACCTGCTATCCCCGTTTAAATAAGAAAATCTCATTTCAGTAGGCCTTTAAGTCACAAGATCAACTTCAGATATATCTGTCCATTTTACGTTTGAACTATTATTGTTTGCTCTTTTGTCAAAGAAAACGATGTTTTTGTACGGCAACCGCATAATATATGCAATATTTTCCACATAAAACATGTTGAAGTGAAATATTTGAAGTAATTGGAGCCTTGAATAGGTCAATAATTCATTATAAGATGGATTTTTTTTTTTTTTTTTTTGCAATGGCAAAAAAATAAATAATAAAGATAGACAAAAGGGGAAAAAAACATGCATGGCAGCTTTGTGTCAACATTGCAACTTTTTCTAGTTAGATTTCACCTCATTCCACTTTTTTTTTTATGTTTTTTATTTATTTTTTTGCAATATTATTTCCAGCATGTGTGGCGGGCCGCACTTTGGACAGCCCTGCCTTAAGGCATTTGTATCATTGACCTGAATTGTTGCATCGCTTTTTGATCATTTTAGCACGCTTAAAAAGCAATGTTTCCGCCTGCATGAAACATTTACACGGCCCGCGCTCCAGTTTGTTTTTTTTGTTCCGCCTCTTCTTTTGCTGCCATCCTTCAAAAGGTTTATAGGTCGAACGCACTCGTTTGAGCTGGTTCAAGCCGTCACGCTCGGCTGACTGCAAAAAAAAAAATGCGGGCGGCCCGTTGTTTACTGGGTCAGCGGTTCAAGCAGATTTATGACATGATTGTTTGTGTGTTATTTACTGTGCTCTAATGAAGCACTAACACGCTGTCTGTCACGGCCCAGCTGACACCAAATAAAGTGCAGCTCAGAAGGCTGTGAGTTGGATGGGTTTGTATTAAAAAATGCGCTCTTTAAAAGTCTTTGGGCGATTTAAATGAAACCAGTGAAGCACTGTATAGAGGAGGACAAAGGTCAAATAAACACATTTTACTTGGCACTAGTATAGCTTTATACACATGTTTATATATTCTACTGTTATTGAAGTTATATGTTGTCCATTATACTTTAGGTAGCAAAATCCAAAGGGTCAAAAATGATGCATGTGCCTTTTTGATCATCGTCACCAAGAACTAGTGTTGTCCCCATACCAATATTTTGGTATAGGTACCAAAATTATTTTGATACTTTTTGGTACTTTTCTAAATAAAGGGGACCACAGAAATGGAATTATTGGCTTTATTTTAACAAAAAATCTTAGGGTACATTAAACATATGTTTGTTATTGCAAGTTTGTCCTTAAAATAAAATAGTTAACATTCAAGACAACTTGTCTATTTTTAGTAAGTAAACAAACATAGGCTCCTAATTTAGTCTGCTGACATATGCAGTAACATATTGTGTCATTTTCCATTATATTATTTTGTCAACATTATTAAGGGCAGGTGGAAGAAAATGAATTATTAATCTACTTGTTCATTTACTGTTAATATCTGCTTACTTTTTCTTTTAACATGTTCTATCTAAACTTCTGTTAAAATGTAATAATCACTTATTTGTCTAGTGTTTGATGCTTTACATTAGTTTTGGATGATACTACAATTTTGGGTATCAATCTGATACCAAGTAGTTACAGAATCATACATTGATAGAAAGATAGTAGTAGGTAAACATGATTTTCAAGGTAAAAGTTGATTTTCAAGGAAAAAATATGTTCAAAGTAAAAGTTGATTTTAATGGAAAAAAAGATTTTCAAGGTAAAAGTTGATTTTCATGACAAAAAATGATTTTTGAAGGAAAACAATTATTTTCAAGGTAAAAGTTGATTTTGAAGGAAAAAAAATATTTTCAAGGTAAAAGTTGATTTTCAAGGAAAAAAAATATTTTCAAGGTAAAAGTTGATTTTCAAAGAAAAAAATTATTTTCAAGTCAAAAGTTAATTTTCAAGGACAACAATTATTTTCAAGGAAAAAAATGCTTTTGAAGGTAAAATTTGATTTTAGAGGAAAAAAAATATTCTCAAGGTAAAAGTTGATTTTCAAGGAAAGAAACTATTTTCAAGTTAAAATTTGATTTTTAAGGAAAAAAATATTTTCAAGGAAAACAATGATTTTCAACATAAAAGTTGATTTTCGAGGGAAAAGAGTATTTCAAGGTAAAAGTTGATTTTCAAGGAAACAATGATTTTCAAGGTAAAAGTTGATTTTCATGACAAAAAATGATTTTCAAGGGAAAAAAAATGATTTTCAAGGTAAAAGTTGATTTTGAAGGAAAAAAAATATTTTCAAGGTAAAAGTTTATTATGAAGGAAAAAAATTATTTTCAAGGTAAAAGTTGATTATCAGGGAAAAAATATATTTTCAAGGTAAAAATTGATTTTCAAGGAAAAAATGATTTTCAAGTTAAAAGTTGATTTTCAAGGACAAAAATTATTTTCAAGGAAAAAAAATGCTTTTCAAGATAAAATTTGATTTTAAAGGGAAAAAAAATATTTTCAAGGTAAAAGTTGATTTTCAAGGAAATAAATTATTTTCAAGTTAAAAGTTGATACTCAAGGAAAAAAATATTTTCAAGGAAAACAATGATTTTCAAGGTAAAAGTTGATTTTCAACGAAATAAATTATTTTCAAGTTAAAAGTTGATTTTCAAGGACAAAAATTATTTTCAAGGAAAAAAATGCTTTTCAAGGAAAACAATGATTTTCAACGTAAAAGTTGATTTTCAAGGGAAAATATTATTTCAAGGTAAAAGTTGATTTTCAAGGAAACAATGATTTTCACGGTAAAAGTTGATTTTCATGACAAAAAATGATTTTCAAGGGAAAACAAATGATTTTCAAGGTAAAAGTTGATTTTGAAGGAAAAAATGATTTTCAAGGTAAAAGTTTATTATGAAGGAAAACAATGATTTTCAATGTAAAAGTTGATTATCAGAGAAAAAATATATTTTCAAGGTAAAAGTTGATTTTCAAGGAAAAAAATGATTTTCAAGTTAAAAGTTGATTTTCAAGGACAAAAATTATTTTCAAGGAAAAAAATGCTTTTCAAGATAAAATTTGATTTTAAAGGGGAAAAAAATATTTTCAAGGTAAAAGTTGATTTTCAAGGAAATAAATTATTTTCAAGTCAAAAGTTGATACTCAAGGAAAAAAATATTTTCAAGGAAAACAATGATTTTCAAGGTAAAAGTTGATTTTCAAGGAAAGAAATTATTTTCAAGTTAAAAGTTGATTTTCAAGGAAAAAAATATTTTCCAGGAAAACAATGATTTTCAACATAAAAGTTGATTTTCGATGGAAAAAATTATTTCAAGGTAAAAGTTGATTTTCAAGGAAACAATGATTTTCACGGTAAAAGTTGATTTTCATGACAAAAAATGATTTTCAAGGGAAAAAAAATGATTTTCAAGGTAAAAGTTGATTTTGAAGGCAAAAAATTATTTTCAAGGTAAAAGTTTATTATGAAGGAAAAAAATGATTTTCAAGGTAAAAGTTGATTATCAGGGAAAAAATATATTTTCAAGGTAAAAGTTGATTTTCAAGGAAAAAAATGATTTTCAAGTTAAAAGTTGATTTTCAAGGACAAAAATTATTTTCAAGGAAAAAAATGCTTTTCAAGATAAAATTTGATTTTAAAGGGAAAAAAATATTGTCAAGGTAAAAGTTGATTTTCAAGGAAATAAATTATTTTCAAGTCAAAAGTTGATACTCAAGGAAAAAAATATTTTCAAGGAAAACAATGATTTTCAAGGTAAAAGTTGATTTTCAAGGAAAGAAATTATTTTCAAGTTAAAAGTTGATTTTTAAGGAAAAAAATATTTTCAAGGAAAACAATGATTTTCAAGGTAAAAGTTGATTTTCAAGGGAAAAAATTATTTCAAGGTAAAAGTTGATTTTCAAGGAAACAATGATTTTCACGGTAAAAGTTGATTTTCATGACAAAAAATGATTTTCAAGGAAAAAAAATGATTTTCAAGGTAAAAGTTGATTTTGAAGGAAAAAAATGATTTTCAAGGTAAAAGTTTATAATGAAGGAAAAAAATGATTTTCAAGGAAAAAAAAATGATTTTCAAGGTAAAAGTTGATTTTGAAGGAAAAAACATTATTTTCAAGGTAAAAGTTTATTATGAAGGAAACAATGATTTTCAAGGTAAAAGTTGATTATCAGGGAAAAAATATATTTTCAAGGTAAAAGTTGATTTTCAAGGAAAAAATGATTTTCAAGTTAAAAGTTGATTTTCAAGGACAAAAATTATTTTCAAGGAAAAAAATGCTTTTCAAGATAAAATTTGATTTTAAAGGGAAAAAAATATTTTCAAGGTAAAAGTTGATTTTCAAGGAAATAAAATATTTTCAAGTTAAAAGTTGATACTCAAGGAAAAAAATATTTTCAAGGAAAACAATGATTTTCAAGGTAAAAGTTGATTTTCAAGGAAAGAAATTATTTTCAAGTTAAAAGTTGATTTTCAAGGCAAAAAATATTTTCAAGGAAAACAATGATTTTCAAGGTAAAAGTTGATTTTCAAGGGAAAAAATTATTTCAAGGTAAAAGTTGATTTTTAAGGAAAAAATGATTTTCAAGGTAAAAGTTGATTTTCATGACAAAAAATTATTTTCTGGGAAATAAATTATTTTCAAAGTAAAAGTTGATTTTCAATTAAAATGGTCATATTCAAAGTCCTCATGTGTCCAGGAAACATATTTCCTGAGTTTATAAACATAATATACTTTTTTTTTTTTTAAATATATGTTGTGATGCCAAAATATATCTATATAATCATAGTAG
>NC_084629.1:7929972-8172472 GCF_033978795.1 Nerophis ophidion
GCTGGTTCAGCCGTCACGCTCGGCTGACTGCAAAAAAAAAAAAAATGCGGGCGGCCCGTTGTTTACTGGGTCAGCGGTTCAAGCAGATTTATGACATGATTGTTTGTGTGTTATTTACTGTGCTCTAATGAAGCACTAACACGCTGTCTGTCACGGCCCAGCTGACACCAAATAAAGTGCAGCTCAGAAGGCTGTGAGTTGGATGGGTTTGTATTAAAAAATGCGCTCTTTAAAAGTCTTTGGGCAATTTAAATGAAACCAGTGAAGCACTGTATAGAGGAGGACAAAGGTCAAATAAACACATTTTACTTGGCACTAGTATAGCTTTATACACATGTTTATATATTCTGCTGTTATTGAAGTTATATTTTTGTCCATTATAGTTTAGGTAGCAGAATCCAAAGGTCAAAAATTATGCATGTGCCTTTTTGATAATCGTCACCAAGAACTAGTGTTGTCCCCATACCAATATGTTGGTATAGGTACCAAAATTATTTCGATACTTTTTGGTACTTTTCTAAATAAAGGGGACCACAGAAATGGAATTATTGGCTTTATTTTAACAAAAAATCTTAGGGTACATTAAACATATGTTTCTTATTGCAAGTTTGTCCTTAAAATAAAATAGTGAACATACAAGACAACTTGTCTATTTTTAGTAAATAAACAAACAAAGGCTCCTAATTTAGCTGCTGACATATGCAGTAACATATTGTGTCATTTTCCATTCTATTATTTTGTCAACATTATTAAGGGCAAGTGGTACAAAAGGAATTATCTACTTGTTCATTTACTGTTAATATCAGCTTACTTTCTCTTTTAACATGTTCTATCTACACTTCTGTTAAAATGTAAGAATCACTTATTTTTCTGTTGTTTGATACTTTACGTTAGTTTTGGATGATACCACAAATTTGGGTATCAATCTGATACCAAGTAGTTACAGAATCATACATTGATAGAAAGATAGTAGTGGGTAAAAAATATTTTCAAGGTAAAAGTTGATTTTCAAGGAAAAAAAAATTCAAGGTAAAAGTTGATTTTCAAGGTAAAAGATTTTCAAGGTAAAAGTTGATTTTCATGACAAAAAACATTTTCAAGGGGAAAAAAATATTTTCAAGGTAAAAGTTGATTTTCAAGGTAAAAGATCTTCAAGGTAAAAGTTGATTTTCATGACAAAAAACAATTTCAAGGGGAAAAAAATATTTTCAAGGTAAAAGTTGATTTTCAAGAGAATAAAAATGATTTTCAAGGTAAAAGTTGATTTTCAACGACAAAAATTATTTTCAAGGAAAAAATGATTTCTAAGTTAAAAGTTGATTTTCAAGGAAAAAAATATTTTCAAGGTAAAAGTTGATTTAAGGAAAAAACGATGTTCAAGGTATAAGTTGATTTTGAAGAGAAAAAAAAGATTTTCAAGGTAAAAGTTGATTTTCACGACAAAATGTTTTTCAAGGAAAAATGATTTACAAGGTAAAAGTTGATTTTCACGCCAAAATATGTTTTTCAAGGAAAAATGATTTACAAGGTAAAAGTTGAATTTCAAGGGAAAAAAATGATTTTCAAGGTAAAAGTTGATTTTCAAGGCAAAACATGATTTTCAAGGTAAAAGTTGATTTTCAAGGAAAAAAATATTTTCAAGGTAAAAGTTGACTTTCAAGGAAAAACATTATTTTCAAGGTAAAAGTTGATTTTCAAGGAAAAAAAAATATTTTCAAGGAAAAAATTGACTGTCAAGCTCAAAGTAGATTTTCAAGAAAAACTATGATTTTCAAGTTAAAATTGATTTTCAAGGGTAAAAAAATATGTTCAAGGTAAAAGTCTATTTTCAAGGAAAAAAATGATTTTCAAGGTAAAAGTTGATTTTCAAGGTAAAATTTGATTTTGAAGGAAAAAAATGATTTTCAGGGTAAAAGTTCATTATGAAGGAAAAAAATGATTTTCAAGGTAAAAGTTGATTTTCAAGGAAAAAAATATTTTCAAGGTAAAAGTTGATTTTTAAGGAAAAAAATTATTTTGATTTTGATTTTCAAGGACAAAAATGATTTTCAAGGAAAACAATTATTTTCAAGGTAAAATTTGATATTCAAGGAAAAAAAAAATATTTTCAAGGTAAAAGTTAATTTTCAAGGAAAAAAATTGTTTTCAAGTTAAACGTTGATTTTCAAGGAAAAAAATATTTTCAAGGAAAACAATGATTTTCAACGTAAAAGTTGATTTTCAAGGGAAAAAATGTTTTCAAGGTAAAAGTTGATTTTTAAGGAAAAAATTATTTTAAAGGTAAAAGTTGATTTTCATGACAAAAAATGATTTTTAAGGAAAAAAATAATTTTCAAGGTAAAAGTTGATTTTCAAGGAAAACATTATTTTCAAGGTAAAAGTTGATTTTCAAGGAAAAAAAAATATTTTCAAGGTAAAAGTTGATTTTCATGACAAAAAATGATTTTCAAGGAAAAAAATGATTTTCTAGGTAAAAGTTGATTTTCAATTAAAATTGGTCATATTCAAAGTCCTCATGTGTCCAGGGACATATTTCCTGAGTTTATAAACATAATATCATTTTTTTTATTTTTTATTTTGTGATGCCAAAAAATATTGATGTAATCATAGTAGTATCGACTAGATACGCTCCTGTACTTGGTATCATTACAGTGGATGTTAGGTGTGGATCCACGAATGGTGTTTGTTTACATTTTGACGCCGGTGAACTACGGTGTGTAGTGAAGCAGACCGGTACATTTTAGGGGCGGTATAGTACCGAATATGATTCATTAGTATTGCAGTACCATAGTAATACCGGTATACCCTACGACCCTAGTTTGTATTAAAAATGTGCTCTTTGAGGTGAGGTACTGTTTTCTTGGCACTACTATAGCTTTATACACGTTTATATATTCTACTGTTATTGAAATTATATTTTGTCCATTATACTTGAAGTAGCGGAATCCAAAAGGTAAAAAAATATTATTTGTATATTTTAATTTTTTTTGTGGTTGGTTGATTGCTATTTTTTGTATTTGTCTTGTCTTCATTTACTTATGTGTTGACTGATTTTAGAATATTTCTAAAATTGGCCTGGCGGCCCGGCTTCGGCCATCCTAGTCATGTCTGTTGTGTCCTTGAGCAAGACACTTCACCCTTGCTCCTGATGGGTCACAACCAGGGCCTTGCATGGCAGCTCCCACCATCAGTGTGTGAATGAATGGGTGAATGTAGAAATACTGTCAAAGCGCTTTGAGTCCCTTGAAAGTAGAAAAGTGCACTACAAGTACAACCCATTTACCATTTAAAATACCGGTATTCTAAAAACTGTTGTTTATTGCGGATAATTGAATCTGAACATGAAACACATGTCCACAAAGTATGAAATATTATTTATAATTTGAATATTTCCATAGTTACAGCATAAAGACCCTTCTAGATGTTTCTCATCATTATGAATGAGAAGAAACGAAATAAAACCCTTTAGTCACCGTTACAATCTTTTAATCCAATAAATAAATGCCTTCTGAGGCTGAGCCAATCAGTGGCCACAATACTGAATAGTGCTTCTTTATTCGTTTGGTCTGCTCTAATGGCCAATACTAATAGAGTATTGAAATTTTACATTCATTTTGCCATTTTATGCTTGAAAATGCCTATTTTAAACAAGGAATTAAGTAGAATATGCTTTAAAGAAATATATATTTTTTTAAATCTGCAATGTGTTAAAGCCGTAATATTTGAAGTGTGATGTCGCCAGGGATGACTGTATATTTTTCTAATAATTCAAGTGTTGTGCTAAGGGTCTTATGTTAAATTTTTTTTATATTTTTTAATATATTTTCCAATATTTTTTAAAATGTTCTACATTCTTTAAAATACATGAGTATTATTCTATGTATATATTTATTTTTTGTTGTTTTTGTGGTGTTATTAATACTATGAATGTGTTTAATTGACTTTGGGATTTTTCTAAAATAATAATTAACACATTGTATATTGCGGCTAATTGGTTCTGGACATGACCGGTCTATTGTGTGTATAGTAAAAGTTTTAGATCTTTGAGTTCAACTCTTGGAAAATGGAAGAAAAAAAAAAATGTGTTGCGTTTATATATTTGTTCAGTATAGGAACTTATCTTTAGTTGTTTTTGGTGATCTGAAATGTGTGTTTTTTAAAACGTTTTTTGTTTACTTTAATATATTTAGTTGTGTGTAGTGTTTTGATTTTTCCCATTATTATTATTTTTTTTATATAGTCCAATATTTATATTTTAATTTTGTGCTGTTAGTATTTTTTTCCTAAATGTATAGGTATGTTTATGTTGTATGGAACACTTTGTTTTTGCTCCCATTTTCATGAGTTGAACTCAAAGATCTAAAACTTTTACTATATACTGCTAATGTTAAAAAATCTGACCAAATCTTTGTTAGTGAGCATTTGTTCTTTGCCAGGATAACCCATCCCACCTTTACATGTGTGGCACATCAAGATACTGAGTAGACAGCATGATTATCACACAACACACTGCCGCACATGTCGAAAGTTTTGAGGGCGCGTGCAGTCGGCAGGCTGACTGCAGAAATGTCCACCATAGCTGTTGCCTATTAATTGAATGTTCATTTCTCTAACATTATCCGTCTCTAAAGGCGTTTCAGAGAATTTGGCAGTACATGCAACTGGCCTCACAACCGCAGACAATGTGTGACCACTCCATCCCAGGACCTCCACATTCAGTTTGTGTACCTCCATGATCGTCTGAGACCAGTCACCCGGACAGCTGCTGCAAACATTGGTTTGCTTGACCAAATAATTTCTGCACAAACTGTGAAAAACCGTCTCAGGGTGCTCATCTGCATGAGGGTCTCGACCTGACGGCATTTTGTCGACATAACCGACTTGAGTGGGAAAATGCTCACAGATGACTCCCAGTTCTTACTGTTCAGGGCAAATGGCAAACAGCGTGTGTGGCTTCGTGTGGGAGAGCGGTTTGCTTTAAGTCTCACCTTAAAACTCATTTGTATACTCTAGCCTTTAAATAGACTCCCTTTTTAGACCAGTTGAGCTGCCGTTTCTTTTCTTTTCCTTCTATGTCCCACTCTCCCTTGTGGAGGGGGTGTAGTCCGATCCGGTGGCCATGTACTGCTTGCCTGTGTATCGGCTGGGGACCTCTCTGCGCTGCTGATCCGCCTCCGCTTGGGATGGTTTCCTGCTGGCTCCGCTGTGAACGGGACTCTCGCTGCTGTGTTTGATCCGCTTTGGACTGGACTCTCGCGACTGTGTTGGATCCATTATAGATTGAACTTTCACAGTATCATGTTAGACCCGCTCGACATCCATTGCTTTCCTCCTCTCCAAGGTTCTCATAGTCATTATTGTCACCGATGTCCCACTGGGTGTGAGTTTTCCTTGCCCTTATGTGGGCCTACCGAGGATGTCGTAGTGGTTTGTGCAGCCCTTTGAGACACTAGTGATTTAGGGCTATATAAGTAAACATTGATTGATGATTGATTGAAGGTTGTAAATCAAGTGGCCATTGGTGGGTGTGGGGTTATGGTATAAGCAGCTGGATGTTCATTTCTCAAATATAAGCGTTTCAGCGAATTTGGCAGTACATCCAACCGGCCTCACAACCGCAGACCACTATTTTGATGTTGTGCCATCAGTAAAATCGAATTAAATATATACTGCATTTTTTTTATTGATTTATGTATTTTAGTTTTTTTTTCAAATGTCTTGAATTTATTTTGCTGTTGGTTTTGTTCTTCAATGGACTTTTGAGCCACCGTCATTAAAAGGTTGACTAGAAAATTCTTAAAATCGCCTATGATGGAGACAGTTGGATCATGGAACTGATCATTTCTATTACCAGCAATAGTTTCCCAACTAGAACATCTCAGATTTTCATCGTAGTCATATTTCCTGCAGTCAACTTTTACATGTTCCTCAGATAGTCCTTGGTCGTGTTGTTTGTGACGGTCCTGGCACGCGGCTGACTTTGTAGTTTTTGTACGGAGCGTCCAATCACTTTCCAGGCATCCCTTGTGCTTGCGACACTCTCTTCTCTCCGAGTTATTTCGGTCCATGTCAGACTAGACAAACGGGGGATAAGTTGTACGGATCAGGGAAAGCGAGGAGCGCCGTGATGGCGTTCTCTCCCAGTGTCAACATGGAAAGGAACACTGATGTATGCGCACGTCTTCTGCTTTGGTTGCTGTGGGGCCGCTTGCCGAGGCTTTCATTGAAAATGAATGACTGCCAGCTGCTCCTGTCGCCTTTGAATGTTTGCATGCACAGTAAACATTGTAGAAGTGGGGGGAAAAGACACTAATTTATGCGGCTGAACTTGACTTTTTTTGGAAGGGGGGGGGTGGGTAGCGTATTTAAACATGCATAAGGCTGTGCAACTGAAAGTGACAGCAGGGAAGTCATTTGTGGCTTTCAAAAGTTATTGGTGAGTATGATGTAAGGAGGCAAATTATTCATCGCGATGATTTCTTTTACTTTGAATCCTAATTCAGTGATCTGTTATAAAGTTGGTTATTTTTTTCAAATTTTTTCTACAAAGATATTTTAACAAAGTCTAACCTCTCTCTCTCTCTCTCCATACATATATACATATACATACAATGTTGAGGAATAAAATTAATGGACGGCGTGGCGCAGTGGGGAGAGTGGCCGTGCGCAACCCGAGGGTCCCTGGTTCAAATCCCACCTAGTACCAACCTCGTCACGTCCGTTGTGTCCTGAGCAAGACACTTCACCCTTGCTCCTGATGGGTGCTGGTTGGCGCCTTGCATGGCAGCTCCCTCCATCAGTGTGAATGTGTGTGTGAATGGGTAAATGTGGAAGTAGTGTCAAAAGCGCTTTGAGTACCTTGAAGGTAGAAAAGCGCTATACAAGTACAACCCATTTATCATTTATGTATTCAATTTTGAAATAAGGCTGTAACATCAATCAATCAATCAAAGTGTATTTATATAGCCCTAAATCACAAGTGTCTCAAAGGGCTGCACAAGCCACATTGACATCCTCGGGTCAGATCCCACATCAGGGAAAGAAAAAAACTCAACCCTACAGCAACACCTTAATTTGTCAACAAAGTGAGGACTTAAAGGGGTGCCTTGAGGAACGCCTCAGTCATGCAGATCACAAGTTTGGAACAGAGTGAGAGGCGACAGGTGTTTGAACCTGCAAAAATATTTGTCTACCGAGTTTTGAAATAAACGAGGGGGCCGGTATGGCGTCATTCCCGGGCCATAAGGCTGTCCTTTGTCACCGATTCTGTTCATAACTTTTATGGACAGAATTTCTAGGCGCAGTCAAGGCGTTGAGGGGTTCCGGTTTGGTAACCACAGGATTAGGTCTCTGCTTTTTGCAGACGATGTGGTTCTGATGGCTTCATCTGACCGGGTCTTCAGCTCTCGCTGGATCGGTTCGCAGCCGAGTGTGAAGCGACCGGAATGAGAATCAGCACCTCCAAGTCCGAGTCCATGGTTCTCGCCCGGAAAAGGGTGGAGTGCCATTTCCGGGTTGGGGAGGAGACCCTGCCCCAAGTGGAGGAGTTCAAGTACCTAGGAGTTTTGTTCACGAGTGGGGGAAGAGTGGATCGTGAGATCGACAGGCGGATCGGTGCGGCGTATTCCGTAATGCGGACGTTGTACCGATCCGTTGTGGTGAAGAAGGAGCTGAGCCGGAAGGCAAAGCTCTCAATTTGCCGGTCGATCTACGTTCCCATCCTCACCTATGGTCACGAGCTTTGGGTCATGACCGAAAGGATAAGATCACGGGTACAAGCGGCCGAAATGAGTTTCCTCCGCCGGGTGGCGGGGCTCTCCCTTAGAGATAGGGTGAGAAGCTCTGTCATCCGGGAGGAACTCAAAGTAAAGCCGCTGCTCCTTCACATCGAGAGGAGCCAGATGAGGTGGTTCGGGCATCTGGTCAGGATGCCACCCGAACGCCTCCCTAGGGATGTGTTTAGGGCACGTCCAACCGGTAGGAGGCCACGGGGAAGACCCAGGACACGTTGGGAAGACTATGTCTCCCGGCTGGCCTGGGAACGCCTCGGGATCCCCCGGGAAGAGCTAGACGAAGTGGCTGGGGAGAGGGAAGTCTGGGTTTCCCTGCTTAGGCTGTTGCCCCCGCGACCCGACCTCGGATAAGCGGAAGATGATGGATGGATGGATGGATGGCCGGCAGTTAAACATCCTTGTCCTACATAGACCAAAAAACAGTTATTACTAATCAGTTAGATGTTGGACCAGCTAAAGATAACAAAAAAGTGCTATACATTTTTTTCCGGAGGCACTGTATACACACACACACATACAAGTATGTATATATAATGTCATATAAATGTATATATATGATACAAAAAATATATATTTACATACATACTTTTTGTATCATTTTATTGTTTGATCTTTGTCATTTTTAACTAACCTGTACATCATTTTGGGGAAGCTTGAGCCGTCTTTTTTAGATAAATCTTGGCCTTCTTTGTAAAATCATACAATCATTAGCTTTTTTTTTTTATATTTTCATGGATACATTGTCATGATCTGCTACTTGGATCATGTCATGTTCTGGTTTTGTATCTCGTCCTGTTAATATTTGACTTCCTTAGTTCCTGGTGACACTTGCTGTTTTGTTCCGTTGCCATAGTTTCATATTAGCGTCACCTGCCTTGTGTTTTCGACGCACACCTGCCTGCTAATTTCTGTCTCTACTTAAGCCTGCCTTTTTCGTTACCCGCTCTCGGATTCTAATTTGCTATTTCATGCAAAAGGTGACGTCGCTATCCCCGCTTGTGGTAAAGACTGTTTTTGTGTCCCTTAGCTTCCACGCTATTCCCTCATTTGTTTATTTCCCTAGCTCACTTGCTAGCGTCTTTTGTTCTTTCTAGCTCACATGCTAGTTCGGTTAGTTTGTCTCTAGTGCTTTTGCGCAAGTATTTATGTTCTTAGTTTGTTCTATAGTGTTAAATAAATCATCATTCTTACCTTCACGTTGTGTCCATTCTCCGACTGCATCCAGTAGAGAACAAAAACCACAACACGATGCCAGCTAATCGTCACATACATGTGCGCACTTCAGATATTTTAATATTCTTGGGCTTGCATAATACTCGGTCTGCTTCAGTATGGCGCAGACGAGCAACGATACGCTCATACCGTAAACTAGACACTTGGTCATGGTTTTATTGATTTTATTTCATATAGTATATATTTTAGCCAGTTTAAAAACAGGTTAAAAAACAAAACTAATAGGCTAATGCTACCAAATAAGACCAGATGTTTTTGTGTGGCTCTTACAGGGTTCACTGTGACATTTGCCAAGCCAACTAAAGCAAGGTTGTCCGAACTTTTTCCATTGAGAGTCGCACACTGAAAAATCAAAGGAAGCTGGGGCCATTTTGATACTATACATTTTAAAAACTAATACAATATATGTATAAAAATATACATTTAGGCCCCAACTCAGGCTTGATCCCGGGGACCCCAAAGGGTTTTGGTCCAAAAAATATTAAAAATGTGTCATTATTCAGTATTATTATCATTATAGGCTTAAATCTGTAGATCAACATTAAGTCTAACTGCCAATATAACATTTAAAAAAAAAAAAAAGTTGTATGCTCTTTTTGACAAAGAAACACAAAATATGCAATATTTTCACCCAATAACATTTTTAAGTGGAATATTTTAGATTGTATAATAAGTGTAGCTTTAAAAAGGTCAATAAGTCATAACAACATTG
This sequence comes from Nerophis ophidion, assembly GCF_033978795.1. Classification (NCBI taxonomy): domain Eukaryota; kingdom Metazoa; phylum Chordata; class Actinopteri; order Syngnathiformes; family Syngnathidae; genus Nerophis; species Nerophis ophidion. The sequence continues at coordinate 7,939,711 of NC_084629.1, forward strand.
ATTTTAATTCATTATTATTTTTTGAGCAATGGAACTTAAAAAAATAAAATAAAACTAAAATTATTGGGGATCCAAAATGGTCCTATTCATTAAAGTGTTAAAAAAATAAATTATAATTATTTTGTTTACTTTTAACACAATAATCTCGAGCTCAACATCAGATATATCCGTCAATTATAAGTTTTATTGTTTGTTTGTTGTTTCTTTGTTTGTTTGTTTGTTTTAGAACAAACAATCAAAAAATATCTCAAAGTGGAATATTTAATGTGACGTAATTGGTGCCTTGAATAGGTCAATAATTCATAATGACATTGATTTTGATTCTTTTTTTTTTTTTTTTTTAAGAAAGAAACAGCCTGCATGGCAGCTTTGTGTTATTAGAGTCACAATTGCAACATTTTCTTGTTAAATTTCACTCGTTTGCTCTTTTATACCACTGTTTATGTTTTGTATTTTTTTAATCGTATTTTTAGAATGTGCCGTTGGGCCGTTAAAAGATTCCCTGTGGTCCGCAAATGGCCCCCGGGCCGCACTTTGGACATCCCTGAACTAAAGGCAGGAATGCTTTGAACGCAAATGTTTGCTTGCAACTTAAAAAACAACAAATACCCGAGAGAAGGCCCGGATCTCAAAAGACTACTAAGTTGAGGTACACTAAAATGCCAAAAAATATTTGGTCACCTGTCTTGACTCACATATGAACTTGAAGTGCCATCCCATTCCTAACCCATAGGGTTCAATATGATGTCGGTCCACCTTTTGCAGCTATTACAGCTTCAACTCGTCTAGCAAGGCTGTCCACAAGGTTGCGGAGTGTGTTTATAGGAATTTTCGACCATTCTTCCAAAAGCATATTGGTGAAGTCACACACTGATGTTGGTCGAGAAGGCCTGGCTCTCAATCTCTGTTCTAATTCATCCCATAGATGTTCTATCAGAATCAGGTCAGGACTCTGTGCAGGCCAGTCAAGTTCATCCACACTAGACTGTCATCCATGTCTTTATGGACTTTGCTTTGTGCACTGGTGCACAGTCATGTTGGAAGACGACGGGGCCCCTCTCCAAACTGTTCCCACAAGATTGGGAGCATGGAATTGTCCAAAATGTTTTGGTATCCTGGAACACTCAAAGTTCTTTTCACTGGAACTAAGGGGCTAAACCTAACTCCTGAATGAAACCCCCACACCATAACTCCTCCTCCACCAAATGTCACACTCGGCACAATGCAGTCCGAAATGTAGCGTTCTCCTAGCATCTTCCAAACCCAGGGTCGTCCATCAAATTGCCAGATGGAAGAACGTGATTAAACACCCCAGAGAAGGCGTCTCCACTGCTCTAAGGTCCAGTGATGACGTGCTTTACACAACTGCATCCCACGCTTTGCATTGGACTTGAAGATGCTTAAATGGCAGGCTTAGAGGCAGCTGCCCGGCCATGGAAACCCATTCCATGAAGCTGTCTGCGTACTGTACGTGGGCTAATTGGAAGGTCACATGACGTTTGGAGCTCTGTAGCAACTCTCTGCACTACACGCTTCAGCATCCGCTGATCCGTTACTATGAACTGATTAACGTGGACCCCGACTTAAACAAGTTGAAAAACTTATTCGGGTGTTACCATTTAGTGGTCAATTGTACGGAATATGTACTGTACTGTGCAATCTACTATCCATCCATCCATTTTCTACCGCGTATTCCCTTTTTGGGCTGGCGGGGGTCGCTGGCGCCTATCTCAGCTACAATCGGGCGGAAGGCGGGGTACACCCTGGACAAGTCACCAACTCATCGCAGGACCAACACAGATAGACAGACAACATTCACACTCACATTCACACACTAGGGCCAATTTAGTGTTGCCAATCAACCTATCCCCAGGTGGGAGGAAGCCGGAGTACCCAGAAGGAACCCACGCATTCACGGGGAGAACATGCAAACTCCACACAGAAAGATCCCGAGCCTGGGATTGAACCCAGGACTGCAGGACCTTCGTATTGTGCGGCAGATGCACTAACCCCTCTGCCACCGTGAAGCCCTGCGATCTACTAATAAAAATTGATTGATTGATTGATTTAAACTTTTTTTAATTTTTTTTTATACAATCTACTAATAAAAGTTTAAATCAATCAATCAATCAATCAATCAAAAAAAACCCTAACTGTCAGTTTACGTGGCCTACCACTAGGTGGCTGGGTTGCTGTTGTTCCCAAACTCTTCCATTTCTTTAAAATAAAGCCGACAGTTGACTTTGGATTATTTAGGAGCGAGGAAATTTCCCGACTGGATTTGTTGCACAGGTGGCACCCGATGATAATTCAACGCTGGAAATCACTGAAAGCGGCCCATTCTTTCACAAATGTGTGTAGAAAAAGTCCCCATGGATTTGGATGGGTGGCCAAATACTTTTGGCAATATAATATATCACTGTATATATTTTTTGACCTCTGTATTGTACAAATGCCAGGTTATTATTCGGAGCATCCTACCTTTTTGCTCGGCTGGCTGCAGAGTGCAGGAAGTGCACTTTGTGGCGTTATTGGGTTGCTGTTGTTCCCAAACTCATCCATTTCTTTAAAATAAAGCCGACAATTGACTTTGGAACATTTAGGATCGAGGACATTTCCTTACTGGATTATTTGCACAGGTGGCACCCGATGACAATTCCACGCTGGAAATCACTGAAAGCGGCCCATTCTTTCACAAATGTGTGTAGAAAAAGTCCCCATGCCTAAGTACTTGATTTTATACACCTGTTAGTACACCAGGTGACTAGGACACCTGATCCTGACCATTTGGATGGGTGGCCAAATACTTTTGGCAATAAAATATATCACTCGATATATTTTTTGACCTCTGTATTGTACAAATACCAGGTTATTATTCGGAGCATCCTACCTTTTTGCTCGGCTGGCTGCGGTGTGCAGGAAGTGCACTTTGTGGCGTTATTGGGTTGCTGTTGTTCCCAAACTCATCCATTTCTTTAAAATAAAGCCGACAGTTGACTTTGGATTATTTAGGAGCGAGGAAATTTCCCGACTGGATTTGTTGCACAGGTGGCACCCGATGACAATTCCACGCTGGAAATCACTGAAAGCGGCCCATTCTTTCACAAATGTGTGTAGAAAAAGTCCCCATGCCTAAGTACTTGATTTTATACACCTGTTAGTACACCAGGTGACTAGGACACCTGATCCTGACCATTTGGATGGGTGGCCAAATATTTTTGGCAATAAAATATATCACTCTATATATTTTTTGACCTCTGTATTGTACAAATGCCAGGTTATTATTCGGAGCATCCTACCTTTTTGCTCGGCTGGCTGCGGTGTGCAGGAAGTGCACTTTGTGGCGTTATTGGGTTGCTGTTGTTCCCAAACTCATCCATTTCTTTAAAATAAAGCCGACAGTTGACTTTGGATTATTTAGGAGCGAGGAAATTTCCCGACTGGATTTGTTGCACAGGTGGCACCCGATGACAATTCCACGCTGGAAATCACTGAAAGCGGCCCATTCTTTCACAAATGTGTGTAGAAAAAGTCCCCATGCCTAAGTACTTGATTTTATACACCTGTTAGTACACCAGGTGACTAGGACACCTGATCCTGACCATTTGGATGGGTGGCCAAATACTTTTGGCAATAAAATATATCACTCGATATATTTTTTGACCTCTGTATTGTACAAATGCCAGGTTAAAATTCGGAGCATCCTACCTTTTTGCTCGGCTGGCTGCAGTGTGCAGGAAGTGCACTTTGTGGCGTTATTGGGTTGCTGTTGTTCCCAAACTCATCCATTTCTTTAAAATAAAGCCGACAATTGACTTTGGAACATTTAGGATCGAGGACATTTCCTTACTGGATTATTTGCACAGGTGGCACCCGATGACAATTCCACGCTGGAAATCACTGAAAGCGGCCCATTCTTTCACAAATGTGTGTAGAAAAAGTCCCCATGCCTAAGTACTTGATTTTATACACCTGTTAGTACACCAGGTGACTAGGACACCTGATCCTGACCATTTGAAAGGGTGGCCAAATACTTTTGGCAATAAAATATATCACTCGATATATTTTTTGACCTCTGTATTGTACAAATGCCAGGTTATTATTCGGAGCATCCTACCTTTTTGCTCGGCTGGCTGCGGTGTGCAGGAAGTGCACTTTGTGGCGTTATTGAGTTGCTGTTGTTCCCAAACTCATCCATTTCTTTAAAATAAAGCCGACAGTTGACTTTGGATTATTTAGGAGCGAGGAAATTTCCCGACTGGATTTGTTGCACAGGTGGCACCCGATGACAAGTCAACGCTGGAAATCACTGAAAGCGGCCCATTCTTTCACAAATGTGTGTAGAAACAGTCCCCATGCCTAAGTACTTGATTTTATACACTTGTGTTTGTACACCAAGTGACTAGGACACCTGATCCTGACCATTTGGATGGGTGGCCAAATATTTTTGGCAATATAATACATCACTCTATATATTTTTTGACTTCTGTATTGTACAAATGGCAGGTTATTATTCGGAGCATCCTACCTTTTTGCTCGGCTGGCTGCAGTGTGCAGGAAGTGCACTTTGTGGCGTTATTGCGAACACCTGCAGCTATTTTTGACACAGGCCCCTCCAGAGTTTAAGATGATTGGCCCCGCGGTTTAAATAGAGGCAGCTGTCAGGAGGCCTGATTAAAAAACACGTTTGTGTGTGTGTGACTTTCAGCTACCCTTTTTCCGAGAGGAATCAATGCACAGACCGGCCAGGTGGAAGTATCCCCGGGTTGCTTAATGTTCGAGTCCACAGTCTGGTGGTCTCGGAGGATTTTATGGACGTGTGCGCGGCGGATGAGAGATTTATTAGCTCGGCGATTGCTCCCACCCAGACAGATCGGGAGTAGGTGGGGCGGACCACCCCCCCCTCCTCCTTATCTCAGCTGTCAGACATTGCCGTGTCATCATTTTTTTTTTTTTTTGTCCCCTTATGACTCGCACATCTGCCACCTTCTTAATTATTTCTATCTGCGTGGCCGAAAAAAAGAAAGCGGGAAGATCAAAACGCGTGTCAGGTCTAATTTATACGGGCAGGGTGTGCTGTTTGCAAGGCGCCTGTGAAGTCGGAAAATGGCCTTTCTCATCTCCCTGCTGAAAAAAAAAAAAAAAAAGCCAGGTGAGCGGGGCGCGAATATTACAATTCCAGCCATGATTGGGGAACGGTATTTCGTCTTGTCGAGGTTGACTCGCCTGCAGCCCTGTCAGCCCTCCTCAAAGGCGTCAGGAAATAACACCCGACTGGAAATTTCCGAAATGTATTCAGAGGGAAAAAAATAGGGAGTGTGGTTGAGGGGGAGGTTCACGGTCTGAAAGTACAAGCGCGTGTGATGTTTGCTTCCATTCGGCTGCGAGCGAGCCCGACAAATGAGAGGGCTTATTCTGGCGGAGGAGGAGGAAATTGATAGAAAAGGCTGATGTGAAAGCGCATGGATCTTCTCCTATCATGTATGCAGAGGAGAGAAGCTGCTGCAGGAGGAGATGAGAAGCAGACACGCTATTCTGCACGTTCTTGTTAGGAAGGAACAAAACTATGTTGATGTTTTTTCTTCATACAGAACGTCGTGGTCAAAAGTTTGCATACACTTGTAAAAAACTTAAAGGGGAATATTATCACCAGACCTATGTAAGCGTCAATATATACCTTGATGGTGCAGAAAAAAGACCATATATTTTTTGAACCGATTTCCGAACTCTAAATGGGTGAATTTTGGCGAATTAAACGCCTTTCTGTTTATCGCTCTTTTTGCGATGACGTCAGAACGTGATGTCTTCAAGGTTTTTAACACATTACAAACACCGGGTCTCAGCTCTGTTATTTTCCGTTTTTTCGACTATTTTTTTGGAGCCTTGGAGACATCATGCCTCGTCGGAGGGTGTAACAACACTAACAGGGAGGGATTCAAGTTGCACCACCGGCCCGAAGATGCGAAAGTGTCTGCCGCCAGACCCCCGTTGAATGTACCAAAGTGTCTCCACATTTTACCGGCGATGACAGACATGGCACAGAGATGTATGGATAACCTGCAGATGCATTTGTAACGATAAAGTCAACGAAATCACAAAGGTGAGTTTTGTTGATGTTGACTTATGTGCTAATCAGACATATTTGGTCGCGGCGTGACTTCCAGTTAATCGATGCTAACATGCTACGCTAATCGACACTAACATGCTATTTACCGGCGGTGCTAAAGCAGACATGGCACAGAGATGTATGGATAACCTGCAGATGCATTTGTAACGATAAAGTCAACGAAATCACAAAGGTGAGTTTTGTTGATGTTGTTGACTTATGTGCTAATCAGACATATTTGGTCGCGGCGTGACTTCCAGTTAATCGATGCTAACATGCTACGCTAATCGACGCTAACATGCTATTTACCGGCGGTGCTAAAGCAGATATGGCACAGAGATGTATGGATAACCTGCAGATGCATTTGTAACGATAAAGTCACAGAAATCACAAAGGTGAGTTTTGTTGATGTTGACTGCCAGCTAATCGATGCTAACATGTCACGCTAATCGATGTTACTTACCGGCGGTGCTAAAGCAGACATGGCACAGAGATGTATGGATAACCTGCAGATGCATTTGCAACGATAAAGTCAACGAAATCACAAAAGGTGGGTTTTGTTGATGTTGACTTATGTGCTAATCAGACATATTTGGTCGCGGCGTGACTTCCAGTTAATCGATGCTAACATGCTACGCTAATCGACGCTAACATGCTATTTACCGGCGGTGCTAAAGTAGACGTGGCACAGAGATGTATGGATAACCTGCAGATGCATTTGTAACGATAGTCACAGAAATCACAAAGGTGAGTTTTGTTGATGTTGACTGCCAGCTAATCGATGCTAACATGCCACGCTAATCGATGCTACTTACCGGCGGTGCTAAAGCAGACATGGCACAGAGATGTATGGATAACCTGCAGATGCATTTCCAATGATAAAGTCAACGAAATCACAAAGGTGAGTTTTGTTGATGTTGTTGACTTATGTGCTGATCAGACATATTTGGTCGCGGCGTGACTTCCAGTTAGTCGATGCTAACATGCTACGCTAATCGACACTAACATGCTATTTACCGGCGGTGCTAAAGCAGACATGGCACAGAGATGTATGGATAACCTGCAGATGCATTTGTAACGATAAAGTCACAGAAATCACAAAGGTGAGTTTTGTTGATGTTGACTGCACGCTAATCAATGTTACTTACCGGCGGTGCTAAAGCAGACATGGCACAGAGATGTATGGATAACCTGCAGATGCATTTGCAACTATATTACGTTTCCTTCCACCCACATTTAATGCGAAAAAAACACTTACCAATCGAAGGATTTAAGTTGCTCCAGTGTCACAAGATGCGAAAGTCCTGATCGTTTTACCGGCGATGCTAACGCAGCTATTCGGCCATGCTATGGCTATGAATAGCTATTCGCTCAATAGCTTCAGTTTCTTCTTCAATACTTTCATACTCCAACCATCCGTTTCAATACATGCGTAATCTGTTGAATCGCTTAAACCGCTGAAATCCGAGTCTGAATCTGAGCTAATGTGGCTATATCTTGCTGTGGTATTCGCCATTGTTTGTTTACATTGGCAGCACTGTATGACGTCACAGGGAAATGGATAGTGGCATCGCAAATAGCGAAAATCAAGCACTTTATAGCTTTTTTTTAGGGATATTCGGAGACCGGTAAAATTTTGAAAAAAACTTCAAAAAATACAACATGCCACTGGGAACTGATTTTTATTGTTTTCAACCCTTTTGAAATTGTGATAATGTTCCCCATTAAAGGCCTACTGAAACCCACTACTACCGACCACGCAGTCTGATAGTTTATATATCAATGATGACATCTTAACATTGCAACAGATGCCAATACGGCCTTTTTAGTTTACTAAAATTACAATTTTAAATTACATGCGTAGTTACTTGTTGAAAACGTCGCGGAATGATGAGGTTCGTTTTCCGTTCGGGCTCCAGTACTCTGGAATGCCCTCCCGGTAACAGTTCGAGATGCTACCTCAGTAGAAGCATTTAAGTCTCACCTTAAAACTCATCTGTATACTCTAGCCTTTAAATAGACCTCCTTTTTAGACCAGTTGATCTGCCGCTTCTTTTCTTTTTTCTCCTATGTCCCCCCCTCCCTTGTGGAGGGGGTCCGGTCCGATGACCATGGATGAAGTACTGGCTGTCCAGAGTCGAGACCCAGGATGGCCCGCTCGTCTGTGTATCGGTTGGGGACATCTCTACGCTGCTTATCTACCTCCGCTTGGGATGGTTTCCTGTGGACGGGACTCTCGCTGCTGACTTGGATCCGCTTGAACTGAACTCTCGCGGCTGTGTTGGAGCCACTATGGATTGAACTTTCACAGTATCATGTTAGACCCGCTCGACATCCATTGCTTTCGGTCCCCTAGAGGGGTGGGGTTGCCCACATCTGAGGTCCTCTCCAAGGTTTCTCATAGTCAGCATTGTCACTGGCGTCCCACTGGATGTGAATTCTCCCTGCCCACTGGGTGTGAGTTTTCCTTGCCCTTTTGTGGGTTCTTCCGAGGATGTTGTAGTTGTAATGATTTTTGCAGTCCTTTGAGACATTTGTGATTTGGGGCTATATAAATAAACATTGATTGATTGATTGATGACGCGTGCGCGTGACGTCTCGAGTTGGAGGGGGACATATTAGCGTAGCACCAAGTCGTCTCTTTTCATCGCATAATTACACAGTATTCTGGACATCCGCGTTGCTGAATATTTTTGCAATTTGTTCAATTAAAAATGGAGAAGTCAAAGTAGAAAGATGGAGGTGGGAAGCTTTTAGCCTTTAGCCACACAAACACACGGTGTTTCCTTGTTTAAAATTCCCGGAGGTGAAGCTTTACTATGGATCAGAGCGGTCAAGCCAACATGGTTCCCGACTACATGTCAACCGGCAGGTTTCGGTGAGAAAATTGTGGTAAAAAGTCGCCTCTTACCGGAGATCAGCAGAACTTTTGTCGTGCTACTGCCGCCGTGACTAATTCCCTCAGAGACTGAGGGGCGGCATGGCGTAGTGCAGGGGTCGGGAACCTTTTTGGCTGAGGGGGCCATGAAAGCCAAATGTTTTAAAAATGTATTTTCGTGAGAGCTATATAATATTTTTTTAACACTGAATACAACTAAATGCGAGCATTTTTAGTAAGACCAACGTTTTTAGAGTGTAATAAGTCTCCTATTATTTTTAACAACATTGTTATTCTTTATTCTTAAGCTAATAAATAACATACTTCTTACCATTAATGCGACTTCTTGAAATGCATGAGAATGTTTTATATTTTCAACATTATTTTTAACACTGTGATTACCAGAGGTAACATTCATTATTTATCGTTTATTAAGGAATGTCAGCTAAGATTTATCTGAGAGCCAGATGCAGGTATCCAAAGAGCCACATCTGGCTCGAGAGCCATAGGTTCCCTACCCCTGGCGTAGTGGGTAGAGCGGCTGTGCCAGAAACCTGAGGGTTGCAGGTTCGCTTCCCACCTATTGACATCCAAATCGCTGCCGTTGTGTCCTTGGGCAGGAAACTTCACCCTTTGTCCCCGGTGCCGCTCACACTGGTGAATGAATGATGAATGAATGATTGGTGGTGGTCGGGGGGGCCGTAGGCGCAAACTGGCAGCCACGCTTCCGTCAGTCTACCCCAGGGCAGCTGTGGCTACGGATGTAGCTTACCACCACCAGGTGTGAATGAATGATGGGTTCCCACTTCTCTGTGAGCGCTTTGAGTATCTAACAATAGAAAAGCGCGATATAAATCTAATCCATTATCCCATCCATCCATCCATCTTCTTCCGCTTATCCGAGGTCGGGTCGCGGGGGCAACAGCCTAAGCAGGGAAGCCCAGACTTCCCTCTCCCCAGCCACTTCGTCTAGCTCTTCCCGGGGGATCCCGAGGCGTTCCCAGGCCAGCCGGGAGACATAGTCTTCCCAACGTGTCCTGGGTCTTCCCCGTGGCCTCCTACCGGTTGGACGTGCCCTAAACACCTCCCTAGGGTGGCATCCTGACCAGATGCCCGAACCACCTCATCTGGCTCCTCTCGATGTGGAGGAGCAGCGGCTTTACTTTGAGTTCCTCCCGGATGGCAGAGCTTCTCACCCTATCTCTAAGGGAGAGCCCCGCCACACGGCAGAGGAAACTCATTTCGGCCGCTTGTACCCGTGATCTTATCCTTTCGGTCATGACCCAAAGCTCATGACCATAGGTGAGGATGGGAACGTAGATCGACCGGTAAATTGAGAGCTTTGCCTTCCGGCTCAGCTCCTTCTTCACCACAATGGATCGGTACAACGTCCGCATTACTGAAGACGCCGCACCGATCCGCCTGTCGATCTCACGATCCACTCTTCCCCCACTCGTGAACAAGACTCCTAGGTACTTGAACTCCTCCACTTGGGGCAGGGTCTCCTCCCCAACCCGGAGATGGCACTCCACCCTTTTCCGGGAGAGAACCATGGACTCGGATTTGGAGGTGCTGATTCTCATTCCGACACTGGCATCAAGACACACGTGGCAACACCCCTCCGACTATCAGGTACTATTTAACTAAATAAAACACTAGCAACTCAATTGAAAGATAAGGGATTTCCCAGAATTATCCTAGTAAATGTGTCTAAAAACATATGAATCGCTCACAATGCAATCACCTTTTTTTTCTTTACTTTTTTTTTTCTTCTTTTTGTTTTTCTAGTCCTTCGCTATCAATATCCTCATTGACAAATCTATCATCCTCGCTTAAATTAATGGGGAAATTGTCGTTTTCTCGGTCCGAATAGCTCTTTTTGTTGGAGGCTCCCATTATAAATAATGGCCCTCACACCAGTGACGTCATCGTCTGCTACTTCCGGTACAGGCAAGGCTTTTTTATTAGCGGCCAAAAGTTGCGAACTTTATCGTCGATGTTCTCTACTAAATCCTTTCAGCAAAAATATGGCAATATCGCGAAATGATCAAGTATGACACATAGTATGGACCTGCTATCCCCGTTTGAATAAGAAAATCTCATTTCAGTGGGCCTTTGATGTCATGGCTACACTGAGAATGCGACCAGCTCGCTAGCCTCAACCTGAACCTTGGTATTTACCGTGATGACGGACTGGCAGTGTGCCGTGCCTCGCCAAGGAGCAGCGAGAATACCAAGAAGCGCATATGCCAAATCTTCAAAGAGAACTGCCTACGGATCACGATTGAAGCCAACAAGCAAACCGTCAACTTCCTTGATGTCACTTTCAACCTGAGAAATAACAGCTACCAACCATTCACGAAACCCAACACAACACTCCAATACGTGCACCATGACAGCAACCACCCACTCACCACCACGAAAAGAATACCTACCGGAATTAATAAAAGGCTATCGATGCTGTCAACTAGCAAAGCTGAATTCGACCAAGCAACTCCTTCCCCATACCAAAAAGCACTTGATGAAAGCGGATATATCTTCACCCTCACCTACGAACCCACGCCAGGAAACCAACCAAAAAAGACCAGAAAACAAAACAACATCATCTTGTACAATCCACCATACAGCAAAAACATCTCAACTAATATTGGCCACAAGTTCCTCACTCTGATCGACAAACACTTCCCCAAAGGCAACACCCTAAGAAAAGTATTCAACAAGAACAACATTAAATTCAGCTACAGCTGTATGAATAAAATACAACAAATCATTTCAAATCACAACAAAGCAATTGCAAAAGGACTGCCTGCCCCCAAACTGGAGGACTCCGAAAACATTAAGGAATGCAACTGCCGCAGGAAACCATATTGCCCTCTCAATGGGGGGTGCTTACAAACATCAGCCGTTTACCAAGCAAAGGTAACACGCAAGGACATTAACACATCCGACACATACATAGGATTAACCGAAGGAGAGTTTAAAACCAGATGGAATAATCACAATGCCTCCTTTAGAAACCAGACCTTGCGGAATTCTACAGAACTCAGCAAGCACATTTGGAACCCCGAAGACAATAATGTTGAATATTCAATAACATGGCAAATTCTTGCATCCAGCCCACCTTACAACAGTGGTAATAAAAGATGCAACCTATGTTTAAAAGAGAAACTGTTTATTATATATCACCCAGACCTGTCATCTCTCAACAAGCGCAGCGAAATCATATCAGCATGCCGTCACAAACGGAAATACCACCTAGGTAACACATGAGCCAATCACCACGCCCCTACGCCTGCCTGTACCTACCCACTCTGCGCCCTATATAAACCATTGTATGTGAATGTTTACATTAAAATCTCCTGACGATTGAGGGATCCCCTCATGAAACAGTTCTGCAGAGATGAAGTAGTCTTGTGAGTTTTCCTACACATACATATTGCGCTCTACTACGGTATCGAGCACTATTCTCTGGATAATCCAATTAAGACATATACATATATGTATATATATATATATATTATATTTATATACACATATTTGTATGTGTGCATATATATATATATATATATATATATATACATGCATTTATTGTCTTTGTTGTTTTTTTGTGTTTGTTTAATTTATTTACTTTTCTTTTCTTTTCTTTTAAATGCCTGTATTTTGGGAACATATAATGTCTTCTTTGACTGACCCCCACACACAAATTCCTGGGATTTTAAGGTTTAATAAAAACTTTTGTAGTCGTGCACCCTGACGTCCTTGGATGTTAAGGCAATATTAAAGAGACATTTCACCTTAAAAAGATTAAGACATCTCCTTCAAGGTTTCTCTGTCATTGCCATGGCAACCCAGAATCACATCCTGTGATGATTGCCAACACTGGTCAACAAACCAAAGCTCCCTCATTCTTATGAGTCTGCTTATAAAACATGACAGAAGCAGGCGGTTGGTGAACATGTCATGTTCACCTTGAGAATCGGCGTGAAGATACCATGGCGGTAAAGCGCCTACTGTGGTTTCTGAGCCTTTACTGCACTATTGCGTTAAATACCAAAATTAAGAATGTTTTACACCAAAAAAAAGCCTGGAAGAACATGTTCAGTTGGTTTGTCGAGTCGTAATTTTAACAACAAATAATTCAATCAATCAATCAATCAATCAATGTTTACTTATATAGCCCTAAATCACTAGTGTCTCAAAGGGCTGCACAAACCACTACGACATCCTCGGTAGGCCCACATAAGGGCAAGGAAAACTCACACCCAGTGGGACACCGGTGACGATAATGACCCAGTGGGACGTCGGTGACAATGATGACTATGAGAACATGATACTGTGATACTGATGATACTGATGACTATGAGAACATATGAGAACACGATACTGTGAAAGATCAATCCATAATGGATCCAACACAGTCGCGAGAGTCCAGTCCAAAGCGGATCCAACACAGCAGCGAGAGTCCCGTTCACAGCGGAGCCAGCAGGAAACCATCCCAAGCGGAGGCTGATCAGCAGCGCAGAGATGTCCCCAGCCGATACACAGGCGAGCAGTACATGGCCACCGGATCGGACCGGACCCCCTCCACAAAGGAGAGTGGGACATAGAAGAAAAAGAAAATAAACGGCAGATCAACTGGTCTAAAAAGGGAGTCTATTTAAAGGCTAGAGTATACAAATGAGTTTTAAGGTGAGACTTAAATGCTTCTACTGAGGTGGCATCCCGAACTGTTACCGGGAGGGCATTCCAGAGTACTGGAGCCCGAAATGAAAAAGCTCTATAGCCCACAGACTTTTTTTGGGCTTTGGGGATCACTAATAAGCCAGAGTCCTTTGAACGCAGATTTCTTGCCGGGACATATGGTACAATACAATTCGATTAAAAAAAAAAACTATTCATGTACTGTTATGAATTTAGATTTTATATTAGTTTGTTCAAATTACAGTAAGATATTTTTGGTTTGTAATATGTATTTAGTCACTCAATTGTGTTTTTTTCTCTGAATAAGACTTGCAATACTGGAAAAAAAAAGCATTATTTAAAGATTACAACTAAAATACAAATGTTTGTTATTTTTAATATTTTTCTTTTAAAATTCTGGGATTTGTGTTTGGATTTTAAGACTTTTGTTCTTATTTTTTCTTGTGAAATGATGGATTTTGGGTATATGATATGGATTTAATAATTGAATGGTGTGTTTTATCTGACTATAATGGCTTCATCATCACAATTTTACATGTATCACATTTTTTTCATTACAATTATTCACATACAATTTAATGAACTTTTACTTGTAAAATTGTGACTTTGAAAAATTATGAACTCATAGTGGAAAAACAGGGGGGTTTTCCACTATGAGTTCATAATTTTGAAGTGAATTATATTTATATAGCACTTTTCTCAAGTGACTCAAAGCGCTTTACATAGTGACACCCTATATCTAAGTTGCATTTAAACCAGTGTGGGTGGCAGTTGGAGCAGGTGGGTAAAGTGTCTTGCCCAAGGACACAACGGCAGTAACTAGGATGGCACAAGCGGGAATCGAACCTGCAACCCTCAAGTTGCTGGCACGGCCACTCTACCAACCGAGCTATGCCGCCACAAGGAAAAACAAGTTATATTAATTGAAACAATTGTATACATACATATACAAAGAACATACAGTACATACATACATACATACATACTAAATACATATAGATAAATTTGTGTTCCATCTGACCACAGCACATTACTCCAGAAGGTATTATCTTCGTCCATGTGATGTCACATGAAACAAAAATTGAGCTGTTTGGCCACAATACCCAGCAATATGTTTGGAGGAGAAATGGTGAGGCCTTTTATCCCAGGAACACCACACCCACCGTCAAGCATGGCGGTGGTAGTATTATGCTCTGAGCCTGTTTTGCTGCCAATGGAACTGGTGCTTTACAGAGAGTAAATGGGACAATGAAAAAGGAGCATTACCATCAAATTATTCAGGACAACCTAAAATCTTCAGCTCGGAGGTTGGATCTTGGGTGCAGTTGGGTATTCCAACAGGACAATGACCCCAAACACACGTCAAAAGTGGTAAAGGAATGGCCAAATCAGGCTAGAATGGCGATTTTAGAATGGCCTTCCCAAAGTCCTGACTTGAACGTATGGACAATGCTGAAGAAACAAGTCGATTTCAGCGAACCCACAAATTTAGCTGAACTGCACCAATTTTGTCAAAAGGAGTGGTCAAAAAAAGTTGTTTTCCCTTTGTCATGATAAAGGGAGGTTTTTGTCATGAAAAATTTAGTTTTTTTGGGGGTGGGTGCACTAATTGTAAGTGTATCTTGTGTTTTTTATGTCGTTTTAATTAAAAAAAATATATATATATATACATTTTTTTTTCTTTTTTTTCTTTATTAAAAAATAATTTAAATAAATAAAAAATTATTCTGCGGCCCGGTACCAATCGAGCCCCTGGTGGTTAGGGGACCACTGCCCTATAGGCAAACTGCATAGGGTCGAGTACATGTTCGATTTCGGTTAAAAGATGAAACTTTTCATCCATCCATCCGTCCATCTTCAACCGCTTATCCGGAATCGGGTCACGGGGACAACAGCCCCAGCAGAGATCCCCGGACTTCCCTCTCCAGAGCAACATTAGCAACTTCCTCCTGGGGAATCCCGAAGCGTTCCCAGGCCAGAGAGGAAATGTAATCCCCCCAATCCGGTCCTTGGCCTGCCACAGGGTCTCCTCCCAGTGGGACGTGCAACCAGGACCTCGCTAGACAGATGCTCATGAGGCATCCACCTAAACTGGTTCCTTTCCAAGCGAAGGAGCAGCGGCTCAGCTCCGAGTCTCTCTCGGTGACTGAACTTCTCACCCTAAGGGAGATGCCAGCCACCCTTCTGAGGAAACTAATTTCGGCCAATTGTATCCGCGATCTTATTCTTTCGGTTATTACCCACACTTCATGACCATAGGTGAGATTAGTAATGTAGATAGCTCGGTAGACCGAGAGCTTTGCCTTCTGGCTCAGCTCTCGTTTCGTCACAACAGTGCGGCAGAGAGACAGCAATCCTGCCCCAGTTGCTCCGATTCTCCACCTGATTACCTTCTCCATCTTTCCCTCACTAGTGAACAAAACCCCAAGATACTTAAACTTCTCCACCTGGGGCAGAGTCTCGTTCTCTACCTGGACTGTACAAGCCATCGGTTTCCTGCTGAAAACCATGGCCTGAGATTTGGAGATGCTGATCCTCATTCCTGCCTCTGAACACTCGGCTACGGACCGATCCAGTGAGAGCTGAAGGTCACAAACCGATGTTGCCATCAGGACCACAATATCTGCAAACATCAGGGACACAACCTTCATATACCCTCTCCCCGATGGTCACGACTCTGCCTAGAAATCCTGTCAATGAAAATCACAAAAGCGCAGTCCCGGCGGGGATCAACCGCCACTGGAAACGGATCCGACCTACATCCAAGCATCCGGATACACAGAGATTGGATGGCCCTCAGCAGGGTCCGCCTCACCCCATATTTCCCCAGCACCTCCCACGGGATCTCCCAGGGAACCCGGTCATTCGCCTTCTCCAAATCCACAAAGCACATGTAGACTGGATAGGCATACTCCCAGGCCCGCAAGAGTAAAGAGCTGATCAGTTGTTCTATGACCAGGACAAAATCCACATTGTTCCTCTTGAATCTGAGGTTCGACTATCGACCGGACCCTCCTCTCCAGAACCTTGCCGTAAATTTTCCCAGAGAGGCTGAGTAGTTTGATACCCCTGTAATTAACACACACCCTCTGGTCCCCCTTTTTGAATAGGGGAGCCACTATTCAAATCCACTCCCTCGGCACAGTCCCAGACTTCAACGCAATGTTGAAAAGGCATAGGAAACTTTACAATTCTTTCAAAACATTTCATCACAAGTGAAGTAAGACCAACTGGCCTTAAATCATTCAAAGCGGTAGGTCTGGTGCTTTTAGGGACAGGGATAATCGTGGCACGCTTCCACACACTTGGAACATGCTGTAATCTTGAAGATGGATTAAAAATATAAGAAAATACAAAAAACGTAGTTGCTACGTGCATGGCTTGAGTAAAATACCACTGATTGGACCTGGACATGTGTTAGTCTTCATTGAAAGTAATCACTTTTCCAGTAGACTTTGCTGTATAATGAATTGGTGATCATCCTTTAGATTTAGTCTCAAATCCTCAATTTTATCATTAAAATCTTGCTGCTGGTCAAATCTCAGAAAAATTGTATTAAGAGCATTCGCCAAATCAATGTTGGATCCGTAGCATTCTGTTATAATGTTGCTTTTACTCTTACTTCGATGAATGCCAGCAATGGTTTTCATACCCGACCAAGCTGAAGAGAGCTACCCTGCAGCCAATTTATTCTCGATTTTTGTTTTATAATTTTGTTTTGCCCTTAATACATGAACTTTTTAGTTCCTTTTTTTGCCATCTCCATATCAGATGCTTCTCCTTAACTAAATGCTAGATTCTTCCTCTTGACACTGAATTTAACTGATTTAGACTTTGTTAGGATTCATTCTTATAGTCTTTGTTGGGCCGATCATGTTCTCGCAGAAGGAAATATAAGAGCAGGTGACCTCAGAGAGTTCATCAATGTCTTTACAATAGTCCAAGAACACATCCCACACGGTGCAGTCAAAAAACCCTACAGACAAGCATTGGAATCCTCAGACCATATTTTAACTTTAACTTTAATACCGTTTTATATGTCAAGAGGAGCATCACACAGTTAGAATCTGCAGACCCTAAGGGAGGTGGGGGGATGGATTTACATGCAACTTTTACTGTGCCATAACAAAGAGATCTGATGACTTGTTCTGTCTGCTTGGACAAGTTGCATACTGATACAAACAGATATATGCGAACGACACAGTCGTTTATACATCTGGTAAGACCTGTGCTCTAATTGCTGAAAAGCTAAATTAGACGAAATAGCATCTTGGCTGGCATCATCCTGTTTAACCCTGAACACTAAAAAGATTAACTCTGTCTGCTTCTCCATAAAAAAGCAACTTCAAACAAACCTGAATATAAAAATTAATGATGAGGTCATTAAACAAGTACCTGAAATCAAATATTTGGGCATAATCGCAGCTGAATTTTAAAAATCACATTAAGAAAATGTGTTAAACTCTGAAGGCCAACCTAGGCTGTTTTAAGATAAGAAACTGCTTAACTCTCAGCTGTGCTTTTACTTTTATGAATTCAATGATTCTTTCACACATATCTTATGGCTTAACTACATGGTCCCAAGCACACCAGTCATCAGTCAAGACCATTGAGTGTCTTTATAACCGTGCCTTGAAAGTCCTAGACAAGAAGAGTATATGATATCACCATTGCCAAATTTTAACCAAATACAATATTTTAAGTATTACCAATTTAATTTCTGAGGTAGTTAAAAGGCTCCTCGGCGGCAATGCCCCGGGCTTAGATGACATCCGCCTGGAGTTCCTTAAGGCTCTGGATGCTGTGGGGCTGTCTTGGTTGACAAGACTCTGCAGCATCGCGTGGACATCGAGGGCGGTACCTCTGGATTGGCAGACCGGGGTGGTGGTCCCTCTCTTTAAGAAGGGGGACCGGAGGGTGTGTTCTAACTATCGTGGGATCACACTCCTCAGCCTTCCCGGTAAGGTTTATTCAGGTGTACTGGAGAGGAGGCTACGCCGGATAGTCGAACTTCGGATTCAGGAGGAACATTGTGGTTTTCGTCCTGGTCGTGGAACTGTGGACCAGCTCTATACCCTCGGCAGGGTTCTTGAGGGTGCATGGGAGTTTGCCCAACCAGTCTACATGTGCTTTGTGGACTTGGAGAAGGCATTCGACCGTGTCCCTCGGGAAGTCCTGTGGGGAGTGCTCAGAGAGTATGGGGTACCGGACTGTCTTATTGTGGCGGTCCGCTCCCTGTATGATCAGTGTCAGAGCTTGGTCCGCATTGCTGGCAGTAAGTCGGACACATTTCCAGTGAGGGTTGGACTCCGCCAAGGCTGTCCTTTGTCACCGATTCTGTTCATAACTTTTATGGACAGAATTTCTAGGCGCAGTCAAGGCGTTGAGGGGTTCCGATTTGGTGGCCGCGGGATTAGATCTCTGCTTTTTGCAGATGATGTGGTCCTGATGGCTTCATCTGGCCTGGATCTTCAGCTCTCACTGGATCGGTTCGCAGCCGAGTGTGAAGCGACCGGGATGAGAATCAGCACCTCCAAGTCCGAGTCCATGGTTCTCGCCCGGAAAAGGGTGGAGTGCCATCTCTGGGTTGGGGAGGAGACCTTACCCCAAGTGGAGGAGTTCAAGTACCTAGGAGTCTTGTTCACGAGTGGGGGGAAAGTGGATCAAGAGATCGACAGGCGGATCGGTGCGTGCGGACGTTGTATCGATCCGTTGTGGTGAAGAAGGAGCTGAGCCGGAAGGCAAAGCTCTCAATTTACCGGTCGGTCTACGTTCCTATCCTCACCTATGGTCATGAGCTTTGGGTCATGACCGAAAGGTTAAGATCACGGGTACAAGCGGCCGAAATGAGTTTCCTCCGCCGGGTGGCGGAGCTCTCCCTTAGCGACGGGGTGAGAAGCTCTGCCATCTGGGAGGAACTCAAAGTAAAGCCGCTGCTCCTTCACATCGAGAGGATCCAGATGAGGTGGTTCGTGCATCTGGTCAGGATGCCACCCGAACGCCTCCTTAGGGAGGTGTTTAGGGCACGTCCAACCGGTAGGAGGCCACGGGGAAGACCCAGGACACGTTGGGAAGACTATGTCTCCCGGCTGGCCTGGGAACGCCTCGGGATCCCCCGGGAAGAGCTAGACGAAGTGGCTGGGGAGAGGGAAGTCTGGGTTTCCCTGCTTAGGCTGTTGCCCCCGGGACCCGACCTCGGATAAGCGGAAGATGATGGATGGATGGATGGATACATACAGTCAAACTGTTTTTTAAATGCTTGGATAACTCTGCTCCCTAATTGCTCTGCAAGGCAATTACAAGACTGCAAAGTGGTACCAGATCTACCACCAGAGCAATGTCAAAAGGCAACTGTTGCGTTCCATTCCGTGGAACATCTTTTGCCCGGATTGTCTTTTCAATAAAAGGACCACAACTACGGAACTCTTTACCTGACACTTTGAAAAGTATATCTGCACTTGTCACTTTCAAAAAACTAACAAAATTACGGCTAGTTGAGCAGGAATCGTGTTCCTATGTTTAGTTTTTACTAATCTTTACTAATTGTTTTTTATCTAGTTGTTTATTATTATTATTATTATTATCGGCTTTTATCTAATTTGCACTTCGTCTGTATTATTTCTATCATTATTATTGACTTATTTTTGCCTTATTGTTTTTATTTTCCTATTTTAATGATGTTGGATCTGTGTTGTAATTGTTGTTGGGGACAAGTGTTGTAAATTAGCTTTGGCTACAAACATTATGATGCATACATTGAATAACTGTTTCAGATGTCTATGTTTTTTGTATCTGTCCCTATTTCAAATTAACCTTAATAATAATAACAATAACACACCAGACAGGGATTTCTTTAGGGACATATAATTGAAATCACCCTGTATGAAATAGAGAGACTGTACTATGTCCACTATAGTACTCGTGACAAATCCATCAATGGTCACGTCATTGTCCGAGTCGTCCACGGTAAGCCATGTCTCCGTAAATACAATAACACAGCAGTCTTTTTAGTCCTCGAGGAAGCCAGCGTTTCCGAGTTTTTTCCACAAGGACTGGACGTTCCCTATAACCATGGAGGGCAGGGGAAGAAGGGTTTTCTGCCATTTCCTCAGTCACAGTTTGACACTGCTTCTTTCCCCACGTTTCCTTTTCTCAACGCCTCTTAAATCCTTGTTGCTCGGATTATTTAAATCCCTCTGCGTCAAATTAGGCAGCTGAACGTCCCGCGTGATTTGATTCAGGTTATTGAGCTGCAATAGTAGGTCCCGGGTGTATTGGATTCTCGGACGCAGAAGTTAAGTCAGTCAAAGTCCATAAAACAGCGAAAAGTAGGAGCTCCATTGCTCCGGATGTGCAGTACAACAACTAAAAGCACTTTTCACTTAAGTAAAGAAGGAATCTGTTATGTTTAACTACTAGGATGTGACGGCAAACGGACACCCGGTGGCAGTAATGTATATATAGTAAATATATATATATAATACTAATAATAATAGTAATAGACAATACTAATAAACTATAGAATGGTGTGTGTCAAAAACCCAAGAGTGTGTATGGTGTAAGACCATGTGAAGTATTTAACTGGAGCGTTTTACCATAAGTGTTGGCACCGCGGTGCTGTCAGACAAGGGCGAGGCAGGCAGGGAAGTCCAAGGGCGGGAGCGCGGTCGAAAGGCAGGAACGAGTCGTCGTTGTCCGGGGGAGAGCAAAGAGTCGAGGAACGACGGAGGCAATTAGAAAAAGAAGGAGATCTGTGGAAAAGTGAGACGAACAGCTCACTTTGCAGGCGACGGAGGGTAGGTTCCCGCGCTGATCCTTGGGTCCACTGGTACCTTTATAGAGCTTAACGTCATCAGTCACAGGCATTGTCCGAGGGAGAGCAAGGAGTCAAGGAACGAAGGAGGCAATTAGAAAAAGAAGGAGATCTGTGGAAATGTGAGACGCACAGCTCACTTTGCAGGCGATGGAGGGTAGGTTCCCGCGCTGATCCTTGGGTCCACTGGTACCTTTATAGAGCTTAACGTCATCAGTCACAGGCATTGTCCGAGGGAGAGCAAGGAGTCAAGGAACGAAGGAGGCAATTAGAAAAAGAAGGAGATCTGTGGAAATGTGAGACGCACAGCTCACTTTGCAGGCGATGGAGGGTAGGTTCCCGCGCTGATCCTTGGGTCCACTGGTACCTTTATACAGCTTAACGTCATCAGTCACAGGTGTGCAGGTTGACTGATCGTCTGCAGGCTTGAAGTTGCATGGGCGTGCTGCAATCAGCGTGAGCGGGGCCGTTTCCGGGTGTACTGTACTCTGGGTGGACCCGCAGCGTAGGGAGACGCAGACTGCGCATGTGCCACAAGAGAATCAGGCAAAAAACACGTACAGATTCACTCAAACAAACATAGCAAGATGCCGAAAAACACACCTGCACACTCATTCGCCCATTTGCCCGAGCTCGGAACAGGAGACAGACATCTTGCCTCCTCTGGATCCTCTCAAAATGTCTGTCTTTTCCTTCTTCCCAAGGACTGATATCATTTTCCGAAGGACGGTTGGGTTGTCTTTGTCCCATTTGACCGAGGTGTTCATGGTAACTGCCCCTCCGCTGTCTTATCTTGATGACTATTGCCGCTCGCAAATACACGATATTGCCAAAAGTAGTCCAAATGATCAGAATCAGGTGTCTTAATTACTTGTACAAGCACTTGGGCACGGAGACTGTTTCTACAAACATTTGTGAAAGAATGGGCCGCTCTCAGGAGCTCAGTGAATTCGAGCATGGAACTGTCATAGGATGCCACCTGTGCAACAAATCCAGTTGTGAAATTTCCGTGCTCCTAAATATTCCAAAGTCAACTGTAGGCTTTATTATAAGAAAATGGAAGAGTTTGGGAACAACAGCAACTCAGCCACCAAGTGGTAGGCCACATAAACTGACAGAGAGGGGTCAGCGAATGCTGAAGCGCATAGTGCAAAGAAGACTCCAACGTTCTGCGCAGTCAGTTGCTACAGAGCTCCAAACCACATGTGACCTTCCAATTAGCCCACGTACAGTACGCAGAGAGCTTCATGGAATGGGTTTCCATGGCTGTGCAGCCGCATCTAAGCCACGCATCACAAAGTCGAATGCAAACCATCCGATACACTGGTGTAAAGCACGTCGCCACTGGACTCTAGAGCAGTGGAGACTAAGTTCTCTGGAGTGATGAATCACTCTTTTCCATCTGGCAATCTGATGGACGAGTCTGGGTTTGGAGGTTGCCAGGAGAACGGTACATTTCGGACTGCATTGTGCTGAGTGTGAAATTTGGTGGAGGAGGAATTATGGTGTGGGGTTGTTTTTCAGGAGTTGGTCTTGGCCCATTGGACTTCCAATTAAAGGAACTTTGAATGCTCCAGGATACCAAAACATTTTGGACAATTCCATGCTCCCAACCTTGTTTGGAACAGTTTGGAGTGGGCCCCTTCCTCTTCCAACATCCATTAAGGCATGGATGACAAAGTCTGGTGTGGATGAACTTGACTGGCCTTCACAGAGTCCTGACCTTAACCCGATAGAACACCTTTGGGATGAATTATAACGGAAACTGAGAGCCAGGTCTTCTCGACCAAAATGATTGTGTGACCTAACCAATGGGCTTTTGGAAGAATGGTCAAAAATTCCTAGAAACACACTCTGCAACATTGTGGACAGCCTTCCCAGAAGAGTTGAAGCTATAATAGCTGCAAAAGGTGGACCGACATCATATTGAACCCTATAGGTTCGGAATGGGATGGTGCTTCAAGTTCATATGTGAGTCAAGCCAGGTGGCCAAATATTTGTGGCAATATAGTGTACCTCTCACCTTCTTTTAAGGGCTTTTTGTATGTCTCTTTTAATGTGTTATTTTAGAACCAAACACAGTAATACTCAGAGGCCTACTAAAATGAGATTTTCTTATTTAAACGGGGATAGCAGGTCCATTCTATGTGTCATACTTGATCATTTTGCGATATTGCCATATTTTTGCTAAAAGGATTTAGTAGAGAACATCCACGATAAAGTTCGCAACTTTCGGTGCTAACAGAAAAGCCCTGCCTCTACCGGAAGTCGCAGACGATGACGTCACATGTTGATGGCTCCTCACATTTTCACATTGTTTTTAATGGGAGCCTCCAACAAAAAGAGCTATTCGGACCGAGAAAACGACAATTTCCCCATTAATTTGAGCGAGGATGAACGATTCGTGTTTGAAGATATTGATAGCGAAGGACTAGAAAAAAACAAAACAAAAAAAAATAAGTTTAAAAAAAAAACGCGATTGCATTGGGACGGATTCAGATGTTTTTATCAATCAGTCGATGTTTATTTATATAGCCCTAAATCACAAATGTCTCAAAGGACTGTACAAATCATTACGACTACGACATCCTCGGAAGAACCCACAAAAGGGCAAGGAAAACTCACACCCGGTGGGCAGGGAGAATTCACATCCAGTGGGACGCCAGTGACAATGCTGACAATGAGAAACCTTAGAGAGGACCTCAGATGTGGGCAACCCCCCCTCTAGGGGACCGAAAGCAATGGATGTCGAGCGGGTCTAACATGATACTGTGAAAGTTCAATCCATAGTGGCTCCAACACAGCCGCGAGAGTTCAGTTCAAAGCGGATCCAAGAGAGCAGCGAGAGTCCCGTCCACAAGAAACCATCCCAAGTGGAGGATGTCCCCAACCGATACACAGGCGAGCGGTCCATCCTGGGTCTCGACTCTGGACAGCCAGTACTTCATCCATGGTCATCGGACCTGACCCCCTCCACAAGGGAGGGGGGGGGGACATAGGAGAAAAAAGAAAAGAAGCGGCAGATCAAGTGGTCTAAAAAGGAGGTCTATTTAAAGGTTAGAGTATACAGATGAGTTTTAAGGTGAGACTTAAATGCTTCTACTGCGGTAGAAGCAGTAGACACATTTACTAGGATAATTCTGAGAAATTCCTTATCTTTCTATTGTGTTTAACAGTACCTGATAGTCGGAGGGGTGTGTCCACGGGTGTGTTGATGCCAGTGTCTCAGGGAAGTCGTCGGCAGCTTTATGGACGGGGAAAGCTCAGCTGATCTCCGGTAAGAAGCGACTTTTTACCACAATTTTCTCACCGAAACCTGCTGGTTCACATTCGGTCGGGATCCATGTTCGCGTGACCGCTCTGATCCATAGTAAAGTTTCACATCCGGGAATTTTAAACAAGGAATCACCGTGTGTTTGTGTGGCTAAAGGCTAAATCTTCCCAACTCCATCTTTCTACTTTGACATCTCCATTATTAATTGAACAAATTGCAGAAAATTCAGCAACACAGATGTCCAGAATACTGTGTAATTATGCCGTTCAAGCAGACGACTTTTAGCTGTGTGTGTGTGCGCAGCGCTAATATTTCCTAACAGCCCGTGACGTCACGCGTACACGTCATCATTTCGTGACGTTCTCAAGACGAAACTCCCGGGAAATTTAAAATTGCAATTTAGTAAACTAGAAATGTGTTGCAATGTTAATATTTCATCATTGATATATAAACTATCAGACTGCGTGGTGGGTAGTAGTGGGTTTGTAGTCCTTTAATGATTTACTATAACAAAGCGTGCAGAAATAGAATGGTAGGAACAATATACTCATTGTGTTAGGTGTATGCGTATCCTCGGAATATGTGTAGTTAGCGTCAAAAATATAAAAATCCTTCCATCCCTCCTTCCACACTATTATGTTCACAAGCATGAGTAATAACTGCCATTTAAAGAAAATAGGAGGAGTTGTCAATACTCACGTTTATGTGTCATCTGTAATCCACAGCATTGACTCCATTCAGTTTTTGGCCCCAAAGTCCGTAGTTGTTCATGTCAGCTTCGTATTGTTGTCTCTTAGATCCTCTTGCTGCAGGTGGTCTTTTGTAGCCACAATATGAATTTTGGAGCACAGTCTGTCTTTGCGTAAAATGTGTATTGCAGCCAGCTCTGAGGCGGCCACATTCCAGTTTGGTTTCTGGTGATGGGATTGTCTTCACCATGAAGACCATGTCAGCAAACTTCATCTTGGACGTATCCTCAGTCATCCCTGCGGACTGGACACTGGCCGAGAGTTGGTGGGCGGCCGAGGGTGGAGTCGGCTTTCTTGGTTGCTTTGTTGGGTCTGCTCCTGTCTCTGGCCATGCTCCCCACCCCAGCAGATGATGGTGTGGACCACCGCAGAGGCCACCACAGTGTATATCCATCCATCCATTGTATACTGCAGGGGTGTCAAACTCATTTTAGATGGGGGGCCACATGGAGAAAAATCTACTCCCAAATGGTAAAATCACGGCATGATAACTTAAAAATAAAGACAACTTCGGATGGTTTTCTTTGTTTGAAAACAGAACAGGCACATTCTGAAAATGTACAAATCATAATTTTGTCGGGGTTATTTTACACGTACATGTTGCGGTTAATTCTACGCTATTTTTTTTTGTCGTTATTTATACTTTCCGAATAATTTATATGATAATATTTTATTTATTTTGCAATTGCTGTTTTGGCATCATATGCTCTGTTATCTGTTTGGATCAGGGGTGTCAAACTCATTTTAGATGGGGGACCACATGGAGAAAAATCTACTCCCAAGTGGGCCGGACTGGTAAGATCACGGCACGAGAAATAAAGACAACTTCAGATTGTTTTCTTTGTTTGAAAACATAACAGGCACATTCTGAAAATGTACAAATCATAATTTTGTCGGGGTTATTTTACACTTACATGTTGCGGTTAATTCTACGCAATTTTTTTTTGTCGTTATTTATACTTTCTGAATAATTTATATGATAATATTTTATTTATTTTGCAATTGCTGTTTTGGCATCATATGCTCTGTTATCTGTTTAGATCAGGGGTGTCAAACTCATTTTAGATGGCGGGGGGGGCCACATGGAGAAAAATCTACTCCCAAGTGGGCCGGACTGGTAAAATCACGGCACGATAACTTAAAAATAAAGACAACTTCAGATTGTTTTCTTTGTTTAAAAATAAAATAAGCACATTTTGAAAATGTACAAATCATAATGTTGTTGGTTTTTTTTAACACTTACATGTTTGTGTTATATTTTTATTTGTTGTTATTTATACTTTCTGAATAAATTATGCGATAATGTTCATCAGTCATTGGTGTTAATTTTCAATCTATCAAAATAAAAAAATAATAATATCAAAATGTAATTACAGCAGGCCCTGCGATGAGGTGGCGACTTGTCCAGGGTGTACCCCGCCTTCCGCCCGATTGTAGCTGTGGATGGATGCATGGATAATTACAGCAAGTTATTTATGTACTTTACTCATTTTCCACGAATACTGCACTAACATAATGTGGTTTATTTTAATTTTTTTACATATGTTGCATCATCTACAAAGATACCAAAAAATTGCTATTGCGACATCCAGTGGACACATTTAGAACAGCAGTTTCTTTCATTAAAAAATGTCGACCAATTGTTATACTCATCCAGCGGGCCGGATAAAACTGTTTGCGGACCGTATGTTTGACACCCCTGGTCTACTGCTTGTCCCTATCTCAGCTGCACTCGGGCGTAAGGCACGGTACACCTTGGACAAGTCGCAAACTCATCACAGGGACAACACGGATGGACAGACATGTTTTTGTTGTTGTGTGTACAAGTGGCTGGTTGCCTCAGTTCTGCTCTTTTAATGTCCTTTGATGTTTCCCTCTTAAACACATATTTATGTGTGCTATGGCTATGAGTTTTTTTCCCCCTTGGCCTCAGTCTGGAACCCTTCTCCAGGGGCCCAGGCTTAGACTGATTTTTTTCCTGGCAAGTGATAATGTACTTCTGGAAGTGGACCTCCAGCAATCAGAACACAGATGATCATGTGATGGAGCATTTTCATGTTTGGGTGAAGCTATAATTGAAGAAATTGTCACAACAAACGACATTGGACTTGTCAGCTTTCATGGTTTTGAATCATATGTGGTTGTTGTTGGTAGAGAATGAGTGGAGGTGTGCGATCAAGGTCTTGGTCCAGCCTGAGTCACCGCTGGAAACAAAAACGAAAACATTCTGTGAAAATGTGTCTGTTCTTTTCATATCAGTTGCAAGGTCAGATGGTTTCTATGTAAGTGCGTAATCATAGTGAGGTCCTAGTTACACACAGAGCTGTGCTTCTCGCAATATATTTCCATTTGATTTTTCAATTATAAATACTGAAAGCTTTACACTTTTTTTTTTTTAATTTATCTTGCTTCTAGGTAAATTGTATTATTGGTGTCAGGAATTGTCGGTGATGAAACCCACGATGCAGAGATGGCAGGTTTGTCGCAGGAAAACATGACTTTAATGTCAGAAATGTAGGGAAAACACGAACCAGGAAACAGGCAAAAGGATTTAAGAAAAACTGGAGACATCAGTCTACAGCATGGGTGTCAAACTCTGGTCCGCGGGCCAAATTTGACCCGCCGTGTAATTTATTTGGCCCTCGAGGCAATATCAAATTAACATCAGAGCTGGCCCGCCAGGATTATACCGCTTATACTCATACTTGCCAAACCTCCTGATTTTCCCGAGAGACTACCGAAGTTCAGTGCCCCTCCCGAAAATGTCCCGGGGCAACTATTCTCCCGGATTTCTCCCCGGACAACAATATTGGGCTCGTGCCTTTAGCGTTCTCCACAACCTGTCGTCACGTCCGCATTTCCTCTATACATACAGCGTGCCGGCCAAGTCACTTGTACACACACAAGTGAATGCAAGGTATATTTGATCAACAGCCATACAGGTCACACTGAGGGTGGCCGTATAAACAACTTTAACACTGTTACAAATATGCGCCACACTGTGAAGCCACATCAAACAAGAATGACAAACACAATTCGGGAGAACAACCGCACCGAAATCAAATCAAATCAACTTTATTTATAAAGCACATTTAAAATTTACCACAGGGGTAGCCAAAGTGCTGTACAATGGACAGGTTAAAAGATAATACGAAGACCGAGCAAACAACACAACACAAACAGAACATGATAAAAAATAAATAAAAACATAAAAACTACAGGTTCCGGGATCTTCAGCTCTCACTGGATCGGTTCGCAGCCGAGTGTGAAGCGACCGGAATGAGAATCAGCACCTCCAAGTCCGAGTCCATGGTTCTCGCCCGGAAAAAGGTGGAATGCCATCTCCGGGTTGGGGAGGAGACCCTGCCCCAAGTGGAGGAGTTCAAGTACTTAGGAGTCTTGTTCACGAGTGAGGGAAGAGTGGATCGTGAGATCGACAGGCGGATCGGTGCGGCGTCTTCAGTAATGCGGACGTTGTACCGATCCGTTGTGGTGAAGAAGGAGCTGAGCCGGAAGGCAAAGCTCTCAATTTTACCGGTCGATCTACGTTCCCATCCTCACCTATGGTCATGAGCTTTGGGTCATGACCGAAAGGATAAGATCACGGGTAGAAGCGGCCGAAATGAGTTTCCTCCGCCGTGTGGCGGGGCTCTCCCTTAGAGATAGGGTGAGAAGCTCTGCCATCCGGGAGGGAATCAAAGTAAAACCGCTGCTCCTTCACATCGAGAGGAGCCAGATGAGGTGGTTCGGGCATCTGGTCAGGATGCCACCCGAACGCCTCCCTAGGGAGGTGTTTAGGGCACGTCCAACCGGTAAGAGGCCACGGGGAAGACCCAGGACACGTTGGGAAGACTATGTCTCCCGGCTGGCCTGGGAACGCCTCGGGATCCCCCGGGAAGAGCTAGACGAAGTGGCTGGGGAGAGGGAAGTCTGGGTTTCCCTGCTTAGGCTGTTGCCCCCGCGACCCGACCTCGGATAAGCGGAAGATGATGGATGGATGGAAACAACAGGTTCACAGCAGGTGTACAACGAGGCGCCATTGCAGGATGGATATCACTTAGTGTTAAAAGCCAAGGAATAAAAGTGTGTTTTTAAGAGAGATTTAAAAACAGGAAGAGAGGAGGCTTGTCTAACACTCAGAGATAGGTCGTTCCAGAGCTCGGGAGCAGCAGCAGCGAAAGCTCTGTCACCTCTAAGCTTCAGCCTTAGAGGTGACAGATGACAGGTGAAACACGACATGAACACAACAGCACAAATACCCAGACCCCCTTGCAGCACTAACTCTTCCGGGACGCTACAATATCCACCAAACCTCGCCACCCCCTCAACCCCGACCACCTCATTATTTTTATTTTCAAATGTATTAGCTAGTGGAAAAAGTTCATGTTATTTACATCAGAAGGCTGCAAATAGAAAAGAGGCATTAGATTTTTTATTTCAATTTTATTTCTGTGATGTTTTTTCGTTTGTTTTTTGAAAGTTGATTTTGCACTATTAGGTTGTATAAGCGTTGTTTAAGCAAATCAGTGTAACAAACTGAGCAATAATTAAAGTTTTATTCATTCACTTTCTCTTGCTACTTCAAGACTTGAATGTTTGATTCATTCCTTATTGTTATTTTACTTTCAAATGTATTATTGGCCTGTGGAAAAAGTTTATTTGGATATTTACCTCAGAAGGCTGCAAATAGAAAAGAGGCATTCAATTTTTATTTAAATTTTATTTGATATGCCATTGATATTTTTTAAATGTTATTATTTTTTGAAACTCAATTTTGCATGTCACTATAAAGTTATATAAGCCTTGCTTGTTCAATATTCAATGCAAAACTTGTTTGGGTCCCTATTAAAAGGTTCATTTGTTCAACCTTGGCCCGCGGCTTTGTTCACTTTAAAATTTTGGCCCACTTTGTATTTGAGTTTGACACCCCTGGTCTACAGCATACAATCCCCCAACACTAACAGGAGGGTGAGGCAGGTATAAATAGTAGCCTGATTGGCAATTGACACCAGGTGTGCCAGGCTGCCAATCAGGGACAGGTGAGGGAAGCGAGAGCTCAGAGAGACGTGCAGAAACTGCAACCAAAATAAGAGCGCTGACAGGAAATAGAACACAAACACAGAGGAAAACCCAAACATAACCAAACTATCAGTGACAAGCCTGACAATTGGGATAATAAAACCAGTACAGTTACAGACAAAAACTCACAATCTAATGGTTTCATTTATTATTAGAAACCTAAAATCCCTATTTTGCCGAAAAAATAAGAGAGCAGAGCTTGAAAATGTTAAGTGAATTATATTTTATATAGCGCTTTTCTCTAGTGACTCAAAGCGCTTTACATAGTGAAACCCAATATCTAAGTTACATTTAAAACCAGTGTGGGTGGCACTGGGAGCAGGTGGGTAAAGTGTCTTGCCCAAGGACACAACGGCAGTGACTAGGATGGCGGAAGCGGGAATCGAACCTGCAACCCGCAAGTTGCTGGCAAGGCCACTCTACCAACCGAGCTATGCCACCCCCAATGGAATAACTAGATGACTTGTTATGCTGAATTGTTTTTCATTCCATTGAACTAGGGCAGGGGTGTCAAACCTACGAACAGGTTTTATCTGGCCCGCGTGATGAATTTGCCAAGTATTAAAATGCGCTGCATTTTTTTTTTTTTTTTTCCAGTGAAAGAAACTGCTGTTCTAAATGTGTCCACTGGGTGTCACAATAGCAATTCTGTTAGGACTTGCAAGAGGTACAAAGTAAAGAGTGGATTGCGGCTCCTCCTCCTCGACCCACATGGATCTTAAAACCAGCCGTTTTATGTCCTCTGCTTCGAACACATCGTCATTTGCCATCTGTCAAAAACGGGAAAACTTAAACCTTTTGAACAGTTTCTTACCTTCGTTTCTTACGGGTTGTTGAGTTAGCTCTGGAATGATACGTTTTTGATATGGGAGTTTGCTCAACCAGTCTACATGTGCTTTGTGGACTTGGAGAAGGCATTCGACCGTGTCCCTCGGGAAGTCCTGTGGGGAGTGCTCAGAGAGTATGGGGTATCGGACTGTCTGATTGTGGCGGTCCGTTCCCTGTGTGATCAATGCCACAGCTTGGTCCGCATTGCTGGCAGTAAGTCGGACACGTTTCCAGTGAGGGTTGGACTCCGCCAAGGCTGTCCTTTGTCACTGATTCTGTTCATAACTTTTATGGACAGAATTTCTAGGCGCAGTCAAGGCGTTGAGGGGTTCCGGTTTGGTGGCCGCGGGATTAGATCTCTGCTTTTTGCAGATGATGTGGTCCTGATGGCTTCATCTGACCGGGATCTTCAGCTCTCACTGGATCGGTTCGCAGCCGAGTGTGAAGCGACCGGAATGAGAATCAGCACCTCCAAGTCCGAGTCCATGGTTCTCGCCCAGATAAGGGTGGAATGCCATCTCTGGGTAGGGGAGGAGACCCTGCCCCAAGTGGAGGAGTTCAAGTACCTCGTAGTCTTGTTCACGATTGAGGTAAGAGTGGATCGTGAGATCGTCAGGCGGATGGTTCGGCGTCTTCAGTAATGCGGACATTGTACCGATCCGTTGTGGTGAAAAAGGAGCTGAGCCGGAAGGCAAAGCTCTCAATTTACCGGTCGATCTACGTTCCCATCCTCACCTGTGGTCATGAGCTTTGGGTCATGACCGAAAGGATAAGATCATGGGTACAAGCGGCCGAAATGAGTTTCCTCCGCCGGGTGGCGGGGCTCTCCCTTAGAGATAGGGTGAGAAGCTCTGCCATCCGGGAGGAGCTCAAATTAAAGCCGCTGCTCCTTCACATCGAGAGGAGCCAGATGAGGTGGTTCGTGCATCTGGTCAGGATGCCACCCGAACGCCTCCCCAGGGATGTGTTTAGGGCACGTCCAACCGGTAGGAGGCCACGGGGAAGACCCAGGACACGTTGGGAAGACTATGTCTCCCGGCTGGCCTGGGAACGCCTCGGGGTCCCCCGGGAAGAGCTGGATGAAGTGGCTGGGGAGAGGGAAGTCTGGGTTTCCCTGCTTAGGCTGTTGTCCCCGTGACCCGACCTCGGATAAGCGGAAGAAGATGGATGGATGGATGGATGGATGGATTGATACGTGGACATGAAGTGAAGTGAATCATATTCATATAGCGCTTTTTTCAAAGTGACTCAAAGCGCTTTACATAGTGAAACTCAATATCTAATTTTTACATTTAAACCAGTGTGGGTGCAACTGGGAGCAGGTGGGTAAAGTGTCTTGCCCAGGGACACAACGGCAGTGACTAAGATGGTGCAAGCGGGGATCGAACCTACAACCCTCAAGTTGCTTGCACGGCCGCTCTACCAACCAAGCTATATCGCCTATATGACAAAGGAGGTATTTGATAACTCAAAGAGTTTATATGTGGTGTTTTTTTGTTCAATCCCAGAAAGACTGTGATTTAAAGTTCTACCATGGCTTTGTAGATACACTTAGATGAAGTTTAAGTGTTATTACCTGATCAAGGAGGTGACCCCAGGATGCAGAAACGGGAGGCAAAGTTGATTTACAAAAAGGGGAATATTTAATAAGTCCAAAAAGTGTAACAAAAGGCAAAGGGGCAGAAGTGCACACCATGAATAAACAAACAAAAACAGGTTCCTCAGTGGTCAGAAGGGAAAAAGGCCAGGGTGCACTGTGCACAGCAAAAAGTCCAACGCACAATCCTCTCTACCTCAGAGGGACTAGGAAGCAAACACAAAGAGGTGAGGGATTACAGGAATAAGGAGAGACTACATACCGGGACTGATGAAGTGAAGCAGGCACATGCACGTGGGAGGTGCAGGAGACAATAACCAGCAAGGCCAAGCTGACAGTAACGTGCCTAAATACCGGTGTGCTAATTGCGAGCAGGTGTGCCTAAAGGGCCGCCCCTCGCCGAAGACGAATCACTAAAAGCACAGGTGCAGACAAAAGGAGAAGGCAGGAAAACACTACAAACACAACATTACGGTCAATGTGTTTGTGAAACGGCACCAAATTCCTCAGAATTTCCAACAAACTTGAAGCTTTTTGTCCAGAGGATTATTTGTGATTTGTACGTTTTCAGAATTTCTTGTTTTATTTTCGGCCAAAGAAAACAACCTGGAGTTGTCTTTATTTTTAAGTAATCATGCCATGATTCTACAATGCCGGCCCACTTGGGAATAGATTTTCCTCCATGCGACCCCTGAACTAGGGATTCTTAAACTGAAACAAAAAAACTAAATATTCCTAAAACTCTATCTTTTCTTTCTTAATTGTCCCCCCATAATTTAGTTTTTTGCATTTTCCCGCAAATTGTTTAACTTTAATGTATTAAAAAAATGTTTGTGCATTTCTAATTAAACCACAAAACAGCAAAAACAACAAAACAATTACACACATTCTCCTATTATACACTGTCTCTTCGGGAAAAGACGTGTTAAGGAATTGAATCATTGGTATAAAAATGGCACTGACTAACTTTAATGTGCACCAGACCAAAAATATGTGCGAGACTGCTAATAATATACTCTAACTTCAAATTATTATTCAATACATTAGGCAACCTAAATCAAATTGCATAAAATGTGTCCGCGTGACCTTAAGACCAAGTCTTTTGTCAGCATCTTTTTAAAAAGAAAGTATTCCGTGCTGACACACATAACGGCAAGATGATCTATTCAAATTAGAACAAGACCTCAAGAAAAAGGCTAAAAAGATTAGAATGTGTACACGCGTATGTGAGTTTGCCGGGGCGGTATTACTCATATTCACATCCAACGCTATGCTATCTGATTAAAACATTGACATTTTAATTGGAGATATCCCGATTGTGACAGCCTGTCGTCGTGCGGGTTCTATGGACCACCCAGGAAGGACATGCTTTTGAGCAGGTTTGACTTCTTTATTTTTCAATAAAGCTTGGTTGCAGCCCCGATCGCTTTTCAGCTCCTTCCTCCACTGCTCGTTACTGGTCTGCTTTCAGCCGCCGTTGTCGTCGTTCTCGTCTTTCTCTTTGTGTGACTCTTGCTTCTCATGCGCTACAGACTCTCCTCCTTACTCCTCGATCTCTCCTCCTTCTCCCCTTTTATACAGTGTCAGGAGAAATGTTCCGCCGCATTCTCCGCCTTCTTGCCGCCATCTTGGGCAGGGCTGCGCTTCTCCACACCGATATTGTCCAACTCTTAGTTACCGATACCGATATCAACTGATATCGTGGAATTAACACATTATTGTGCCTAATTTTGTTAGAATGCCCCACTGGATGCATTAAACAACATAACAAGGTTTTCCAAAATAAATCAACTCAAGTTACGGAAAAAAAATGCCGACATGGCACTGCCATATTTATTATTGAAGTCACAAAGTGCATTATTTTTTTTAACACGCCTCAAAACAGCAGCTTGGAATTTGGGACATGCTCTCTCAGAGAGAGCATGAGGAGGTTGAGGTGGGCGGGGTGCAGGGTAACTGGGGTGTGTATTGTAGCGTCCTGGAAGAGTTAGTGCTGCAAGGGGTTCTGGGTATTTGTTCTGTAGTGTTAATATTGTTACGGTGCGGATGTTCTCCCGATATGTGTCTGTCATTCTTTTTTGCTGTGGGTTCACAGTGTGGCGCATATTTGTAACAGTGTTACAGTTCTTTATACGGCCACCCTCAGTGTGACCTGTATGGCTGTTGACCAAGTATGCCTTGCATTCACTTGTGCGTGTGAAAAGCCGTAGATATTAAATGACTGGGCCGGCACGCAAAGGCAGTGCCTTTAAGGTTTATTGGCCCTCTGTACTTCTTTCTACGTCCGTGTACACGGCGGCGTTTTAAAAAGTCACACATTTTACTTTTTTAAATTGGTACCGATTATTTTGAAACCGATAATTTTTTATATTACATTTTAAAGCATTTATCGGCCGATAATATAGACAGTCCGATATTATCGTACATCTCTAATTTCAATTAATAATAAAATGTCAAAATGCCATGGGCCAACTGGTTGAACTAAAATGACCCCGAAGCTGGACTTTGGACACGTTTTTTTTTTTTGTTGTTGTTTCCACTTTGTTTTCCTTCATGTTTGTCCTGGTTTGTGTGCTATATTTATATAGCGCTTTTTCTCTAGTGACTCAAAGCGCTTTACATAGTGACACCCAATATCCAAGTTACATTTAAACCAGTGTGGGTGGCACTGGGAGCAGGTGGGTAAAGTGTCTTGCCCAAGGACACAACGGCAGTGATTAGGCTGGCGGAAGCGGGGATCGAACCTGCAACCCTCAAGTTGTTGGCACGGCCACTCTACCGACCAAGCTATACCGTCCGATACCGGTTACTTGACAATATAATATACATTCACTGTACAAACATACATATACAAATATATATACATACATACACTCATGCATATAATTATGTTTTAATCAAACATATATTAACGTTGTTGCCTTAGGGGAAACTGGGTAACACATGGCACACTGACAAAACTTAACCTATTGTTACCATAACAATCTACAAGGTTAAAATAGCTGGCTTCTCTTTCTTCCTCTCCATTTATCTGTGTTCTATTGTATTTCAAGTTATCATTACATATATGTATTGTTGCATTTAAACAATTGTATTGTGTATAATAGAGGTAAATTATTGTTATTATTCCTTATCAATGGTGCTATTTCTATTAGTAATTGTAATGCTGTATATGTGGTGTAATAATGTTCATTGTCATTTCTGTATTATATTTTATTTCACCAACCGTTTCTTTGCTATCACTTTTACCATCATATTTGTTCATATCCTATTTGCTGATGTTGTTCTATTGTTGTGTTTGCTGTTGTTTTTGTCCCTCTATTTTATCCCCCTATTGTCTCCACAATTTCACCCTCTGTCTTCCTTTTTTTCTCTTTCTATCCCCTCCTGCTCCGGCCCGGCTGCACCAAATGATAATATATGTGACGATTGCGTGGCATGGTGGTGACGGTGCGTTCTTCCAAGATGCAGATCGGGCTCGGACACAGCGTGAAGGTAAGAAATGATTGATTTATTAAAACTAAGAACAGACTAAGAACAGAAAACTAGTACTAGGCACAAAAAGGCAAAAACAAAGAGCTAGCATGGGAGCTAGAAAAACACCAAAGCATAGCGTGGAAGCTAGCCAGAACAAAGCAGGTTTTTACCAGAATACGAAGCAGCGTCGTCACAAAAGCTAGGATGAGAGTTCGAACAACGGAAAAGGCAGGCTTAAATAAGGAACGTAACCACAAGGCAGGTGCGCGTCAAAAGCAGGGGACAGGTGAAAATAATAGGCAACCATAGTGACAGAACAAACCAGGAAGTGCACAAACAAACTCAAAATCCAAATAATATATGATCCGGGCGGCGGATCATAACAATATAAATACATTTAATAAAGTCAACTACAAATAAGGCAACGAGAGAAGTATCCTACACTTCTCTTTTGTAAAGTCAATTTTTTCAGCTGATATGGGCATCTACATCAACTACAGTATGTGATTTGCTTGAGAAGCTGGACAGGACAAAAATAAATAAAAATAAAATGTCCCCTAAGCACAAAGAATACAAATAACAAACATCAAAACAAGGACATACTGTGGGATTAAATGCGATTAAACGCTGTACAATGTTCCGCTTTTCTCTTCGCGCTCAGCGTGACATTGTGAAATGGTCTTTATACCCACAGTACAGATAAAATCTCCCTTTGTGGTTTACTCCTCGGCAAAGAAGTCACATGCAACGGGATTGTTTTTTGTTGTTATTTTTAAAAATATATTTACGACCCAACAGGCCTATAGGCACTTTACTACTTGGACAATGTAGTACGCTAAACTGCAAGTTACTTTTGATTAAATGTAGGTAAGCTAGAGCTGAAGATATCACCAGAGGATTGTAGCAAGCTACACGGCAAAATTCGGTTGCTACATTAAAGCTACATTATATAAATGCAGTGGTTTCCCACCTAGGCCTTCAGTGATCACCTCTCAAAATAATAAATAATAATAATAAATGGGTTGTATTTGTCTAGCGCTTTTCTACCTTCAAGGTACTCAAAGCGTTTTGACACTACTTCCACATTTACCCATTCACACACTGATGGAGGGAGCTGCCATGCAAGGCAGCTAACCAGCACCCATCAGGAGCAAGGGTGAAGTGCCTTGCTCAAGGACACAACGGATGTGACGAGGTTGGTACTACCATCATTAATGTCACCACATGACCATTGCTGGAGAAATACTATACAGAAACACATTAACACCCTACTGCGCATATATATTGAAGCACATCAACAGTGTACAAAACGGGTTATTTTCTGGCGCGTTCAAAAAATCTACTAAAACACATCAGCAATTAAAACATATCTCATGTGGTAAAATTGCAAAAAAAAAACATATCAAAAGTGAACTCACAATTTGTAGGACCTATTCGACACCGTGTAAGCCAGTGGTACTCCTCGTTATCGGCTTCCACGATTGTAAATGGCAAGCATTTATATTGTTATTTACTTTGTTACTTTTGCATTGTCATTTACCACAACAGGCTTCACGGTGGCAGAGGGGTTAGTGCGTCTGCCTCACAATACGAAGGTCCTGCAGTCCTGGGTTCAATCCCAGGCTCGGGATCTTTCTGTGTGGAGTTTGCATGTTCTCCCCGTGAATGCGTGGGTTCCCTCCGGGTACAACGGCTTCCTCCCACTTCCAAAGACATGCACCTGAGGATAGGTTGATTGGCAACACTAAAACTGGCCCGTGTGTGTGTAAATGTTGTCAGTCTATCTGTGTTGGCCCTGCGATAAGGTGGCAACTTGTCCAGGGTGTACCCTGCCTTCCGCCCGATTGTAGCTGAGATAGGCACCAGCGCCCCCCGCGACCCCAAAAGGGAATAAGCGGTAGAAAATGGATGGATGGATGAATCTACAATAACAATATCTGATAGCTCAGTTACAGCTCATGTTATTCTATCCTGTGTTATATGTCTTTTATGTTGCACGATTGCACCAAGAAAAAAAACATAGTTTGTGAACCCGTTCTCAAACAATGGCACTAAAAACTATTCTGATTCTGATTCATTTCTCTCATTTCATCTCCAGAACAGCAGAGATAGCTTCCGGGGTTGACCAACAGATGTAGTTTCTCTTTAAATATCCTTCTTGAAAATGGCCTTGCAAATATATATCTGCCACCTAATCAACATTTTGTTGTCCTTCTCTGCTATCCCGGTCCGGCTAAGGCGCAACACTTATCCAGTATCCAGTATCCAGTCACAGTCTGGATCACAACTTGTGGTCTGATTGGCTGTCGCGACTGTCTATCAACTGTATGTGTTCTCAAATTCATCCGCCAACGTTCCCGGTGAGTATCCAATCACATGACGCGTAAATGGTAAATGTCACGTTCAACGACAACAACTCGTGATCTGATTGGCTATCGCAATTATCTATCAACTGTATGTCCACGTTCGCTTACAGTGCACGGACGCCTGCATTATTGATTCTGAAGGTCTCGGGCAGATTTGGTACAGCATGGGGAAATAAGCTAGCCGAATTCTGATTGGATACAAACTAAAACCAAAGAACAACAGCACTATATGACATGAGAGAGAATATGAATACTTTTAGATATTTAGGGAAAGTAAATTAATAAATAACTTTAATTACGATCAGGATTTTTGGTTATGTTTGGCCAGCAGAGAAGCCTTTGCTGGCTCTGAGAGCACACCACTGTATAAATATATGACTTAATGCACTTTCCACCAAAACAAATTGAAAAAATGCTGTTTGATTATTAGAATAAACACTAGCGTGAAAAGTGCCCTCCGTCTGGCTTTTTGAAAAGTATATTAAATTGCGTACTGTGTACAAACCGAGGGGGAAAACACAGGAAATAAATTAAATAAAAGGCGGTGAAACAATCATGATAAATAAACACCAGAATATACACTCTAATGGAGACTTTTCAGCACAGGATAAGTGGCTGTTTTAACTGAAACCACGGTGGCAAAATGACAATAACATGGCCAAGAAACAGAACAGTTGTCTCACAAAAGGGAAATTAGAGGGCAATTGTACTTTTTCTGTTCATTCACAATCATTATGAAAGACAGGGCTTCACGGTGGAAGAGGGGTTAGTGCGTCTGCCTCACAATACGAAGTTCCTGCAGTCCTGGGTTCAAATCCAGGCTCGGGATCTTTCTGTGTGGAGTTTGCATGTTCTCCCCGTGAATGCGTGGGTTCCCTCCGGGTACTCCGGCTTCCTCCCACTTCCAAAGACATGCACCTGGGGATATGTTGATTGGCAACACTAAATTGGCCCTAGTGTGTGAATGTTGTCTGTCTATCTGTGTTGGCCCTGTGATGAGGTGGCGATTTGTCCAGGGTGTACCCTGCCTTCCGCCCGATTGTAGCTGAGATAGGCGCCAGCGCCCCCCGTGACCCCGAAAGGGAATAAATAAGCAGTAGAAAATGGATGGATGGATATGAAAGACATGACAATTAATTGATTATTTTTTTCTTTTTGTATTGTATTCCAACTTGTAAATAAAGGTCCGCTTACAGTGGAGCCAATGGAAGCTCCTCTATTTTGCCTATAAAATCAAATTTAAGAAATTAATTTGGCCGCGAATGAATGGTCTCTGGCCCCCGGGATGATATTTGATTATATATTTATATTTCATATATATATATATTTTTTTTTATAGCGCTTTTCCCTTGTGACTCGAAGCGCTTTTACAGAGTGAAACCCAATATCTGAGTTACATTTAAACCAGTGTGGGTGGTACTGGGAGCA
The DNA here is from genome assembly GCF_033978795.1 of Nerophis ophidion. Lineage (NCBI taxonomy): Eukaryota > Metazoa > Chordata > Actinopteri > Syngnathiformes > Syngnathidae > Nerophis > Nerophis ophidion. Next base: position 7,980,007 of record NC_084629.1, read on the forward strand.
AGTGGGTAAAGTGTCTTGCTCAAGGGCACAACGGCAGTGACTAGGATGGCGGAAGCGGGGATCGAATCTGGAACCCTAAAGTTGCTAGCACGGCCACTCTACCAACCGAGCTATATCGCCCCCATTAGAAGGAGCATAATATGACATGAAGAGAAAATTAACACATTTAGATATTTAGGGAAAGTAAATAAAAAAAAACGTTTATCTTTAATTATGATCAAGATTTCTGGTTGTTAGGCCAGGACATCACTGCCATTAACCTTTTTTGACACATTTTCACCTTCATTAAACTTCCTACTTCTCCATTAGGTCCTGTATATTCAAATCAGATTCAACATGGTTATCTATTGCATTTTCATCATAGCAATAATGACAGACAACAGTTTTATTTTGTCCATTCTTAACATGTACAAGACACACAAGAACTGAAATGTCATTTTCGGCACAGTCCCGTTAAGAGCAGACATACAGTACGTTACAGGGGGGGACAAGACGAGACCGCCAATGGATCAGCCACTTACGGCACTCCTTAAAAAGGTGAGAAAAGGTGACATTGGGAGAGGGGGGAAGAGTAACAAAAAAAATGTCAGTCTAAGGCTCGACCCTCAGGAGGATTCCAGACTGAGTCCAAGGAAAAAAACTCACATAGCATGGCACACATAAACATGGTACATATAATTACACCAACTTGCAAAAGAGTGGGGGGGTTGAGGCCCTGGAGGCCGGCTGCCGCTATTGAGCGCTAATCAGCCATCCACAACCCCAGAGGAATTAAGCGGTGGTGAAGGCGTTGATTCGGGGAGGGGCGTGTGCGTGCATGTATGCCCAATTAACTCGGGTGAGATGTTGAATGTTTTTGTGGACTGGGGCCGATCTCAAGTTCGACACCAGGTGTTGTTGAAAAAAAGGACGGTCAAAAGCGTCCATCTTTGAGGAATCCTCGGGGGAGTTCTTCAGAACAGCCTGTTCCTGATTGCATCAAGGCCATTTGAGGGAGTCAAATTGTAGATTAAGATGTTGTCTCTCTTCAAGAATACTAAACAGTGACTTGCTTTCTCTGTGTGTCCGTGCTGGATTCTCCAATTCCAATTTAATTATTCCTTCTCAGCAAGCTTTTGCAAAATGAGATCCATTTTGCGATTCAAATCAGAAATCGTTCCAGTCTGTGTTCCCACAGCCCAACCCAATCCTTCCATTGCGTTGAACAGCCGTTGGGCCCCTTGAGTGGCTGCCATCGTCTTACGAATTTGACGAAACACCAGAGCAATGCCCAGCCCAATCAGCAGGTGCCCCGCGATCACAGCCTGGAGGCCGGCTGCCGCTATTGAGCGCTAATCAGCCATCCACAACCCCAGAGGAATTAAGCGGTGGTGAAGGCGTTGATTCGGGGAAGGGCGTGTGCGCGCATGTATGCCCAATTAACTCGGGTGAGATGTTGAATGTTTTTGTGGACTGGGGCCGATCTCAAGTTCGACACCAGGTGTTGTTGAAAAAAAGGACAGCCTGTTCCTGATTGCATCAAGGCCATTCGAGGGAGTCAAAATGTAGATTAAGATGTTGTCTTTCTTCAAGAATACTAAACAGTGACTTGCTTTCTCTGTGTGTCCGTGCTGGATTCTCCAATTCCAATTTAATTATTCCTTCTCAGCAAGCTTTTCCAAGATGAGATCCATTTTGCGATTCAAATCAGAAATCGTTCCAGTCTGTGTTCCCACAGCCCAACCCAATCCCTTAACTGGCTGCCATTGTGTTCCGAATTTGACGAAACACCAGAGCAATGCCCAGCCCAATCAGCAGGTGCCCCGCGATCACAGTTTCAAATAGGTAGATGTCTTCCACGTCCTCGATGGAAAGGACTGAGAGGCACATGATTCTCCATTTATCCCAGGAGTCTCTCATGTACCCCGCAGCAATGGTTCCATCAGGGCAGCCTGGCCCCCCCGAACCTCTTTTTCTTGTCGAAAAGACTGTGTCAATTGCGTCGAGAGTCTAGCTGATCATATTCATATTTGATGTTTAGATTAGAGGACAGCGCAAAGAAAGAGGCTTCAGAAAAGTTCAGACAAAGACAAGGAAACAGAGAGCAAGCAGGGAAGGAGGAAGCGGAGAAAAATGCGACCGCCCTCACCAAGAGGCAAGACAGAAAAATAACAATAATGCAATCACCTTCACCCTTACTCTAGCCGTTGGGTTCACATTTTCTCCGTTCTACTAACCCTGTGTCTCGGGATACAATTTGCATTTGAGCAACTGCAACTCCTCGAGCTGATAAAAGTTGCTTCAGCTACAGTAGGTTACTTGACACTGGAATACTGCCGGTATTTCTCAGACAGCCTGAAGGTTTATAATAATAACAACCCTCTTGAGACACTTCCCTAACCAATTGTCTTGACATGAGTGCTCCCTCTTTGGGTGGGCGGTATTTGTGCTCCTTTTGGCAATGTGGTTTCTCCGGGTGGCATGAAGCATCCATTAATAGAACGTCTAGTAATGAAGTTCTGTGAGCATGTTGGTGGCCAATGACCCATTCTTCCACAAACAAACAAAGGTTGAGTCTCGTCATACCTTCTGAGATGTTACCGTCTTCCGCTTTGGTTGGACCATCCGACTTCTACCCTATAGGGTTGAGGCCCCACCCACTGTTGGGGGACAGAAACAGCAAGTTGTAGTGTGGTTTCTATGGCTGGCATAAAGCATCCATTATTAGAACGTCTGGTAACGAAGTTAAGTGAGCATGTTGGTGGCCAATGACCCATTCTTCTACAAACAAAAAAATGTTGAGTCTCGTCATACCTTCCTAGAGGGTACCGTCTTCCGCTTTGGTAGGACCAACTGACTTCTACCCTATAGGGTTGAGGCTCCACCCACTGTTGGGGGACAGAAACAGCAAGTGGTAGTGTGGTTTCTCCGGGTGGCATGAAGAAACCATTAATAGACTGTCTGGTAATGAAGTTCTGTGAGCATGTCGGTGGCCAATGACCCATTCGTCCACAAACAAAGAAATGTTGAGTCTCGTCATACCTTCCTAGAGGGTACCGTCTTCCGCTTTGGTTGGACCATCTGACTTCTACCCTATAGGGTTGAGGCTCCACCCACTGTTGGGGTACAGAAACAGCAGGTGGTAGTGTGGTTTCTCCAGGTGGCATGAAGCATCCATTAATAGACCGTCTGGTAATGTAGTTCTTTGAGCATGTAGGTGGCCAATGACTCATTCTTCCACAAACAAAGAAAGGCTGAGTGTTGTCATACCTTCCTAGAGGGTACCGTTTTCTACTTTGGTTGGACCATCCAACTTCTACCCTATAGGGTTGAGGTTCCACCCACTCTTGAGGGACAAAAAACAGCAAGTGGTAGTGTGGTTTCTCCGGGTGGCATGAAGCAACCATTAATAGACCGTCTGGTAATTAAGTTCTGTGAGCACGTTGGTGGCCAATGACCCGTTCTTCCACAAACAAAGAAAGATTGAGTCTCGTCATACCTTCCTAGAGGGTAGCGTCTTCCGCTTTGGTTGGACCAACCGACTTTTACCCTATAGGGTTGAGGCTCCACCCACTGTTGGGGGACAGAAACAGCAAGTTGTAGTGTGGTTTCTATGGGTGGCATAAAGCATCCATTAATAGACCGTCTGGTAATGAAGTTATGCGAGCATGTTGGTGGCCAATGACCCATTTTTCCACAAACAAAGAAATGTTGAGTCTCGTCATACCTTCCTAGAGGGTAGCGTCTTCCGCTTTGGTTGGACCAACCGACTTCTACCCTATAGGGTTGAGGTTCCACCCACTGTTGAGGGACAGAAACAGCAAGTGGTAGTGTGGTTTCTCCGGGTGGCATAAAGCATCCATTAATAGACCGTCTGGTAATGAAGTTATGTGAGCATGTTGGTGGCCAATGACCCATTCTTCCACAACCAAAGAAATGTTGAGACTCGTCATACCTTCCTAGAGGGTACCGTCTTCCGCTTTAGTTGGACCATCCGACTTCTACCCTATAGGGTTGAGGCTCCACCCACTGTTGGGGGTCAGAAACAGCAAGTGGTAGTGTGGTTTTTCCTGGTGGCATGAAGCTACCATTAATAGACCGTCTGGGAATGAAGTTCTGTGAGCATGTTGGTGGCTAATGACCCATTCTTCCACAAACAAAGAAATGTTGAGTCTCGTCATACCTTCCTAGAGGGTACCGTCTTGCGCTTTGGTTGGACCATCCGACTTCTACCCTATAGGGTTGAGGCTCCACCCACTGTTGGGGGTCAGAAACAGCAAGTGGTAGTGTGGTTTCTATGGGTGGGTTAAAGCATCCATTAATAGACCATCTGGTAATGAAGTTCTTTGAGCATGTTGGTGGCCAATGACCCATTCTTCCACAAACAAAGAAAGGTTGAGTCTCGTCATACCTTCCTAGAGGGTACTGTCATCCACTTTGGTTGGACCATCTGACTTCTACCCTATAGGGTTGAGGCTCCACCCACTGTTTGGGGACAGGAACAGCAAGTAGTAGTGTGGTTTCTCCGCGTAGCAAGAAGCTTCCATTAATAGACCGTCTGGTAGTAAAGTTCTGTGAGCATGTTGGTGGCTAATGACCCATTCTTCCACAAACAAAGAAATGTTGAGTCTCGTCATACCTTTCTAGAGGGTACCGTCTTCCGCTTTGGTTGGACCATCCGACTTCTACCCTATAGGGTTGAGGCTCCACCCACTGTTGGGGGTCAGAAACAGCAAGTGGTAGTGTGGTTTTTCCTGGTGGCATGAAGCTACCATTAATAGACCGTCTGGGAATGAAGTTCTGTGAGCATGTTGGTGGCTAATGACCCATTCTTCCACAAACAAAGAAATGTTGAGTCTCGTCATACCTTCCTAGAGGGTACCGTCTTGCGCTTTGGTTGGACCATCCGACTTCTACCCTATTGGGTTGAGGCTCCACCCACTGTTGGGGGACAGAAACAGCAAGTGGTAGTGTGGTTTCTATGGGTGGGTTAAAGCATCCATTAATAGACCATCTGGTAATGAAGTTCTTTGAGCATGTTGGTGGCCAATGACCCATTCTTCCACAAACAAAGAAAGGTTGAGTCTCGTCATACCTTCCTAGAGGGTACCGTCATCCACTTTGGTTGGACCATCTGACTTCTACCCTATAGGGTTGAGGCTCCACCCACTGTTTGGGGACAGGAACAGCAAGTAGTAGTGTGGTTTCTCCGCGTAGCAAGAAGCTTCCATTAATAGACCGTCTGGTAGTAAAGTTCTGTGAGCATGTTGGTGGCTAATGACCCATTCTTCCACAAACAAAGAAATGTTGAGTCTCGTCATACCTTCCTAGAGGGTGCCGTCTTCCGCTTTGGTTGGACCATCCGACTTCTACCCAATAGGGTTGAGGTTCCACCCACTGTTGAGGGACAAAAAACAGCAAGTTGTTGTGTTGTTTCTATGGGTGGCATAAAGCATCCATTAATAGACCGACTGGTAATGAAGTTCTGTGAGCATGTTGGTGGCCAATGACCCATTCTTCTACAAACAAAGAAATGTTGAGTCTCGTCATACCTTCCTAGAGGGTACCGTCTTCCGCTTTGGTAGGACCATCTGACTTCTATCCTATAGGGTTGAGGCTCCACCCACTGTTGGGGGACAGAAACAGCAAGTGGTAGTGTGGTTTTTCTGGGTGGCATGAAGCAACCATTAATAGACCGTCTGGTTATGAAGTTCTGTGTGCATGTTGGTGGCCAATGACCCATTCTTCCACAAACAAAGAAATGTTGAGTCTCGTCATACCTTCCTAGAGGGTACCGTCTTCCGCTTTGGTTGGACCATCCGACTTCTACCCTGTTCCACCCAATGTTGAGGGACAGAAACAGCAAGTGGTAGTGTGGTTTCTCCGGGTGGCATTAAGCATCCATTACTAGACCGTCTGGTAATGTAGTTCTTTGAGCATGTTGGTGGCCAATGACCCATTCTTCCACAAACAAAGAAATGTTGAGTCTCGTCATACCTTCCTAGAGGGTACCGTCTTCTGCTTTGGTTGGACCATCCGACTTCTACCCTGTTCCACCCAATGTTGAGGGACAGAAACAGCAAGTGGTAGTGTGGTTTCTCCGGGTGGCATTAAGCATCCATTACTAGACCGTCTGGTAATGTAGTTCTTTGAGCATGTTGGTGGCCAATGACCCATTCTTCCACAAACAAAGAAATGTTGAGTCTCGTCATACCTTCCTAGAGGGTACCGTCTTCTGCTTTGGTTGGACCATCCGACTTCTATCCTATAGGGTTGAGGCTCCACCCACTGTTGGGGGACAGAAACAGCAAGTCGTAGTGTGGTTTCTATGGGTGGCATGAAGCATCCATTAATAGACCTTCTGGTAATGAAGTTATGTGAGCATGTTGGTGGCCAATGACCCATTCTTCCACAAACTAAGAAATGTTGAGTCTCGTCATACCTTCCTAGAGGGTACCGTCTTCCGCTTTGGTTGGACCATCCGACTTCTACCCAATAGGGTTGAGGTTCCACCCACTGTTGAGGGACAAAAAACAGCAAGTCGTAGTGTGGTTTCTAAGGGTGGCATAAAGCATCCTTTAATAGACCGTCTAGTAATGAAGTTCTGTGAGTATGTTGGTGGCCAATGACCCATTCTTCCACAAACAAAGAAAGGTTGTGTCTCGTCGTACCTTCCTAAAGGTTACCGTCTTCCGCTTTGGTAGGACCATCTGACTTCTATCCTATAGGGTTGAGGCTCCACCCACTGTTGGGGGACAGAAACAGCAAGTGGTAGTGTGGTTTTTCTGGGTGGCATGAAGCAACCATTAATAGACCGTCTGGTTATGAAGTTCTGTGAGCATGCTGGTGGCCAATGACCCATTCTTCCACAAACAAAGAAATGTTGAGTCTCGTCATACCTTCCTAGAGGATACCGTCTTCCGCTTTGGTCGGACCATCCGACTTCTACCCTATAGGGTTGAGGCTCCACCCACTGTTGGGGGAAAGAAACAGCAAGTGGTAGTGTGTTTTTTCTGGGTGGCATGAAGCAACCATTAATAGACCGTCTGGTTATGAAGTTCTGTGAGCATGTTGGTGGCCAATGACCCATTCTTCCACAAACAAAGAAATGTTGAGTCTCGTCATACCTTCCTAGAGGATACCGTCTTCCGCTTTGGTTGGACCATCCGACTTCTACCCAATAGGGTTGAGGTTCCACCCACTGTTGAGGGACAAAAAACAGCAAGTTGTTGTGTGGTTTCTATGGGTGGCATAAAGCATCCATTAATAGACCGTCTGGTAATGAAGTTCTGTGAGCATGTTGGTGGCCAATGACCCATTCTTCTACAAACAAAGAAATGTTGAGTCTCGTCATACCTTCCTAGAGGGTACCGTCTTCCGCTTTGGTTGGACCATCCGACTTCTACCCAATAGGGTTGGAGGTTCCACCCACTGTTGAGGGACAAAAAACAGCAAGTTGTTGTGTGGTTTCTATGGGTGGCATAGGGCATCCATTAATAGACCGTCTGGTAATGAAGTTCTGTGAGCATGTTGGTGGCCAATGACCCATTCTTCTACAAACAAAGAAATGTTGAGTCTCGTCATACCTTCCTAGAGGGTACCGTCTTCCGCTTTGGTAGGACCATCTGACTTCTATCCTATAGGGTTGAGGCTCCACCCACTGTTGGGGGACAGAAACAGCAAGTGGTAGTGTGGTTTTTCTGGGTGGCATGAAGCAACCATTAATAGACCGTCTGGTTATGAAGTTCTGTGAGCATGTTGGTGGCCAATGACCCATTCTTCCACAAACAAAGAAATGTTGAGTCTCGTCATACCTTCCTAGAGGATACCGTCTTCCGCTTTGGTTGGACCATCCGACTTCTACCCTATAGGGTTGAGGCTCCACCCACTGTTGGGGGACAGAAACAGCAAGTTGTAGTGTGGTTTCTATGGGTGGCATAAAGCATCCATTAATAGACCGTCTGGTAATGAAGTTATGCGAGCATGTTGGTGGCTAATGACCCATTCTTCCACAAACAAAGAAATGTTGAGTCTCGTCATACCTTCCTAGAGGGTACCGTCTTGCGCTTTGGTTGGACCATCTTACTTTTACCCTGAAGGGTTGAGGCTCCACCCACTGTTGAGGGACAGAAACAGCAAGTGGTAGTGTGGTTTCTCCGGGTGGCATAAAGCATCCATTAATAGACCGTCTGGTAATGAAGTTATTTGAGCATGTTGGTGGCCAATGATACATTTTTCCACAAACAAAGAAATGTTGAGTTTTGTCATACCTTCCTAGAGGGTACCGTCTTCCGCTTTGGTTAGACCATCCGACTTCTACCCTATAGGGTTGAGGCTCCACCCACTGTTGGGAGACAGAAACAGCAAGTGGTAGTGTGGTTTTTCCGGGTGGCATGAAGCAACCATTAATAGACCGTCTGGTAATAAAGTTCTGTGAGCATGTTGGTGGCTAATGACCCATTCTTCCACAAACAAAGAAATGTTTAGTCTCGTCATACCTGTACCGTCTTCCGCTTTGGTTGGACCATCCGACTTCTACCCTATAAGGTTGAGGCTCCACCCACTGTTGGGGGACACAAACAGCAAGTGGTAGTGTGGTTTCTCCGAGTGGCATGAAGCATCCATTAATAGACCGTCTGGTAATGTAGTTATTTGAGCATGTTGGTGGCCAATGACCCATTCTTCCACAAACAAAGAAAAGTTGAGTCTCATCATACCTTCCTAGAGGGTACAGTCATCCACTTTAGTTGGACCATCAGACTTCTACCCTATAGGGTTGAGGCTCCACCCACTGTTGGGGGACAGAAACAGCAAGTTGTAGTGTGGTTTCTATGGGTGGCATAAAGCATCCATTAATAGACCGTCTGGTAATGAAGTTATGTGAGCATGTTGGTGGCCAATGACCCATTTTTACACAAACAAAGAAATGTTGAGTCTCGTCATACCTTCCTAGAGGGTACCGTCTTCCGCTTTGGTTGGACCATCTGACTTCTACCCTATAGGGTTGAGTCTCCACCCACTGTTGGGGGACAGAAACAGCAGGTGGTAGTGTGGTTTCTCCAGGTGGCATGAAGCATCCATTAAAAGACTGTCTGGTAATGTAGTTTTTTGAGCATGTTGGTGGCCAATGACCCATTCTGCCACAAACAAAGAAAGGTTTAGTGTCACCATACCTTCCTAGACGGTATCGTCTTCCGCTTTGGTTGGACCATCGTACTTCTACCCTATAGGGTCGAGGCTCTACCCACTGTTGGTGGACAGAAACAGCAAATGGACTGCCATGTTCTTGAGGCAAGCTGAATTGAACGGTCACAGGCAGAGCAGGATTAGACATAGTCGTTAGAATAATCATGTATATATATTATCACACAACTTTAGTATGCTTAAAGTCTATTGCTATAGTTATTAGCTATTGTGCTCAAGTTATACTTTTGTATCCGTGCAAGGACGAAACTTCTTGTCTGAGGGGTGACCTCAGCCGCAGTTATCTATTTTAGCCCACCAACAGCCCAGGACTTCAAGGACCTCAACGAAGACAAGACGACAGCGTGCAGACGAAGCGGAGACAAGGCGAAATCACAAGGCCCCCAGCACATTCCGTCACATATTGTGCGTAATGGACCTGATTTGAATAATATATGTGAGCACTCCTTTTAGAGGCGGCCTCAGTGATGTTGACCGTGGAACTCCTGAATAAATAGAGGGACGCCGGAGCTGAACCTTAGAGTATAGGGCGAGACTGTGACTAAGTGTGCAGCTCCATGCGTTCTCCTCATGAGCTAAATTTAACTGTCTCTGCATGATTCCTTGTTTCTTGTCTGATTAATAGATGTCATCAGTGTTTGAACCTGACAATAGTAAAAGTGGGTTACACTTAGGCTATGTCTACACTAAGCCGGATAACCCCTTAAACAAATAATTATTTAGCCTAAGCCCCGTTTCAGCCACAGAAAACCAGCGTTTAAGGTTCCCCTCCTCGGATAAATGTGTACATGGGTAAGTGCTCCGTGTATTTCTTGAATCGCCAGCTTTTAGCTTCGTATGGACTCATTGATCGTTTACAAACTGAGTTCGGAGAGGAAGTGACACCAGAGAACACTCCACAGCCAGCTTCATAATGAACCGGTTTCGTAACTCTGAGCTAACCACTGGAAATATGGGGGCGAGTCATCCAGACATGCCCGTGTTTCTCTTTCTACTTGTACAGATGCTGGTGGAAATCACACATGAATACCTTAAGAGAAAATGATTGCAGCTATTTGGGATACAACACATCTCAGACGGCAAGACAACTTTCAATCAATCAATCAATGTTTACTTATATAGCCCTAAATCACTAGTGTCTCAAAGGGCTGCACAAACCACCACGACATCCTCGGTAGGCCCACATAAGGGCAAGGAAAACTCACACCCAGTGGGACATCGGTGACAATAATGACCCAGTGGGACGTCGGTGACAATAATGACCCAGTGGGACGTCGGTGACAATGATGACTATGAGAACCTTAGAGAGGAGGAAAGCAATGGATGTCGAGCGGGTCTAACATGATACTGTGAAAGTTCAATCCATAATGGATCCAACACAGTCGCGAGAGTCCAGTCCAAAGCGGATCCAACACAGCAGCGAGAGTCCCGTTCATAGCGGAGCCAGTAGGAAACCATCCCAAGCGGAGGCGGATCAGCAGCGCAGAGATGTCCCCAGCCGATACACAGGCAAGCAATACATGGCCACCGGATCGGACCGGACCCCCTCCACAAGGGAGAGTGGGACATAGAAGAAAAAGAAAAGAAACAGCAGATCAACTGGTCTAAAAAGGGAGTCTATTTAAAGGCTAGAGTATACAAATGAGTTTTAAGGTGAGACTTAAATGCTTCTACTGAAGTGGCATCTCGAACTGTTACTGGGAGGGCATTCCAGAGTACTGGAGCCCGAACGGAAAACGCTCTATAGCCCGCAGACTTTTTTTGGGCTTTGGGAATCACTAAATGTCCAGGTCAGCTGTGATTCTACTTAGCGAAAAACTTTGTCCATTTGTCGAAGGAGAGACAACGAGAATGCAGGCTCCAATGTATGTGATAAAAATGTAGCTTGTGCTTTGTATTACCTGGCCAACAAGGGAAGCCTATGGAAAATATGGAATGCAGTTGGACTGACAAAGCAGACTGCATCAGTTATTGTCCGCCATGTATGTCGCGGACTCAACGTCTAGGTCCAGAGTATGTAGAGTTACCAAAAACAAAAGGACAATGAAGGTCAAGGCAAAATAGTGAGGACTGGAAATATGGAACGCAGTTGGACTGACAAAGCAGACTGCATCAGTTATTGTCCGCCATGTATGTCACAGACTCAACGTCTAGGTCCAGAGTATATAGAGTTACCAAAAACGAATGGACAATGAAGGTCAAGGTAAAATAGTGAGGAGTGGCCTGACTGGAGGTGACGCATGTGCATTTTCAAAGCATGCGTACTAGGTCGCATTGCGCCGGCTGACGGAAGGGGGCCAGGGGGTCTTAAAGGACCATTGTGTGTGTGTGTGGACAAGGATGAGGTTAGGTGCGATTTACACTGGACAACATTAGTGTAAACGGGGCCTTAGACTTAGACATAGACAAACTTTAATGATCCACAAGGGAAATTGTTCCACACAGAAGCTCAGTTACAAATAATGTTGTGGTACCTGTTGTATTGAAGGTGGGGGCCATTGTCATCAGATGTGAAGTGAAGTGAATTATATTTATATAGCGCTTCTCTCTAGTGACTCAGTGAAACCCAATATCTAAGTTACATTTAAACCAGTGTGGGTGGCACTGGGATGAAGTGGTTAAAGTGTCTTGCCCAAGGACACAACGAAAGTGACTAGGATGACGGAAGCGGGAATCGAACCTGGAATCCTCAAGTTGCTGGCACGGCCACTCTACCAAGTGAGTTATACCGCCCCAGCTGCATTGTGGTGTGTCCAGTAGCGGGCTGCATCACCAGATTATTGTCTGCATCTTTTGATCTAGGGTGTTGCTTCATTCGGCTTTCCACTTCCACTTTAAAGGGGAACATTATCACCAGACCTATGTAAGCGTCAATATATACCTTGATGTTGCGGAAAAAAGACCATATATTTTTTTAACCGATTTCCGAACTCTAAATGGGTGAATTTTGGCGAATTTAACGCCTGTCTGTTTATCGCTCTCTGAGCGACGACGTCAGAACGTGACGTCACATCGGTACTCAACGCCATTTTTCCCTACCACATCAGACGCATCGAGTCAAATCAGCTCTGTTATTTTCCGTTTTTTCGACTGTTTTCTGATACCTTGGAGACATCATGACTCGTCTGTGTGTTGTCGGAGGGTGTAACAACATGATCAGGGACGGATTCAAGTTGATTTACGTAAAATGTGCATCGATTAGCACGGCATGCTAATCGATGCTAACATGCTATTTACGCTAGCTGGGTGTACATATTGCAGCATTATGCCTCATTTGTAGCTATATTTACATCTAGCCTTTCCCTCCACCCACATTTAATGCCAAACAAACACTTACCAAGTTGCTCCAGTGTCAAGAGATGCGAAAGTCCCTCGTTTGGTTTTTACCGGCGATGCTAAGACAGAGATGGCACAGAGATGACAAAAATGTCTGGCTATCCTGCGACACTCAAAGCAGATGCATTCCTAACAAAGTCAAAAAAATCACAATGGTGAGTTTTGTTGATGTTATTGACTTATGTGCTAATCAGACATATTTGGTCGCGGCATGACGTCCAGCTAATCGATGCTAACATGCTATTTAGGCTACCTGAATATACATATGAAAGTATATTTACATTCAGCGTTTCCTTCCACGCACATTTAGTGCGAAACAAACACTTACCAATCGACGGATTCAAGTTGATCCAGTGTCAATGCGAAAGTCCTGATCGGTTGGTCTGCACATTTTACCGGCGATGCTAACGCAAAGATGGCCGAATAATGTCAATAGCTATTCGCTCAATAGCTTCAGTTTCGTTTTCGCTATCTGCCTCCATACTCCAACCATCTGTTTCAATACATGCGTAATCTGTTGAATCGCTTAAGCCGCTGAAATCCGAGTCTGAATCCAAGCTAATGTCGCTATATCTTGCTGTGCTATCCGCCATTGTTTGTATTGGAATCGCTATGTGACGTCACTTGGAAATGGACAGTGACTTAAGCAAATAGCGAAAATCAAACACTTTAAAGCTTTTTTTTTAGGGATATTCCGGGACGGATAACATTTTGAAAAAAACTTTGAAAAATAAACTAAGCCACTGGGAACTGATTTTTATTGTTTTTAACCCTTCTGAAATTGTGATAATGTTCCCCTTTAAGAAGCCTTAACCGCAGTGTCTTTTCCTCACCATCTTTGCCCAACTCTCTCCTTTGAGTCACACATTAAGAGCGTTACTAAAACGGCCTTCTTTCATCTCCGTAATATCGCTAAAATCCGTTCCATTTCGTCCAAGAGCGACGCTGAGATCATTATTCATGCCTTCGGTACGTCTTGTCTCGATTACTGTGACGTATTATTTTCGGGTCTCCCCATGTCTAGCATTAAAAGATTACAGTTGGTACAAAATGCGGCTGCTAGACTTTTGACAAGAACAAGAAAGTTTGATCACATAAGGGACGGCGTGGCGCAGTGGGAGAGTGGCCGTGCGCAACCCAAGGGTCCCTGGTTCAAATCCCACCTGGTACCAACTTCGTCACGTCCGTTGTGTCCTGAGCAAGACACTTCACCCTTGCTCCTGATGGGTGCTGGTTGGCGCCTTGCATGGCAGCTCCCTCCATCAGTGTGTGAATGTGTGTGTGAATGGGTAAATGTGGAAGTAGTGTCAAAGCGCTTTGAGTACCTTGAAGGTAGAAAAGCGCTATACAAGTACAACCCATTTATTACGCCTGTACTGGCTCACCTGCACTGGCTTCCTGTGCACTTAAGATGTGACTTTAAGGTTTTACTACTTGCATATAAAATACAAACCCCGTTTCCATATGAGTTGGGAAATTGTGTTAGATGTAAATATAAACGGAATACAATGATTTGCAAATCATTTTCAAGCCATATTCAGTTGAATATGCTACAAAGACAACATATTTGATGTTCAAACTGATAGTTTTTTTTTTTTGGTTGCAAATAATCATTAACTTTAAAATTTGATGCCAGCAACACGTGACAAAGAAGTTGGGAAAGGTGGCAATAAATACTGATAAAGTTGAGGAATGCTCATCAAACACTTATTTGGAACATCCCACAGGTGTGCAGGCTAATTGGGAACAGTTGGGTGCCATGATTGGGTATAAAAACAGCTTGCATGAAATGCTAAGTAATTCACAAACAAGGATGGGGCGAGGGTCACCACTTTGTCCACAACTGCGTGAGCAAATAGTCAAACAGTTTAAGAACAACGTTTCTCAAAGTGCAATTGCACGAAATTTAGGGATTTCAACATCTACGGTCCATAATATCATCAAAAGGTTCAGAGAATCACTCCACCTAAGCGGCATGGCCGGAAACCAACATTGAATGACCGTGACCTTCTATCCCTCGGACGGCAATGTATCAAAAACAGACATCAATCTCTAAAGGATATCACCACATGGACTCAGGAACACTTCAGAAAACCACTGTCACTACATACAGTTTGCCGCTACATCTGTAAGTGCAAGTTAAAGCTCTACTCTTCAAAGTGAAAGCCATTTATCAACAACATCCAGAAACGCCGCCGGCTTCTCTGGGCCCGAGATCATCTAAGATGGACTGATGCAAAGTGGAAAAGTGTTCTGTGGTCTGACGAGTCCACATTTCAAATTGTTTTTGGAATTATTCGACATCATATCATCCACACCAAAGGGGAAGCGAACCATCCAGACTGCAATCGACGCAAAGTTCAAAAGCCAGCATCTGTGTGGGGGTGCATTAGTGCCCAAGGCATTGGTCACTTACACATCTGTGAAGGCACCATTAATGCTGAAAGGTACATACAGGTTTTGGAACAACATATGCTGCCATCTGAGCGGCGTCTTTTTCATGGACGCCCCTGCTTATTTCAGCAAGACAATGCCAAGCCACATTCAGCACGTGTTACAACAGCTTGGCTTCATAAAAAAAGAGTGCGGGTACTTTCCTGGCCCGCCTGCAGTCCAGACATGTCTCCCATCGAAAATGTGTGGCGCATTATGAAGCGTAAAATACGACAGTGGAGACCCCGGACTGTTGAACGACTGAAGCTCTACATAAAACAAGAATAGGAAAGAATTCCACTTTCAAAGCTTTAACAATTAGTTTCCTCAGTTCTTAAACGTTTATTGAGTGTTGTTAAAATAAAAGGTGATGTAACACAGTGGTGAACATGCCCTTTCCCAACTACTTTGGCACATGTTGCAGCCATGAAATTCTAAGTTAATTACTATATGCAAAAAAAAATGAAGTTTATGAGTTTGAACATCAAATATGTTGTCTTTGTAGTGCATTCAACTGGGTTAAAAAGGATTTGCAAATCATTGTATTCCGTTTATATTTACATCTAACACAATTTCCCAACTCATATGGAAACGGGGTTTGTACATTGGTCATATTGAAAGTTCTCATGTGTCCAGGGATGTATTTCAAGAGTTTATAAACATAATATACATTAAAAAAAACACATTAGAAGATGTGATGCCAAAAAATATTGTCGTAATCATAGTAGTATCGACTACATATACTACTGTACTTAGTATCATTACAGTGGATGTCTGGTGTAGATCCACCAATGGCATTTGTTTACATTTTTAAGCTGGTGAGCTACGATGTGAATTTAAGCATGTTTAGCTATTCCTCGTCCTGCAGTGATAATGATACTTGTAAGAAACTTACTTTATTAGTCGCCATGGAGATGAGGATTAGTGATTTAAAAGTAGCTAAAACACTGCCGACTGGGGCTGGACGTTAGCCCCTGGCTAGCTAGTCATGTCTTAAAGCACCCCTTCCGGTGGGCTTTTCAGTGTTATAACTTCACCTTTATCGTTAGTTCTCCCTTTTCTGTCTACACACCGTGTCTGCTTGTAAGTACTCCGTGATTGTGCGCTGCCGAACATGCTCGTCTGCTCATAAACCAGCAATGACACGACGTGACGACGACAGGGGCGGCGGACCGGTACTTTTCAAAAGGCGGTATAGTACCGAATATCATTCATTAGTATTGCGGTAATATACTAATACCGGTATACCGTACAAGGCTATACCAAACACACACATTTTAACTTCTGCAAAGCCTATTTTAGACTGTTTAAACTCCTTTCAAAAGTCCTTCAATGTAGCTCTGCTCATCTTTCGGCCCAGCAGTCACTGTTACATACGTTTTTTTTTTTACCATTAATTGGTTAACGTGGACCCCGACTTAAACAAGATGAAAAACTTATTCAGGTGTTACCATTTGGTGGTCAATTGTACAGAATCTCTGGAATGCCCTCCCGGTAACAATTCGAGATGCCACCTCAGTAGAAGCATTTAAGTCTCACCTTAAAACTCATTTGTATACTCTAGCCTTTAAATGGACTCCCTTTTTAGACCAGTTGATCTGCCGTTTCTCTTCTTTTTCTTCTATGTCCCACTCTCCTTTGTGGAGGGAGTCCGGTCCGATCCGGTGGCCATGTACTGCTCGCCTGTGTATCGGCTGGGGACATCTCTGCGCTGCTGATCAGCCTCCGCTTGGGATGGTTTCCTACTGGCTCCGCTGTGAACGGGACTCTCGCTGCTGTGTTGGATCCGCTTTGGACTGGACTCTCGCGACTGTGTTGGATCCATTATGGATTGATCTTTCACAGTATCATGTTCTCATATGTTCTCATAGTCATCAGTATCATCAGTATCACAGTATCATGTTCTCATAGTCATCATTGTCACCGACGTCCCACTGGGTCATTATTGTCACCGATGTCCCACTGGGTGTGAGTTTTCCTTGCCCTTATGTGGGCCTACCGAGGATGTCGTAGTGGTTTGTGCAGCCCTTTGAGACACTAGTGATTTAGGGCTATATAAGTAAACATTGATTGACTGATTGATACTGTGCAATCTACTAATAAAATACCTTTGACCTACATTCAGCAATAGGAAACCAGCCAAAACATTACAAGCCTTCACAAATTTCTTAATCCAATGTCCCTGCTCTTTTGTAGGCCCTTTCTCAGAGCTAATAGACCAGGGGTCACCAACCTTTGTGAAACCAAGAGCTACTTCTGGGGTACTGATTAATGCGAAGGGCTACCAGTTTGATACACACTTAAATAAAATGCCAGAAATAGCCAATTTGCTCAATTTACCTTTAATAAATACATCTATATGAATAAAAAATGGGTATTTCTGTCTGTCATTCCGTCGTACATTTTTTTTTCTTTTACGGAAGGTTTTTTGTAGAGAATAAATGATGAGAAAAAAACACTCAATTGAACGGTTTAAAAGAGGAGAAAACAGGAAAAAAAAATGAAAATTAAATTGTGAAACATAGTTTATCTTCAATTTCGACTCTTTGAAATTCGAAATTCAACCGAAAAAAAGAAAAAACCTCCCTTTTTCATGACAAAGAAAAAATAAAAATAAAGAATCTCCCCCACCGCCGGTTCGCGGGACAAATTACCAAGCGTTGACCGGTCCGCAGCGACAAAAAGGTTGGGGACCACTGTCTTAAAGCACCTCCTGAGGGTGTTTCAGTGTTATAACTTCAGCTTTATCGTTAGTTTTTAAGCCAAAATGCGTCCCTTCTCCCTTTTCTGTCCATACACTATGTCTGCTTGTAAGTACTCTGTGATTATGTGCTGCCGAACATGCTCCTTTGCTCGTAAACCAGGGGGGGTTAGGGTGGTATAGTACCGAATATGATTTAATAATATTGCGGTACTATACTAATACCGGTATACCGTACAACCCTAGACTATAGCATATAAACTATGCGGATTCTCTCACTATCCGTGTGCGTTTTCCACAGTGGCTTCGAATTAAAATGATCTTTCCCAGCTGTGGAGGGGGTGAAGGAGAGAGGAAGAAACAACAACACAGCGCTTATCCCTCACTGTTGTTTTAAGGCGTGCATGTGCAGCCTCTCACAGACAAAATATCAATAGGAGGACATTTTTATCTGTCTGTCCGGGTCAAATTGTAATGAAACTGAAAATCCTCCCACAGGCTCCGGATGATCAATATCAAAAATATGACTGGAATGTTTCATGAAGAGTCAGACTGCGAGCCCGAGGAGTGGCCATGCTTTCACGGCGTCGCGCCGACAAGTGATTGATGGTTTTATTTACCAGACATCTGATGAAAACACCCCCCCTCTTACCCTCCACCTTGCTTAAAAAAGTTCTACAAAAAAAAAAAAAAAGGGCAGCCGTGTCGTTCCCTTCAACTTGTGTGAGCGGAGGGTTTATTTTTTTTTTTTTCAAGCGCGTGATCAAGGACAAGGTCGGCGCTGATTAATGGGGGTAAACGTTTGTCCCCCGCCCCTCCCCTTTTCAAAGGTTTGTACAATGTTAATGATCTTAATAGATGATGTTATCCCTCTGGGACAGTAGCCATCATATTGTCCTCTGCAAAGGCGCCTTGGAGGACGAGGGCGGGCACCAAAGGCATTTCCACAAATCACTTCACATGTGACAAAGTGACGTGCTCGCACGTCAACATGAGGCCTCGGCGATAGAGACTTACACGCGCAACGAAAGAGTCTCGCGTGCGATACCGTAACGACTTGTACGGCTCATGGCCGACTGACCTTTGAAGCGTGCACGCTCACGAAAGGTCGCGTACGACATGAGTGCACAAGCCACAACATTAGGTACACACCGATGTGGTGCACCAGCCACAACATTAGAGGCCTACTGAAACCCACTTCTACCGATAGTTTACAATGGGGCAAAAAAGTATTTAGTCAGCCACCGATTGTGCAAGTTCTCCCACTTAAAATGATGACAGAGGTCTGTAATTTTCATCATAGGTACACTTCAACTGTGAGAGACAAAATGTGGAAAAAAAATCCAGGAATTCACATTGTATGAATTTTAAAGAATTGATTTGTAAATTATGGTGGAAAATAAGTATTTGGTCAACCATTCAAAGCTCTCACTGATGGAAGGAGGTTTTGGCTCAAAATCTCACGATACATGGCCCCATTCATTCTTTCCTTAACACGGATCAATCGTCCTGTCCCCTTAGCAGAAAAACAGCGCCATAACATGATGTTTCCACCCCCATGCTTTACAGTAGGTCTGGTGTTCTTGGGATGCAACTCAGTATTATTCTCCCTCCAAAAAAACGACGAGTTGAGTTTATACCAAAAAGTTCTATTTTGGTTTCATCTGACCACATGACATTCTCCCAATTCTCTGCTGTATCATCCATGTATCCATTTTGGTATAAACTCAACTCATTGTGTTTAGAGGAAGAAGAATACTGAGTTGCATCCCAAGAACACCATACCTATTGTGAAGCATGGGGGTGGAAACATCATGCTTTGGGGCTGTTTTTCTGCTAAGGGGACATGACAATTGATCCGTGTTAAGGAAAGAATGAATGGGGCCATGTATCGTGAGATTTTGAGCCAAAACCTCCTTCCATCAGTGAGAGCTTTGAATGGTTGACCAAATCCTTATTTTGCACCATAATTTACAAATAAATTCTTTAAAATTCATACAATGTGATTTCCTGTATTTTTTTTCTCTCACAGTTGAAGTGTACCTATGATGAAAACTACAGACCTCTGTCATCATTTTAAGTGGGAGAACTTACACAATCGGTGGCTGACTAAATACTTTTTTGCCCCACTGTATATATCAATGATGGAATCTTAACACATGCCTATACGGCCGGTTTATTTTACTAAATTGCAATGTTAAATTTCGCGCCGAAATATCCTGCTGAGACGTCGCTGTATGATGACGTGCGCGCGTGACGTTGCGCATTGTCGAGGACATTTTGTTCTAGCATCGTTCCCAGCTATTAAGTCGTCTGTTTTCATGGCAAAATTCCACAGTATTCTGGACGTGTGTTGCTGAATCTTTTGCAATTTTGTTCAATGAACAATGGAGACGTCAAAGAAGAAAGCTGTAGGTGGGAAGCGGTGTTTTGCGGCAACACCAACACAGCCGGTGTTTCATTGTTTACATTCCCGAAAGATGAGAGTCAAGCTTTACTATGGAACAGAGATGTCAAGCGAACACGGTTGGATTGGACCACACACACAAAGTACACTGTATTATGCAGCGATCGTTTCGAAAGATCGTGTTTCGAAGAGGGTCCCTTGCGAAGGGCAGAGATGGGCATCGCCACCACCCGTCAACTGGTGCTGAAGAAAGGTGCAGGGTCGACCTTCAGGTTGTATAGGTACGACCATATAATCTCACTAAAACACTAGTAACACAATAAGCAGATAAGGGATTTTCCAGAATTCTCCCGTCCAAAGGCAAAACCCAGTAACTAAATTTTGGTCAAAACTGAGTTGATAATAATTTTGGAGTTCCTAGGTGATATGCTTTACATTAGTGTATGCGATATTGTAATTTGTTCCATAAGTAAGCTGTTGCGTGCATGGCAGGTTTTCAAGGGACCAATCGGAGCTTCTTTGTCAGTCGCCTTATTGTCTTTAGTGAGACATTTGCACGAATGGGGGCCGACGGTCAACCTGATTATGTGATATTATGGCACGAGGGGATATTTGGAAGATTGGCCCCGGACGTTGCAAGCACCTTCATTAAATGTACTGTTCTTGATTCTTCCCCTTGCAATACACCGCTTTCCACCAACATCTTTCTTCTTTGACGTCTCCATTATTAATTGAACAAATTGCAAAAGATTCAGCAACACAGATGTCCAGAATACTGTGTAATTATGCGATAAAAACAGACTACTTTTAGCCGTGATCGGTGCTGGGAGAACATGTCCGCTACGCGCACGCGTCATAAGTGTCATTATTCCGCGACGTTTTCAACAGGATACCTCGCGGGAAATTTAAAATTGCAATTTAGTAAACTAAAAAGGCCGTATTGGCATGTGTTGCAATGTTAATATTTCATCATTGATAAATAAACTATCAGACTGCGTGGTCGGTAGTAGTGGGTTTCAGTAGGCCTTTAAATAAAACATTTACCTTGTTTTTAGTGGGTTTTTTTGGGGTGAATTTAATTTTGGTCATTATGGGGATACTTAAATATGTGTTTAAAGTAACAAAATATTTGAGTCTGATGTGCGTATCTGCAAAATGAGCCAACAAAAAAAATACAACTTTGCATGCTAAAGTTAAAGTACCAACGATAGTCACACACATACTAGATGTGGCGAAATTATTCTTTGCATTTGACCCATCACCTTGATCACCCTCTGGGAGGTGAGGAGAGCAGTGAGCAGCAGGGGTGGCCTCGCCCGGGAATAATTTTTGGTGATTTAACCCCCAATTCACACCTTTGATGCTGAGTGCCAAGCAGGGAGGTAATGGCTCCCATTTTTATAGTCTTTGGTATTACTCGGCCGGGGTTTGAACTCACAACCTACCGATCTCAGGGCGGACACACTAACAACTAATGTAGGTAGGTAGGTCTTTATTGTTTTGGCACAAGTGCAACTAAACTTTAACATGTTAATATGTTTACAGTGGGCATATATGACGTTAACAAAATATTCGACTTTAAGGTGCGTACCTGCAAAATGAGTTCAGAGTGGGGGGGGGAAAAAGAAGGTATTTTGCTGTTGTATTTTTGTTTCTCAGCAGGTTACTTCTCAGGAATTGAAGAAGACGCAAAATGGCTTGAGCACACTAGATTTGATTCTGGGAAAGGGGAAACATGTTCGTGGTTTTTCAAAGAAAATTATTTTTGTGATATTAAATAGTCTGCCTTTTTCTTGGTTTGTTTTGGTAAATGAGGGATCATATAAGATTGTTCCAGTGTTAAATCTGGAGCCGCGAGAATAATAACTATCCATCCATCCATTTTCTACCGCTTATTCCCTTTCGGGGTCGCGGGGGGCGCTGGCGCCTATCTCAGCTACAATCGGGCGGAAGGCAGGGTACACCCTGCACAAGTCGCCACCTCATCGCATGGCCAACACAAATAGACAGACAACATTCACACTCACATTCACACACTAGGGCCAATTTAGTGTTGCCAATCAACCTATCCCCAGGTGCATGTCTTTGGAAGTGGGAGGAAGCCGGAGTACCCGGAGGGAACCCACGCATTCACGGGGAGAACATGCAAACTCCACACAGAAAGATCCCGAGCCTGGATTTGAACCCAGGACTGCAGAAACTTCGTATTGTGAGGCAGACGCACTAACCCCTCTTCCACCGTGTAGCCCATAATAACTATTATCACAAAAAAAAAAAAAAAAATATTATTCTAGATTGGGTGGGAAAAAAAACATGACATATTTTTGTTTGTTTGTCCATGTGTTAGAGGTGTCCCGATCCGATATATACACTATATTGCCAAAAGTATTTGGACACCTGCCTTGGCTCACATATGAACTTGAAGTGCCATCCCATTCCTATAACCCATCAGGTTCAATATGATGTCGGTCCACCTTTTGCAGCTATTACAGCTTCCACTCTTCTGGGAAGGCTGTCCACAAGGTTGCGGAGTGTAATGATAGGAATTTTTTACCATTATTCCAAAAGCGCATTAGTGAGGTCCCACACTGATGTTGGTCGAGAAGGCCTGGCTCTCATTCTCTGTTATAGGGTTCAGGTCAGGACTCTGTGCAGGCCAGTCAAGTTAATCCACACCAGACTCCGTCATCCATGTATTTATGGACCTTGCTTTGTGCACTGGTGCACTGTCATGTTGGAAGAGGAAGGGTCCCGCTCCAAACTGTTCCCACAACATTAGGAGCATGGAACTGTCCAAAATGTGTTGGTATCCTGGAGCATTCAAAGTTCCTTTCACTGAACTAAGGGGCCAAGGTCAACTCCTGAAAAACAACCCTACACCATATAATTCCTGCTACACCGAATTTCACACTCGGCACAATGCAGTCCGAAATGTACCGTTCTCCTGGCAACCTCCAAACCCAGACGGAAAAGCGTGATTCATCACTCCAGATGATCTAGAGACCAGTAGGGACGTATTTTACACCACTGCATCCCACGCTTTGCATTGGACTTGGTGATGTATGGCTTAGATGTAGCTGCTTGGTCATGGAGACCCATTCCGTGAAGCTCTCTGCGTACTGTACGTGGGCTAATTGGAAGGTCACATCAGGTTTGGAGCTTTGTAGCAACTGACTGCAGAAAGTCGGCGACCTCTTTGCACTATGAGCTTCAGCATCCGCTGACCCCTCTCTGTCAGTTTATGTGGCCTACCACATGGTGGCTGGGTTGCTGTTGTTCCCAAATTCTTCCATTTACTTATAATAAAGCCAACAGTTGACTTTGGCATATTTAGAAGCGAGAACATTTCACGACTGGATTTGTTGCACAGGTGGCATCCTTTGACAGTTCCACGCTGGAAATCACTGAGAGCGGCCCATTTTTTCACAAATGTTTATAGAAACAGTCTCCATGCCTAAGGGCTTGATTTTATACACCTGTGGCCGGGTCAAGTGATTAGGACACATTGATTCTGATCATTTGGATGGGTGGCCAAATATCAAGTGATGTGCACGCCAGCTTTCTGAGGGATCGCTTGTGCACGCCAGTTTTCCGAGACTCTGTATTTAGTTAGCGCAGGCAGCATGAAGCAGGGCTTTTATTGTGAAGATAGGAAATGTGCAGTCGGCCTTTAGAGTTTTGACGGAAGGTACGGCGCGAGAGTCTGTTGAAATAAAGTGTTTCTCGCCTTCCTCTCGGTCATATTTTCATGATAACGATCTTGCAGCAGCCAGCGTCATCTCACAAGACCCTCCGGTACCGTGAATGTCATTTAAGTGACGTCTTGGTGAAGATTGATGATCACAAATTTTTAGGTCTATGTTTTTTAAAAGCCTGGCTGGAGATCGACTGACACACCCCCCGCGGTCGACTGGTAGCTTGCGATCGACGTAATGGGCACCCCTGCTCTATATATTTCAATATAAGAGCTATCTATCAAGGGCACAATAGCACATTTTAGAGAGAGCATTTAGCTTTGGCATTGGAATGGAGTTGAGTTTTATAGAATGGATTAGACCTTGGACTTGTTGGGTGATACCCTTGGATTTAGAACAACTCGAAAGACAACCAGAATCATGAAACACTTAGACTTTGGAGGTTAAACTGATAGTAATGCTCTGTGAAAGTGCTTCTGTGAAATATCGGATGCACAGTATTCAAAGGGCTTAAGAATGTGACAAAAAATGTGAATGATCTTGGGTTCACTCTTCTCAAGTGCATTCAAAGAAACAGCCTAGAGTAGTAAACAGTGACTATAGTCCGCTATGATGAAGTGTTGGATCATTACCGTCTCTCAAGAGGCTCGCAATAAAAAGTGCCTGAACAGAAAATCTGGGTTCAGTGTGGTCGTGCCTAGTTTAAAAAGTGTCATTATACGAGGAAAAAAAAACGAGCCAAGTTTTGAAATTGAAAATACATTTGGACACTATCAGATAGGTTTCGATTTAAAAATAAAAAAAATAAATAAAAGCACACACACACACACACATATATATATATATATATATATATACATATACATACATACATATACATATACACACATATACATATATGAATACTTACTGTATAAATACATAAATACACATATATATGTATGTATATATACACACACATATATACATCCATACATACATAAAAATACATACATATAAATATGTACATACACAATATACACATATATATATATATATATATATATATATATATATATATATATATATATATATATATATATATATATATATATATATATATATATATATATATATACACACATATACAAACAAATGTGTATAATTATATATATATATATATAAATATATATATATATATACAAACCTACATATATACACATAAATACATGGATATAAATATATATATATATATACAAATACATACATATTCATACACATACAGTATATACACATACATATTCATACACATACAGTCAAGAAAATAAGTATTTGAACTCCCTGCTATTTTGCAAGTTCTCCCACTTAGAAATCATGGAGGGGTCTGAAATTTTCACAGTAGGTGCATGTCCACTGTATGAGAGATAACCTAAAAAGAAACATCCAGAAATCACAATCAATGGTTTTTTAAACAATTTGTGTGATATAGCTGAAAATAAGTATTTGAACACCTGTCTATCAGCTAGAATTCTGACCCTCAAAGACCTGTTAGTCCGCCTTTAAAAGTCCTCCTCCGCTCCACTGTATTATGATGGAAAATAAGTATTTGGTCAACTATTCAAAGCTCTCACTGATGGAAGGAGGTTTTGGCTCAAAATCTCACGATACATGGCCCCATTTATTCTTTCCTTAACACGGATCAATCGTCCTGTCCCCTTAGCAGAAAAACAGCCCCAAAGGATGATGTTTCCACCCCCATGCTTCACAGTAGGTATGGTGTTCTTGGGATGCGACTGAGTATTCTTCTTCCTCCAAACACGACGAGTTGAGTTTATACCAAAAAGTTCTATTTTGGTTTCATCTGACCACATGACATTCTCCCAATCCTCTGTTGTATCATCCAGGTGCTCTCTGGCAAACTTCAGACGGGCCTGGACATGCACTGGCTTAAGCAGGGGGACACGTCTGGCACTGCAGGATTTGATTCCCTGTCGGCGTAGTGTGTTACTGATGGTAACCTTTGTTACTCTGGTCCCAGCTCTCTGCAGGTCATTCACCAGGTCCCACCGTGTGGTTCTAGGATTTTTGCTCACCGTTCTCGTGATAATTTTGACCACACGGGATGAGATCTTGCGTGGACCCCCAGATGGAGGGAGATTATCAGTGGTCTTGTATGTCTTCCATTGTCAGTCAATTGATCCCACAGTTGATTTTTTCACATCAAGCTGCTTGCCTATTGTAGATTCACTCTTCCCAGTCTGGTGCAGGTCTACAATTATTTTCCTGCTGTCCTTCGACAGCTCTTTGGTCTTGGCCATAGTGGAGTTTGGAGTCTGACTGTTTGAGGCCGTGGACAGGTGTATTTTATACAGATAACGAGTTCAAACAAGTGCCATTATTACAGGTAACAAGTGGTAACAAGTGTGAGAGCCAGAGATCTTCCTTGTTTGAAGTGACCAAATACTTATGTTCCACCATAATTTACAAATAAACTATTTAAAATTCCTACAATGTGAATTCCTGGATTTTTTTTGGGACATTTTGTCTCTCACAGTTGAAGTGTACCTATGATGAAAATTACAGACGTCTGTCATCATTTTAAGTGGGAGAACTTGCACGATTGGTGGCTGACTAAATACTTTTTTGCCCCACTGTATATATACATACATATACATATACACACACACACACACACACATACATACATACATATATATATATATCATGTAGTTCAAATGATACATTGGATATTAGCATAATTAAATACAATGTATTAAACTTAGTTATTTAGTAAAAATATCAAGAAATGACTATGCTAAAAATGATGCACTTAATCATATTCATCCAAATCATTAAAAAAATCAATATTGCATTTCTACCACCAAGAACAAACACAATCAGAAATAATAATAGTCATAGTTTGTAAAGCTCTCATTGGTGCATCTGGTACTTACAGTAGTAGTAGTAGTTGTGGAGTATTCGTAGCAGTGACTGGCATCTCTCGTCTCTACCTGATACAAAGTACATATGGATTCACAAACAACGGAATAAATAATAAACTAAACTCAACGATTAGATACATTTAAGATACCGTACCTTCTCATCAATTGGTAGAATTTGCATCCTGGTCACGATACATCACGATTCTAAAATGTCTGGTCGATGCTGGTTCGAATTAGACATACGGTTCGGTTCCCAGTGTATTTGAGAGCAGCGTAGCACACTTTGCAAATATGATGAGTGTGAAGCACAGGACTGAGAAGATTTTTTTCATCAAATTAAAGAAAGGAATCAACAAAAATATGGCCATACCAGAGTAGAATGAGCCGACACCGCCAGCCAACGACGTTAAATCTATTAACAGCAAACTTTTTTCTATGAAAATGTGGAACATTTGCTGATGGTGTGTTTGACAGACAAGCAACTGGAAGGAGATATTGTAAGGTACGTACTGTATGTAAATTATTATTTCATTACTTCATAAAACTGTTGTAGTCCATCCATCCATTTTCTACCGCTTATTCCCTTTCTGGGTCGCGGGGGGCGCTAGTTTGTAGTAAAATGTATTGTATGATTTTCAAACAATATATCTTATCTAAAACACAGTTTTGCTTTTAAAAAGGAATGTGACATATCGTTTTGGGGGGGTCTTATTAGATGGAACATTTTTCTTCTTAAGTGGCATATGTGACATGTTAAAATGTGTTTTAGAGGGTGCAAGCATTAAATTTCAATGGGTGACAGTTCGCAATAGTTTTGATGTACGAGCACTGTGACAACACCAATTAAATGTTTTACCCAAGGTACCTTTGTATTATTAGTATTTTTTAGGGGTGTAACGGTACACAAAAATTTCGGTTTGGTACTACCTTGGTTTAGAAGTCACGGTTTGGCTCATTTTCGGTACAGTAAGAAAACAATATAATTTTTTTCGTTATTTATTTACAAAATCCCATCCATCCATCTATTTTCTACCGCTTATTCCCTTTTGGGGTCGCGGGGGGCGCTGGCGCCTATCTCAGCTACAATCGGGCGGAAGGCGGGGTACACCCTGGACAAGTCGCCACCTCATCGCAGGGCCAACACAGATAAACAACATTCACACTCACATTCACACAAAATGTTCAACCAAAAATATTTTTCTTAGTGGAATATTTTATGTGAAGTAATGGGAACCTTGGATAGGTCAATAATTCATAATATCATTGATTTTGATTCAATATTATGTTTTGAGCAATGACAGTTTGAAAGAAAAAAACAGCTTTGTTTTATTAGTCAACATTGCGACTTTTTCTTAATTACATTTAACTTTCAAGCTTTTTTATTTCACTTCTGTTATGTTTTTGTTTATTTTAAATAGTATTTTTAGAATCTGCCATGGGCCTTTAAAACATAAGCTGTGGCCCGTAAATGGCCTCTGGGGAACACTTTTGACAACCCTGCTATAGATAATAAAAAATACAATTTGATAAATCTAAGGATAAAAAGCAGAGCCTGGCGACGCATGCTCGTTTTATCATAACTCTCTCGCTCTCTCCGTCTCTGCCCCTCCCTCACGAATGCTGCAGCGTGCACAATTTGTTTTGTATTCAACCCCTTCTTAACCCTGAACGTACATTGAAAATACACGCAACCCTAACTTAAAATGCCGGACATTTGAGGCATTTAAGAAACTCCACCCGGACGGCCCCGCAAAAGAGGACATATTCGGTGAAAACAGGGAGGTATGGTCAGTCTATCGTAGCCCGGTCGCTGCTAGCATGCCTCGTGCTGTGCCTCGGTGTGCATTGTTTACATGTGCGGTACGCTACTTAAAATGTCCGTGTAGAAACTCATTCGGTACACCTCCGAACCGAACGGAAACCCACGTACCGAAACGGTTCAATACGAATACACATACTGTTACACCACTACACTGAAAAAAGTGACTTTTTGGTGCTGTAAACTCTATTAGAGCAACAGTGATAATTTATACCTAGTATTTTTAACATTCAGTAAGAACTAGAGTTTCTTAAGTAAAATTAAACATTTTATTTTATTTTATTATACATGAATTATGGGGGAAGAGTAAGTTTTACTTATGTTTCCTCATACTATTTAAATGTTTAATAGTTGTACGTACATAAACATAGAAAATATTACATAAACTTTACTCTGAAAATCTAGTGTTTTGAAACGCATGCACGACGACGCATGCGCACAGCACAACAGGCTCTGGCCGACTGGCTCTGCTCCGGCCGTTGGGATCACTTCACAGAGCACTGCAAGGTGGCATTATGGGTAATTCTTATCTTGCGTTTTTAATGTGTTACAGAGTAAATGTTCTCCAGAAATGTGTTTGGTGTGGGTTCACAGAGTGTGGCACATATTAGTAAGAATGTTAAAGTTGTTTATACCACAACCGTCGGTGTAAAAGGTATGGTTGTTGAGCAAGTATGCATTGCAATCTCGTATGAGAAGTAGCGAAACGCATGTTTGCTTCCAGCACGCAGACAGCACGGTGTAAAAGTGGGCGCGATGGCATGTTGTAGAGCAGTGGTCCCCAACCACCGGGCCGCGGCCGCAGAATAATTTATTTAATTTTTTTTTAATCACACTTTATTTTTTACTGCATGACATTGATAAGCGCAGGAGTGAGAAGAGGTTTTAAATGTATTAGCGCCCCGGCGGCTATTCAAGGAAGTACGGTATATATAAAATCTACTTAAAATTTTGAGTAAAATGATGTTCCTGCCGATGAAAAACAAGTAGACTTATGTCTACTTATGTCACTATTTAAAGCGCTTTGAGTCACTTGAGAAAAGCGCTATATAAATATAATTCACACACTAATTCACATTCACACTTTACTTAATTTGTTTCAATAAAAATAACTTGAAACTTGGATGTAGTTAAGTAACTGTTACTTAATATCTTCACAACTGTTATGTTATATGGTAAGTAGAATTTACTTGATACTGGCAAGTGAGTGTTACTTGATATTGCAGCATTAAATTTTACTTAAATAATTTGTGTGCAATAATTTTTTCAAGTAAATCTTATGAGTTATTTTTTTCAGTGTAGTATTTTTATTATTAAAGCTTTAAGAGATCCTAGTCCCTTTTTGTGTCCATCCACCCTTTCATGTCCTATTGCTTGTACCTCTCAATGTCGACATTGTGTATAATTTATTTTCATTTTACAATTTCCAAACTATTTTAACTGTGTTGAACGAATATAGGCAAGAATTTGCCAGATTAATATCGTTTTTCAAAACACTTTGGAAGAGTCATCCCAGCCTTCTTTAAATTAACCTAAAATGGCAAAGCTTTACTCAAAAACTGACACGTGTTCCTTGGAAAAATATAAAAAATGCCAGTTTTGATCCCACATTTTGCAAAACAAGCTCGCACAACCCTTTGTTAAAATTACAAATTGGACTACCGGCATGTTAATACTTGCACATGCACAAGGTAGGTATGTATTTCTCATGTTGGTAAAATGGTATGTATGTCAAATATGATTGTGTGTGTGTGAGGGCTTTTATAGGTGTGTGTGTCC
This sequence comes from Nerophis ophidion, assembly GCF_033978795.1. NCBI lineage: Eukaryota > Metazoa > Chordata > Actinopteri > Syngnathiformes > Syngnathidae > Nerophis > Nerophis ophidion. The sequence continues at coordinate 8,010,281 of NC_084629.1, forward strand.
ATAAAATGTTAAAAAAGAACACCAACAACATTGGAGCCATGTAAAATACTGGTCTTTTAACGTGTATATTCCGGGCTGGGTATAGGGCGAAATGAGTGAGGATATTAAAAGACCTTTTCTTGTAAGGGTTAATCACTAAACATTGTGACAAGAACCAGTCAATGGACGTCCTCCATTCTAGATGCGCTGGGGTCACCAATTGAGTCAGCTATTGTGGGTCTTCATTCATTCGTATCTCAGGGTCATGCATTAATTAACACACTCAATAAGGAGTGAGTCAAACCATGGGAAAGATCGGAATCTTGTGGCCGCAAATGACAAAGGGATATATAATATATATATATATATATATATATATATATATATATATATATATATATATATATATATATATATACATACACACACACACACACACACAGTTGTGATCAAAATTATTTAACCCCCACACAATTTTGGTGTTTTAGTAAGTTGGACATTTATTCCGTATTTTGTTTATAGTCATATCAAATAAAGATATGTCAAATAGACAAATGCAACTTAAATTGTAACACTGTATTTGACAAAATACCAAAAAAGTACATTTTTCTTAATATCTCATTGACAAAATGATTCAACCTCCTAGTTCCATGCATCTTTAGTACTTAGTAGAACACCCTTTGGCAGTAATGACATCCTTCAAACGTGATACAAAACTGAACACAAGCTTCTTGCAAGCATCTACAGGTATTTTAGCCCATTCCTCTTGGGCAAAGGCCTCCAGTTCATTCATATTCTTGGGCTTGCGTGCTGCAACTGCCTTCTTCAAGTCCCACCACAGCTTTTCTATAGGATTTAGGTCTGGCGACTGTGAAGGCCACTCCAGAGTCTTCCAGCCATTCTTCTGCAACCACTCTGATGTTAATTTGGAGGTATGCTTGGGATCGTTGTCCTGTTGGAAGGTCCAACGTCTCCCAAGCCTCAGCTTCGTCACTGACTTCATGACATTTGTAGGAAATAGACTTCATAATGTCTTGAACGCGCTGGAGATTCCCGGTACCTGAGGCAGAGAAACAGCCCCAGAGCATGATTGACCCCCCACCATGCTTAACAGTAGGCAAGGTGTTCTTCTCTTTGTAAGCTTCATTTTTTCTCCTCCAGACATAACGTTGATTCATAGGCCCAAAGAGTTCCAGTTTTGTCTGATCACTCCATAGAAAAGTTTCCCAAAACCTTTGGGGTTTGTCCAGATAATTTTTGGCATACTGGAGTCTATTTTCTTGGGCCTGGTAGTCAAGTAGGGTGCGCCTGGGAGTTCTGGCATGGAGGCCTTCATCTCGTAGTCCGCGCCTTATTGTCTGGGACGAAACCTGCGTTCCCCCCTCTGCAATGTCCTGTTGTAGTTCCTCAGCTGTTACCCGGGGGGTTTTCACCACTGTACGCTTCAAATACCGGACAGCATCCTCTTTCTACCACGACCAGGTAGTGTTTCCACTGTGCCTTTAGCTTTAAACTTGCGAATTATTCTCCCAACTGTGTCTCTTGGAATGTGTAATGTCTTTGCTATTTTCTTATATCCATATCCTTTCTTATAAAGAGAAATGACCTCCTCTCTTGACTTCTTTGACCACTCCCTGGACTTCACCATGTTGCAAATACACCATCGACCATCTACAAGAAGCTGAGCGTCACAGTCTTTTTCAATCAGTTTAATTGTTGCTCGTTATGGTTCTAATCACATCTACAGGTGTTTTCAACACCTGATTGAAAAGACCTTATTGAAATTCTGTTCTTAAGAGTTATGATCTTCAAGGGGTTGAATAATTTTGTCAATGAGATAACAAGAGAAATGACACTGTTGTAATATAATGTTGTAATTCAAGTTGCATTTGTCTATTTATTGCATCTTTATTTGATATGACTATAAACAAAATACGGAATAAATGTCCAACTTGCTAAAACACCAAAATTGTGTGGGGGTTGAATAATTTTGATCACAACTGTATATATTGTGTTCAATCACGTATCGGGCTGAAGCTAAAATTATTAAGAAGACTTTTAATACTACTTTATCATGTTAAAATAACTGCTGTTAATAGGATCTGCATTGTTTTAACATAATTTGAGGAATGCAATAACAATGGTTTTGAAATTATTTAATAAGACAACTGTCTCTTATTGAGTGCTTTTGAAAAGTGTTGCCTCAACTGATTAGTTCGTTTTACAGCTGATTTCACGCCTAGGACTAACGCCGCACTGCTTATTTTTAGAGTGCAATTAAGCAAGCGTAAAGGGTTAAAGCGAGAAGCAATACTGGGTTCTTTGTGATTTTAACCAAAATAGAACTGTACTGCAGTATATTCTGTGTTAATTGCAATTTACCATGCATTCTGCTGCCAAATAAACACATGCAAATGTTTCTTTTCTGAGAATGTGGAAGGTTCAATAGTTGATCCAATCCTAGTAACATGTCTCCTGACTTCTATCGTCAATTAATTTAATGAATGTTCGTTTTGTTACTGCATGCTTGCTAATTGCGGAGACGCTGTCCTGTTTTATTAGTATTCCCAAAGTGATTCTTTGCTGGAGAATCCAAATGAGGATTAGAGTACTTCCGTTCCCTGCATTACAATTTTGCTTTACTTGGCCGTGTAGTTCATCACTGAATGATTGTATCATTGTTTAAATGTGGTCATTAATGGATAGCTTGGCAGCTGTCAGGAGATTTGGCAGGAATAGCAAATTGACAATTCTCACCTGATGGGGAGAGGGGAGGGATAGGGGGGAGGGGTGAGAACGTGCCATTTTGTGTCGTGTGGGCTGCATCACTTGTTTGCGGCATGGTGCAACAGTGTAATTGTTAGGGAGATGAGAAGCTCAGTTTGGCCAAATTAGTTTCGTATTTTTGAATAAGATAGAAAAAAAATTCCATCACCAAGGCAACAATGGTGGAGCACAATGTTCAAAATTGGAAGTAGTGTGTAAATAAATGGCCAAAATACAGTGTGGCTATAATCTAGTTTTATAGTGATTGACACGACACACAAACGGCGCACCAACCAGTAAAGCTGTTCCCTCGCAATTTGCATGTTAATAATGGGATATATACATATATACATATATATATATATATATATATATATATATATATATATATATATATATATACACATAGTTCAAATATAAATTGAATACTGGTTATATGTATATATATATACATACATATACATAGTTCAAATATAAATTGAATACTGGTTATGAAAATAAAACACAGACCTATCACATGGACATTTACTTACATGGCCAACCAAGGAGGAAAATGAACAACTTCACAAAGCTATTTCTCTGAATGTTTTGAACTCTAGTTTCCATGACAGTGTTGTATTGAGGTCTGTCAGGACGTTCTATTGTAGACCATAAACTTGTTAGGGTTGAATTAATAGTGCCTCTGCTGGTTACAACCAATTATTTTGACTCCCGTTGCTTTATGGCGATCCACCAATCAATTCCACACAACTATCAATTATATAACAAAGTGATTATCACATCTATTTCAAGAGAGAACACCGGGGAAATAGCATTAGACGACTAAAACATGCCATGGCATCAGTTACATTTTTCACAACAGAGCAAAGCAAATTAAGAGCACACTTGTCCATAGTACACTACACGTTTTGCAATAAAGAAGTCCTTCCAATCGTAGCGAATCGGCCTCGCAACTTTGTCCAATGCCCGCAACTTCCCCGCACATTTTTGCCAATATATATTTCGCCAATCGAATTTGCTCTAAGCGGCGTTCAAACACGGATGTCAAATGTCTAATCAAAACTTATGTTACTGTCTTGTGTATACAAAGCAAGAACGTGTAACAATATAAAAACTCTTTATTGGTCAACCGCCATTTTTTTTTTCTTATCGTATACCGCAGACCTACATCCTGGTCCTGGCTATGTGCTAAACCAGGAATGCCCATTACGTCGATCGTGGAGGGTGTGTCAGTCGATCGCAAACCAAGCATTAAAAAAATAAACCTAAAAATTTGTGATCATCAATCTTTACTACGTCACTTTCGTCACTTGATTGAAATCACGGCACCCGAGGGTCTTCTGAGATGACGCTGGCTGCTGCGAGATCGTTATTAAGAAAATATGATCGAGAGGAGGGCGGGAAACACTTTTTATTTCAACACTCTCGCGCCGTACCTGCTGTCGAAACCCTAAAGACAGACTGCACAGTTGCTGTCTTCACAATAAAAGCCTTGCTTCATCCTGCCTGTCTCAGAAAGCTAGCGTGCACAAGATAGCAAGCTATGGAGTTTCCCGCCAATGTATTTCTTGCAAAATGTATAAAAACGAGTATGGAAGCTAGACAAATAAGATGCCGAAAACTAACCACTTTCATGTGGTATTGGACAGATTGAACTTTTTTCTCCTCCATTTGAAAATGTGGACGCACTACTGTCTGATTCCAATCAATGTAAGTCATCAGAATCAGGTAATACACCAACTTATATTCTTGTCTTCATGAAACAAAGGAATCTTTATGTGTTAAACATGCTTTTGTTATCATTAAACACCTTTAACGTGTTAACCAAAACGTCTCTTTCATAAATAATTAAATATAAATTATATATCGATATATAAATGAGGTAGATTCCTTCGACTTGGTCAATTGAAAAGTAGCTCGTCTGCAGAAAAAATGTGGGCACCCCTGTGCTAAACTTTCTGGGTAATACAGATATTTAAACATTAGCAAAACACCGGTATCCTTACGTCCTAGTTTACATGTACTTTTACTTTTTATTCAAGCTTCATTTATCCAGGTTAAAATAATTACAAATAGATTTTCATTTACAATGCAAATCTAGCAAAGAGGCCAGTTACATGATAGAATCTTGAAGTGTAATAATAACAAAACCAACAAAAATGACCACTTCAGAATGCTCTTGACATGTGGCGATAAATGTGTTGAAACATAAATGAATGTTTAAGATGGACAAACACTTCAAGCGTAAAACATACACGGAGAATATCTGCAACTTGTGTACGACAGAGCACACAGGAGACAATAAGGAAGCCTTCAGTAAAGTTTATTTCTATAATTGTATCTACTATTATTAGTTATGATTACTTATCACAGTACAGTTATTTGTATGTGCCGTCATGTAGTGTCTATTAAATCTGTGTGGTACAGTATAACACAAGTAAAATAGCAATGCTTTTTGAGGAACACTTAAATCATTGACAACCAATTCATAAAAACACAAAATGATTCAATGTTAATGAAAAAAACAGGCCTGAAAACATAGCAACTTTTGTCAACTTTCAGAAAAAGCTACCATAAATTCAGTCATTTTAGGCTGCAACAATAAAAAAAAAAAAAGCCAACAAAATCCTGGTCGGACTGAATAAAGGCTTTTTATATCCGTCCGTCCATTTACCGTACCGCTTGTATTAAGACAAAAAACAGAATCCACACTGAACAGGTCACCTGCAGTTGGAGTTGCTCCAATACCAGCTACACCTAATTCCGCTATGTGAACCACTAGACTACCACTTGCAATGCTTGCCTCTGTCAGTATCCATGGTTTTACATTCACAAAGTAAATCTGTTGTGGGCGTAACAACTATGTAGGGAGCATGACAAATCATTTATTTGCGACATGTGAAGTGATTTATATTTATATAGCGCTTTTTTCCCTAGTGACTCAAAGCGCTTTACATAGTGAAAGCCAATATCTAAGTTACATTTAAACCAGTGTGGGTGGCACTGGGAGCAGGTGGGTAAAGTGGCTTGCCCAAGGACACAATGGCAGTGACTAGGATGGCGTAAGCGGGGATCGAACCTGCAACCCTCAAGTTGCTAGCACGGCTGCTCTACCAACCAAGCTATACCGCCCCATGGTGTCAATGTGTCGACTCAATCAAAAGTGTGCCAGTGCAAAGACCTGATATCCTTTGGTGAGAAATCTGCAGCAGAAGCGCGTCGAGATGGACGTCCCGCTTTGGAACACTCGGCCAGTCCCTCCGCACGGAATAAGACTGTCAGTTCGCAGAAGGTCACGGCACGGGTGGAAAGATGGCAACAGCGTGTCTGACAAGGAGACTCCCAAAAGGGCAGGTTCTCATTAGTATGAGAAGAATCACATCACCAGTCAAAAAAAAAAAATCACGATTTCAATGTCACATTCTTCTCAGCCACTCATCAAACCTGATGAGGAATGTTTTAATCCCAATGTTCATAAATAGTATAACTGTACACGTCATTTTAGCGGCATACATGGTTTCCCATGAACAGTGCAAACCTGAAGGTGAAGAACCTGTGATTTAGAATGAGAAGCATTTGATTTGTAACCAAGGTATAAAAAAAGCTATAAAACATATAATTTGTCCTTTTTACATAATTGCAACAGTTTTGTGGGACCTGTACAGAATTGACCATGATCACACACCTGAGCACGTTAGCACAAGCTAAAAATAATCTGTGCTAAAATGCAACAAAAAAAAAAAGGGTTTTGCAGCATTTTTCTCCTGTTATCCTTCCCAATGGTCATTGAGGGAATCGGAAAGTGAATCGCGTTAGTGGCCTGTGAGCTAAATGGCTGATGAACAGTCCTCCAGTTCCTCCATTCACACAGCCCAAGAGTCCTTCTCTGAGCACTCCAACAGATTTTATCCCACTAGCCCCACACCATCACATCATGTTAGTATGCTTTATCCTCAACCACTTTGCTGTTAAGTGAGACACAGCCGTAGGGCAGGATGAGATTTTTTTTTTTTTTACACCCCCATGTTTTAAACAAAGCAAAAAGGTAGAGATCTTGACTTCATAATGGACGGCTCAGCAAACTCCCAACTGCTGTGTGTTGAAACATTTGGCTTTTTTTTCGGCCATCTCAGCTCTGAGCGCGACTCGTGTCGTCCTCTCAATACCTCAGCTGGATGTGCGACATCACAAACCAGAAGGCGTTCAGGTCATTACTTATTCGCAGACAGCAGCAGGTTAATCTGGGAAAAGAAAAGCAGAGCGCTTACAAAGACTGTTTGTGTAGCCTATTTAATGATGCTGCAAGTGAACTTGCTCTCAGCAGAAATGAGAATTGCAACTGCATTATTAAAACATGTGGGTGTCCTTTTTCTCTCTTTCAGAGCAGTGTACCTGCTCCATTGACGGGCATGCGATGATTTGAAGGTCCTCTCCGCTATATTCCTCCTGCAGTAAAGTGTGCAGTCTTTGGAAAACTTGCTGTATATTATTCTGCATGGGAGAAAAACAGGTTTGAAGTCTAAACAAATACAAAGAACAAAAGGGACATCATAATTTAAAGGGGAACGCCACGTTTTGGGGAATTTTGCCTATCATTCACAATCATTGGGAAAGACAAGAACCCATGTCTTTTTAGTTTATTTTAAAGATGATAAAAAACCACTCAGAAGATGCAGCTAATGGGAGTCAACATTGTAGCCTTCAAAACCCTCTAGAACAGGGGTGCCCATTACGTCGATCGCGAGCTACGAGTCGACCGCGGGGGGTGTGTCAGTCGATCTCGAGCCAGGCTTTTACAAAAAATAGACCTAAAAATTAGTGATCATCAATCTTCACCAAGACGTCACTTAAATGACATTCACGGTACCGGAGGGTCTTGTGAGATGACGCTGGCTGCTGCAAGATCATTATTATTAAAATATGACCGAGAGGAAGGCGAGAAACACTTTATTTCAACAGACTCTCGCGCCGTACCTTCCGTCAAAACTCTAAAGGCCGACTGCACATTTCCTATCTTCACAATAAAAGCCCTGCTTCATGCTGCCTGCGCTAACTAAATACAGAGTCTCGGAAAACTGGCGTGCACAAGCGATCCCTCAGAAAGCTGGCGTGCACATCACTTGTGCACGCCAGCTTTCCGAGACTCTTATTTTGTTAGCGCAGGCAGCATGAAGCAGGGCTTTTATTGTGAAGATAGGAAATGTGCAGTCGGCCTTTAGAGTTTTGACGGAAGGGACGGCGCGAAAGTCAGTTGAAATAAAAAGTGTTTCTCGCCTTCCTCTCTGTCATTTTTTCATAATAATGAACTGGCAGCAGCCAGCGTCATCTCACAAGACCCTCGGGTGCCGTGAATGTCAATCAAGCAAGCTACGGAATTTGCCGCCAATGTTTTTTTTTGTAAAGTGTATGGAACCTGGAGGAATTAGATGCCAAAAACCAACCACTTTCATGTGGTATTGTACAGAAAGGACAACTTTTTTTCTCCTCCATTTGAAAATGTGGGCGTAATCATCATTACTGTCTGATTCCAATCAATGCAAGTCATCAGAATCAGGTAATACACCAACTTATATTCTTGTCTTCGTGAAAGAAAGACATCTATGTGTGTTACACATGCTTGTATTATCATTAAACACATTTAACTTGTTTACAAAAATGTCTCTTTCATAAATAAATAAATACAAATGATATATATAAATGAGGTAGATCTCCTCGAGTTGGTCAATTGAAAAGTAGCTCGCCTGCAGAAAAAGTGTGGGCACCCCTGCTCTAGAACAACTTCTAAACCCTCTACTGACATTTTATATACATGCTGCAAGTCTATATACAATGTAGTAACAGACACGTTCTTAACAATATGTTCAATATTTATCGTATTTTGGTCATTTGAATCATTGTCGGAACTAATTCATTGGCACATTTATTTTTGTTTCCATAGCAGCACACGGCTGACTTCCGGCAACAACCCCTTCCAGGTAGAACCACATGAGTGTGTTCTTAACATGGCAGATTTGGTAACAAACAACTAAGATGACAATTTTTGGACAAATGAGGCTTCACAACCTTTTTTTTTTTTTAATCTGAATCTAGGGAGAATGAATTACTGCTTCTAGAAGCCAGCATAATATAAGAATGAGACGTTAGAGCAGACGGAAGCTGAGAAAATGGGGTGAAAGGGACTCGAAGCTGCAAAATGTGCAACTAGAAGCCAAGCTGTTTTGACAGAAATCGAGTGCTTACCCATAATTAACTGGAAAAACCGTCACCAGCAAGCTGGACTAGACAGACAACTATCCCTTGAGTCACACATTATATTGATCATGACACATGCAGCGCGTCATGCGTGTTATTACAACTACAGTAAATATGCTGTCTGGCTAGCTGTGTACAAACAAAACATGAAATGTGGGGTAATATTTTACAGATACTGTTGTAATATGATTGTTCATGTTTCTCAGTCAGTACAGATTGACACTCCATTGCAGAGGTTCTCAACCTTTTTCAGTGATGTACCCCCTGTGAACATTTGTTTAATTCAAGTACAAACCCTGTTTCCATATGAGTTGGGAAATTATATTTGATGTAAATATAAACTGAATACAATGATTTGCAAATCATTTTCAACCCATATTCAGTTGAATATGCTACAAAGACAACATATTTGATGTTCAAACTGATAAACATTTTTTGGGGAAATTATCATTAACTTTAGAATTTGATGCCAGCAACACGTGACAAAAAAGTTGGGAGAGGTGGCAATAAATACTGATAGAGGAATGCTCATCAAATACTTATTTGGAACATACCCCAGGTGTGCAGGCTAATTGGGAACAGTTGGGTGCCATGATTGGGTATAAAAGCACCTTCCATGAAATGCTAAGTAATTCACAAACAAGGATGGGGTGAGGGTCACCACTTTGTAAGCAAATTGTCGAACAGTTTTAAAACAACATTTCTCAACGAGCTATTGCAAGGAATTTAGGGATTTTACCATCTCAATCCGTAAAATCATCAAAAAGTTCAGAGAATCTGGAGAAATCACTGCTTGTAAGCGATGATATTAAGGACCTTTGAGCCCTTTGGCGGTACTGCATCAAAAACCGACATCAGTGTGTAAAGGATATCACCACATGGGCTCAGGAACACTCCATAAAACCACTGTCAGTAACTACAGTAGGTCGCTACATCTGTAGGTGCAACTTAAAACTCTACTATGCAAAGCCAAACCCATTTATCAAAAATATCCTGAAACGCCGCCGGCCTAGCTGGGCCAAAGCTCCCCTAAGATGGACTGATGCAAAGTGGAAAGGTGTGGTCTGACGAGTCCATATTTCAAATTATATTTGGAGACAGAGGACGTGGTGTCCTCCAGAACAAAGAGGAAAATAACCATTCGGATTGTTATAGGCGCAAAGTTCAAAAGCCAGCATCTGTGATGGTATGGGGGTGTATTAGTGCCCAAGGCATGGGTAACTTACACATCTGTGAAGGGACCATTAATGCTGAATGGTCCATACAGGTTTTGGAGCAACATATGTTGTCATCCAAGCAACGTTATCATGGACGTCCCTGCTTATTTCAGCAAGACAAGTGTTAGAACAGCGTGGCTTCGTAAAAAAAAGAGTGCAGGTACTTTCCTGGCCCGCCTGCAGTCCAGACCTGTCTCCCATCGAAAATGTGTGGTGCATTATGAAGCGTAAAATACGACAACGGAGACCCCAGACTGTTGAACGACTGAAGCTCTACATAAAACAAGAATTGGAAAGAATTCCACTTTCAAAGCTTCAACAATTACTTTCTTCAGTTCCCAAACGTTTATTGAGTGTTGTTAAAAGAAAAGGTGATGTAACACAGTGGTGAACATGTCTTTTCCCAACTACTTTGGCACGTGTTGCAGCCATGAAATTCTAAGTTAAATATTATTTGCAAAAAAAAAAAATAAAGTTTATGAGTTTGAACATCAAATATCTTGTCTTTGTAGTGCATTCAATTGAATATGGGTTGAAAAGGATTTGCAAATCATTGTATTCCGTTTATATTTACATCAAACACAATTTCCCAACTCATATGGAAACAGGGTTTGTAAAAAACATTAGTATTGTCTGAAATTGTTCAAGAAAAGTAAAAAGAAGCCTATCTCAGCTGCTCTTGGGCAGAAGGCAGTGGGGTACCCCATGGCCATAACTGATAGACAAACATTCACACACTACGGTCAATTTAGTGTTGCCAATCAACCTATCCCCAAGTGCATGTCTTTAAAGGTGGGAGGAAATTGGAATACCCTGAGGGAGACCCACGCAGTCACTAGGAGAACAGAACAACTTATGCTGTAAATAAGACTAGCGGTAGGATTGAGGAAAGAAGGACTTGATTCTTACACCATACAAAAGTCTCCCCAGTCCTTAAAGCCCCTGAAAGAACATGTACTGCTACAAGTAAAGTAGTCCTAATGCTGTGGTTATAAGCAGGCCTGTGAGCACCCTTTGGGGGAAAAAAAAGAGGAAGATTTCTATTGCCACGAAGAGCTCCAACACAAGCTCAACCATTTTTTTGTAAATCAATATAATAATTCCTGACTTTGTGTGCATTTATACAGTATTTTAGATATATTCTCAACTACCAACCTCTATTGACACATGTCCCATGTATTGAACTGCATATTTTTTGTGTTTTTTAGTAGATACTTTACCAATATTATCATCATTAAAAATATCATGTAAAATTCTATAACACGCATGCAAATAACTCAGAAAACATTTTGATTGGGGAGTAGAGTCTTTTAGTGGGCGAGGTGTTGATGTCTCTTTTTTGCGTGTTGGCGTTTGGGCCGACTGGCGCTGGCCGGTCGCCATAGTCCTGTTGGCGTGTGGTTATCGGTCGCGGTTTTTCAGTCTCTTTGACTTCGAGTGGTGCTGGTTGTCTAGGATTTGTGGTGTGAATGACCGTGGCTGCTGGGTCCCATGCAGGGGGGTGGCTGATGTTGTGACTACTGGCAGCGCATGCATGTGGTGGTTGTTGGGGCTGGCGAACTTGCCGGCTTCGTTCTCGTTTCTTGTCGTGTTGGTTGGCTTGTAGGGTGTCGGCCCGGGCCAGCCTTCGAGCTCTGCCGCATTGTCTTTCACGCCCGGTGTCGTGCAATCGTCTGTGTGCGGGCTTTTTGGGGGTTATCCCTAGGGGTAGGGGGGTGCGCGGCCAGACCTGTGGTGGAGTGAAATGATTCGCTGGTTCTCAGTGGGTGCCTGGCCTGGATCCTTGCCTCGCCGGCCTCAGCCAACTGCAGCCGGGCTGCGTGTCTGGGGCCCCCGATCCCATCATCCACCCCTTCCGGATGCCTTTCTCGGTTTGGGCCTGCTGGGCCTAGTCCCCGCCTATATCGTGGCAGTTTGGTGCGCTGCAAAGTATTCCGCAGTGCTGCAAGTCGGTCAGCTGCTGGGGTAGTGACCTTGTGTGTCAGCGTGTCTGTGATATTTTTAATTTGTAAATGTTTTTCTCTTCCCTCAGGGGGCAGATTCGCCAAGGTTGTTGTTGGATGTTACATCTCCATCGTTGACGTCCAAGCAGGGGGGCTGGGTGGTTCCCGTGGCCCCGTGGCGGGCGGTCGAGCTTTCCGGGAGGGGATTAGGCTCCTGGGGGCCCGGTTGCTGGTGGGCCGGGGGGGGTCTTCCCGTCAGGCTGCAGGGAGTCTCGAGGCCCCTCAGGGCGGGGAAACTCTATCCTGTAGCCACGTCCCCTCGGGTAATATACTTCCAGTCTTGTGACCTCTGTTTACATTCGTCATATCAAAAATATAACTTCTCGCTGTCTTCTAATAAATACTTGAACTACAACTGGTTCAGAAACAATGATCACATTGTAATCATCCAAATATGATTAGCAGCAAAGAAAAAAACTGTCAACATTTTGGCTTGGAGAGCAAACGCAGGCGATAGCAAGTAAGCTAGCTAGAGGATGCCAACTATGCTAACTAGCGAGCTTGTTTCGACGCCCCTGATCATCTCCTAAGAGGAATTGCGAGTACTACGTTCAACACATTTTGTTTAAATCCTATTTTTTTGATACTGTAGTGGGTTTACATAGTTCACCCATGTAATTTGTATTGATAACCTCACTAACAACTTTAACGACGCCCTGCGCGAAACCATTGATAACATAGCACCGCTAAAGTTAAAAAAGGCTCCAAAAAAGCGCACCCCGTGGTTTACAGAAGAAACTAGAGCTCAGAAATTATTATGTAGAAAGCTGGAACGCAAATGGCGCACGACTAAACTTGAGGTGCACCATCAAGCATGGAGTGATGGTTTAATAACTTATAAACGCATGCTTACCTTAGCTAAAGCTAAATATTACTCAAATCTCATCCACCGTAATAAAAACGATCCTAAATTTTTGTTTAGTACGGTAGCATCGCTAACCCAACAAGGGACTCCTTCCAGTAGCTCCACCCACTCAGCTGATGACTTTATGCAATTCTTTAGTAAGAAAATTGAAGTCATTAGAAAGGAGATTAAAGACAATGCGTCCCAGCTACAACGGGGTTCTATTAACACTGACACGATTGTATATACGGCGGATACTGCCCTCCAAAATAGTTTCTCTCGTTTTGAGGAAATAACATTAGAGGAATTGTTACAACGTGTAAATGGAATAAAACAGACAACATGTTTACTTGACCCTCTTCCTGGGAAACTGATCAAGGAGCTCTTTGAATTATTAGGTCCATCAGTGCTAAATATTATAAACTTATCACTCTCCTCGGGCAGTGTTCCCCTAGCATTCAAAAAAGCGGTTATTCATCCTCTTCTTAAAAGACCTAACCTCGATCCTGACCTCATGGTAAATTACCGACCGGTGTCTCACCTTCCCTTTATTTCAAAAATCCTTGAAAAAATTGTTGCGGAGCAGTTAAATGAACACTTAGCGTCTAACAATCTATGTGAAACCTTTCAATCCGGTTTCAGGGCAAATCACTCCACGGAGACAGCCCTCGCAAAAATGACTAATGATCTATTGCTAACGATGGATTCTGATGCGTCATCTATGTTGCTGCTCCTCGATCTTAGCGCTGCTTTCGATACCGTCGATCATAATATTTTATTAGAACGTATCAAAACACGAATTGGTATGTCGGACTTAGCCCTGTCTTGGTTTAACTCTTATCTTACTGATAGGATGCAGTGTGTCTCCCATAACAATGTGACCTCGGACTACGTTAAGGTAACGTGTGGAGTTCCCCAGGGTTCGGTCCTTGGCCCTGCACTCTTCAGCATCTACATGCTGCCGCTAGGTGACATCATACGCAAATACGGTATCAGCTTTCACTGTTATGCTGATGACACCCAACTCTACATGCCCCTAAAGCTGACCAACACGCCGGATTGTAGTCAGCTGGAGGCGTGTCTTAATGAAATTAAACAATGGATGTCCGCTAACTTTTTGCAACTCAACGCCAAAAAAACGGAAATGCTGATTATCGGTCCTGCTAGACACCGACCTCTATTTAATAATACAACTCTAACATTTGACAGCCAAACAATTAAACAAGGCGACACGGTAAAGAATCTGGGTATTATCTTCGACCCAACTCTCTCCTTTGAGGCACACATTAAAAGCGTTACTAAAACGGCCTTCTTTCATCTCCGTAACATCGCTAAAATTCGCTCCATTCTGTCCACTAAAGACGCTGAGATCATTATCCATGCGTTTGTTACGTCTCGCCTCGACTACTGTAACGTATTATTTTCGGGTCTCCCCATGTCTAGCATTAAAAGATTACAGTTGGTACAAAATGCGGCTGCTAGACTTTTGACAAGAACAAGAAAGTTTGATCACATTACGCCTGTACTGGCTCACCTGCACTGGCTTCCTGTGCACTTAAGATGTGACTTTAAGGTTTTACTACTTACGTATAAAATACTACACGGTCTAGCTCCATCTTATCTTGCCGATTGTATTGTACCGTATGTCCCGGCAAGAAATCTGCGTTCAAAGGACTCCGGCTTATTAGTGATTCCCAAAGCCCAAAAAAAGTCTGCGGGCTATAGAGCGTTTTCCGTTCGGGCTCCAGTACTCTGGAATGCCCTCCCGGTAACAGTTCGCGATGCCACCTCAGTAGAAGCATTTAAGTCTCACCTTAAAACTCATTTGTATACTCTAGCCTTTAAATAGACTCCCTTTTTAGACCAGTTGATCTGCCGTTTCTTTTCTTTTTCTTCTTTGTCCCACTCTCCCGTGTGGAGGGGGTCCGGTCCGATCCGGTGGCCATGTACTGCTCGCCTGTGTATCGGCTGGGGACATCTCTGCGCTGCTGGTCCGCCTACGCTTCGGATGGTTTCCTGCTGGCTCCGCTGTGAACGGGACTCTCGCTGCTGTGTCTTGGATCCTCTTTGGACTGGACTCTCGCGACTGTGTTGTATCCATTGTGGATTGAACTTTCACAGTATCATGTTAGACCCGCTCGACATCCATTGCTTTCCTCCTCTCTAAGGTTCTCATAGTCATCATTGTCACCGACGTCCCACTGGGTCATCATTGTCACCGATGTCCCACTGGGTGTGAGTTTTCCTTGCCCTTATGTGGGCCTACCGAGGATGTCGTGGTGGTTTGTGCAGCCCTTTGAGACACTAGTGATTTAGGGCTATATAAGTAAACATTGATTGATTGATTGATTGAATTTTTGTTATTGTTGGAAACTTCCGGTCAAACGGGTTTTCATGAGACACATTGTGATGTTTTGTTGCGCTGAGAAGCCACGGATGTATAGATACTGCTTAATTGCTGAAAAGAAAGCGAAGTCAAACAATTAGCACTATCTTTTGACACTTGTCCTTCGACTCCCATCCTTAGATGCTACAATATTTAATTTAAAAAACGTGGACGTGATATGTTGATATGAAAATGGATGTTTAAAAACGTGGACATTTCCCATGCCTGTATAAGTTATGCAGTACATACAGTTTATGTACTTCTTTGACCTCAACAAATTTGTGCATAATGCGTCAAATTTGAAATGGTCACCTAACTGTACCTACAACACAACCTATGTCACCTCAGTGATGTATGAACAAATATAAGATGAATATCTTCAGTCAATTGTATTACAATAGTGACTAGGCTCTGCAAGTAAAGTGGACATCTAAACTTATTAGCAGGTCTTTTCACTACAGTATTTACAGCACTAAGTCTACAGTGGTTAAATTAAATATGTTAATGATATTGCACAAATGTCTGCATGCAGAATATATCTCCAAATATAACATTGTTTAACTACATAATGGGTGAAGTACACAAACTGGCTTTCCAGAATAAAAGAATGGGTAAAATGTTTTTAAAGAAGCCTTCCTGCTTTGAAAAACGTACCCGCACTGGCTTGAAAAGGATGAACTCTGTGTCTCTGTTGGCCAAGTACAAGGACATGCTCTGCAGTGTGCTCGGCAGCTTGTTCTTCATCACTCGGTAGGTTGCCATCACCAGATCGTTGATCTTTGCTGTAAAGAGAAAGGGGAAATAAAATCAGCAAGAAAACACAAACACGCCCTGGAGCGCACCCAGCAAACAATGAGATGAATTGCAGCACCATGCTGGTGGCCTTTTCATGAGCCCGGAACCTACCAGGCTGAGCCCATGGCTGCTGAGACAGCGTGTATGCTGGGCCGCCTTCAATAGCCATGGTTTTGAGGGCTGCAACCTGAGTGAAAATCAAACAGTAGTTTTGTGACAGCCTTGCAAACAAGCAAAACAAACACAATCTTCTCACTGTGTTGCAGCGTCAAACTGATTAGCTACCAAATCGAACCAATTGTGTTCATTCGACAATTGAACAATTGTTGGTGTTTGCAGAAAAGTGACAATGGAATTTCATTGGGTGGGTGGAGGGAGAAAGAAAAAGGTGGGCAGCAAATGATTGGAAGAAAATTGTATTTGGAAGAAAACAATAGGGGAGCATCACAAGTGCATATGCCAGCTGAATGGAAGACATTGTCTGCAGTTGGAGGCAACATAGAGAAGTATCAATCCAAATGGATTGTAATAAACTTAAAAGCTGAGCGCTGACAGGCAGGACGCTGTGTCTCTGCCTGAGGACATGTCTGGCGGTTACCTTGGTGAGAAAGTCCTCAAGGTTCCGCGTGAAGATCTGAGTCTGCTGCTGAATGAACTGCTCGCAACTGAACTTCAGGTGTCGGTCCACATCCTTCTTGGAGTCGATGTAGTGCTCCTTTATCTCTGGGGTTCCCTGTGGGGCGGAGAAAATGATGCTTTCAAGTGCAAGCTCCCTTGGCAGAAAGTGAATGGCATGTTCAATTGAAAAGAGGACAAAAAGAAAAAGAAAGGAAAACCTCCAACAGGAATTCGAGAATGGCGTTGTGACTGTTAAGCCGGAAGAAATTGGGAACAGCCTTCGGGTTCAGGATTTTGAAGGCAGCGTCTTGACAAAGAGCACAGAGATGAAAATCAGGGTGCAGCATTGGAGTGCCCTCTAGTGGCACAAATTAAATATGATCTTGAGTGAAGGTGGTGGGAGGAGCAAATGTGACCTGTGAGCCAGCAGTTAACCAACATTAAGGTGTTGGATGACACTGTAACTTCCACATTAATTGTTGCCAGTGGTCCATGTCACAGGCACAAGTTGCTTAATGAGCATGGGGATGTAATGAGTGGCTTTGTGGAGTTGAACGCAGACATCGTCAAAAATCTTACCTCGCGTTTTCTTTAGATCCAGCGAAATTTCCTTGATGGCGAAATCAGTGTGAAATGGGGCAATCTGTTCACGCATTATCAGCAAGTGCTTGATCAGGAAAAGCTGCCCATCTATTTGTGTCTAGAGAAAACCAGAGAGAACACTGTTTAAATGCACCGCTTGCGCTGCCAAAGACAAAAAGCGCAGTCTGACTTTCCAGGTTGTTGGGAACAAGGAGAACTCATGCAGGCTTGGAGATGATAAGGAAAGTCAGCTAATTAATAAGTTCTACATAATCGGAGTTGGAAAGAGCCGCGATACTGTGTGGCGGAAAAGAGATATCTGAGGCCGTTTTATTGCTGAGCTGGTAATTAGAGATTGGACGGAGGCAAAAAAGGTACGGGGAGGACACTTGTCTCCTGAAATTGATGTTGCTGCATTAATTCTAAATGTTAGGTTGAAACGGGGCAGGCAGCGCAGATATTAACAGCAAATTTGAAGGTGAGAGCAACCTATAAATAAAAGGAGAGTTCACTGAACAGTCTGCAGAGCGTAATAACGCCGCCATTAAAAATAAACTTTAAATGACATCCCAGCTGCTTTAGTTAAGTACCCCATTGCAGCGGGAAGTTCTAATGAAATAGAATTAGGCGGGAAGTCATCTACAGCATCCAAAGACAGGCATAGGTTTCCAGCTGATTTTAGAATAATAGAAAATTGCAAAAGTACAAAAACTGCTTTTGAGCGAGTGTGCCAAACCTTGTTCTTAAGGATGCTATCAGAAGCTCTCAGCAGGGACTGGATGCAAGCAGATAAGGCTTCTTGAGATAAACCTTGGAAGACAGCTCTCTGGAAAAAGGCAAAATAATGGGGATGGAAATTGAAAAAAAAAAAAAAAAAGACAAAAGATGTGAGGATATTCTATTGTGTTTAAATGGCACTCACGTCTATACATCTGTACAGCTTAGACAAGCAGACCAGTGTCCGCCTGACCGTAGGGTACCACATGCCGTGCAAATCGGCGGGAGAGACTGACGACTGCAGGCGGCTCGCCTCTGGTTTCCCTGCAGGTCCTCATGTAAAAGTGAAAGCAAGTCAGACATGTGATTACAGCACCTGAACTGTTTAATTTAAGGGACATTGACGTGGTAACACATACCAGCATTGCTGTTTTTTCTCCCATCAGGATCTTCGAGCTGAACATCGGAAAACACGGACACCTGGGACGTTTGCTTCGTTTGCTCTTCCTTCAAACTCTGAGCGATTCTCTGGTAAGACGAAGAATGGAACAGAAAAAATGCTTAATACTTAAAAAACACTGAGTATTAGAAGCAGAATTTACAACCAGAGATGCATGTATTTCTGCTGTGAGGATTTTTACAGTCCCTTTCAGCAATGCGGGTTGAGGCTCACCTCCATCATCTCCAGTTTTTCAGGGTAAGCCAGATCCCCCGGGGCAGGCTTGTAGCCTGTGATGTCTGTCTGGATGTAAATGTGCGTCCTGTAGACGAGCCTTTCCTGCACATCCTCCAGCATCTGCTTCACCATGGCGTCAAAAGCCCCCAGTTGGCTGGCTGTTTCAACCAATGCAGAAATAACTTTCACAGCTTTCAAGTTCATTACGGCAGTGTGGCTCGGATGGTAGAGTAGCCTATAAAAACTTGAGGGTTCCTAGTACAAGTACAGCTTGTGTCATCCTAGTCATTGCCATTGTGTCCTTGTGCAAGACACTTCTCCCACCTTACTGCTCTCAGTTGAATGTGAATGAATATTTGGTGGTGGTAGTTGGAGATGCTGTAGGCGCAAATTGGCAGCAACTTTTCTGTCAGTGTACCGCATGACAACTGTGGCCACAAATTTAGCTTACCACCATTAATGTGTGAATGTGGAGTGGATGAATGATGGGGTCTCAATTCTCACTGTAAAGTGCTTTGAGAGTCTAGAAAAGTGCTATCATAAATCAAACCCATTATTATCACAGTATTTTTCGGAGTGTAAGTCGCACCTGCCGAAAATGCATAATAAAGAAGGAAAAAAACATATAAGTCGCAGTGGAGTATAAGTCGCATTTTTTGGGGAAATGTATTTGATAAAACCCAACACCAAGAATAGACATTTGAAAGGCAATTTAAAATAAATAAAGAATAGTGAACAGGCTGAATAAGTGTACGTTATATGACGCATAAATAACCAACTGAGAAGGTGCCTGGTATGTTAACGTAACATATTATGGTAAGAGTCATTCAAATAACTATAACATATAGAACATGCTATAAGTTTACCAAACAATCTGTCACTCCTAATGACTAAATCCGATGAAATCTTATACATCTAGTCTCTTACGCGAATGAGCTAAATAACATTATTTGATATTTTACGGAAATTTGTTAATAATTTCACACATAAGTCGCTCCTGAGTACAAGTCGCACCCCCGGCCAAACTATGAAAAAAAACTGCGACTTATAGTCCGAAAAATACGGTATAATTATCATCATTATTATCTTTATAAGTTAATACAAATACCTGCTATGTATTTGAATTGAGAGACATACAATCACACTTGCTGGTTACAATACTTTAACAGCATTATCTGATATTGCAGAATTTGCGCTGTGGCAAGCGTACGATATTCCAGCAGCTTTGAGGACAAAGGATTCCACCCACCATTGTTGTGAACGTGGTCCTCCAGCATCTCGTTCTTCAGGATGCCACAGAGCTCCGACAGAGTTTCCAGGTGGATGATGTGAATGATCAGAGGCCGCAGAACATCGTACAAAGACAAACACAGCTTCTCCAGCAGCTCACTGTGGCAAAGATGACATGAAACCCAAATTAAATGCTTTGTTCCAGGTAATTCTGAAGCTTCACGGTGTTAATCCTAAAATACTAATTTACTAAAAGTACATTTTGTATTTTGGCAGGCAACCATTTCCTTTCATAGAGAGCTATGTCATCATGCAATTTTTTTAAATGTTCAACCGTCACACGTAATTTAGTGATCGGCATCAATGTATGGTAATAGTGATCAATAAGTTAAACGACAGTCGTACGAATAAGAAATATATATATTTTTTAATATCTATTTAAAAAGAATACACTTTTAATAAGAGTCCCATTTGCGCCAGACACAGCCTTATTCAATGCAAGCCAATACATCGCACTTGTTACAGTATACCATATTTGTGTTATGTAATCAGTGTCAACAGGCGCCAGCTAACTGGATACATATGATTGGGCTTTTCCCATCTCTGAGCAGGTATGGGAAAACATGTTTAAAACTTTGTCTGTGTCCTTGGGGAAAGGCTTGAACTAAATCCTCTAAGTCAGGGATGTCCAAAGTGCGGCCCTGGGGGCCATTTGGGGCCCGCAGGTAATTTTTTACGCCCCCATGGCACATTCTGAAAATATGATTAAATAAAATATGTTGCATGCACCTGGGGATAGGTTGATTGGCAACACTAAAATTGGCCCTAGTGTGTTTGTTGTCTGTCTGTCTGTGTTGGCCTTGTGATGAAGTGGCGACTTGTCCAGGATGTACGCCGCCTTCCGCGCGATTGTAGCTGAGATAGGCTCCAGCGCCCCCCGTGACCCCGGGGGGAATAAGCGGTAGAAAATGGATGGATGGATGTTGCATATTTTGCGTTTGCCGTATAAAAAACCAAGCTGTTTTTTTTTGTTTTTTTTAAAGGAGGGCCAAAACAAACAAACGAAAAACATAAACATCAATAACACTTACAATTGACAAAGAGATCTGAAGTTTATCTCGAGACTATTGTGTTCAAATTAAACAGTAAAAAATGTATAATTTATTGTTTAACACTTTTGTGATAATCCTGTTGGACCCCAAATAAATTTTGTGTGATTTTTTTTTTAAATGTCATTGCTAAAAAAAAAAAAACTAAGAATTAATATCAATGTTATGAGTTTTTGAGCTTTTTAAGGCTGCAATTATATAATCTAAAATATTCCACATTTTATTAAGTGAAAATATTGAATATTTTGTGGGGGTTTTTCCACAAAAAACAGGGTTTTCTTTGACAATAGCATACAACTTATATCTTTAAAAACATCGTATTGACAGATAGACCTAATGTGGATCTAGAGATTTAAACCTTGAATATTAACGAAAATAATACTGAATAATGACACATTTTTAATATTTTTTTGACCAAAACCCTTTGGGGTCCCCGGGATCAAGCCTGAGTGGAGGCTTGAATGTATATTTGTTATACATATATTGTATTGGTTTTTGAAATAAAAAACATCAAAATGGCCCCCACTTGCTTAATGTTTTAGGGGGCGGCCCTCAGTGGAAAAAGTTTGGACACCCCTGCTCTAAGTGAACTATTTTGGGTAGCACCTCAGTTATCTACCCTTAACAAATGCAAATAGAATATTGTAGCATCCACTACTTTGTTGGCTTGAAGATGCATTGTGCTAAATCAGCAGCTCCTCCTTGCCACAACTGCTGCTTTAAAGATGTGCTTAACTTTTTCAAGTTTAGGCTGACATGTTGTTCAGCACAGTTTAAAGAACTCTGGGGTGCTTTTATGAAATATGTAGAAAAGACCTGTATTTAAATTAACCCCGTTTGAAACACGATTGAAATGTGGGTGGTTGATGAGCCTTTTGTGTGCGTGTTAGTTGTTGTATCTCTCTGGGGCAATTCAGGAATGCATCTGTCTGTGGTTTTATGTTGAAATATGTCTTATTGTCCTTTCTAATTTATTTATTTATTTATTATACTTTTTTGTTATACTTGTTTGGGGGAAAAGGGGAAATTAAAGTATTTTTGACTATTCCTGTCAATTGTATGTCTAAAAACCCAATAAGGAAATATTTAAAAGAAAAAAATACACTTACTTGGATCAATGGATGGATTTTCTTTTGAGAAAAAAAACAGGTCTTAAAAAGAGAGGTTGTCTTATACTAAAAGGTTAATATGCTATAGGACTGCGGCTATTGATTATTTTAGTAATCAAGGAATCTATTGATTAGTTTGTTCGAGTAATCGGATAGAACATACTTTATAGCCTAAATGAATACAGTACTTTAGGGACGGTTGTTCTGTTTAACGCTCATTCTTCTTTGTAGAAACATCAATATTGAAGTTGCACTCATGCGCGCACTACTGCACTGACCTTGCGGCTGTCAATGTATTCAAATTTCCAGGCACTCCATACGATCAAGATTTTATCAATTTGTTTTATTGTAGTTAAACTCAAATGTTTATTGAAGTTACAGGATATACATTTAAGCTTTCACCGAATGGAATTAATCGATTAATTGTTTCTCTTTGGGGTAAATTCTTCAATCAATCAATGAATATTTATTTATATAGCCCTAAATCACAAATGTCTCAAAGGACTGTACAAACCACAACGACATCCTCGGAAGAACACGCATAAGGGCAAGGAAAACTCACGCCCAGTGGGCAAGGAGAATTCACACCCAGTGGGAGAATGATGGGGGTTCACGGTGGCAGAGGGGTTAGTGCATCTGCCTCACAATACGAAGTTCCTGCAGTCCTGGGTTCAAATCCAGGCTCGGGATCTTTCTGTTCCCTCCGGGTACTCCGGCTTCCTCCCACTTCCAAAGACATGCACCTGGGGATAGGTTGATTGGCAACACTAAATTGGCCCTAGTGTGTGAATGTGAGTGTGAATGTTGTCTATCTGTGTTGGCCCTGCGATGAGATGGCGACTTGTCCAGGGTGTACCCTGCCTTCCGCCCGATTGTAGCTGAGACAGGCGCCAGGGAATAAGCGGTAGAAAGATGGATGGATGGATGGATGGATGGATGGGACAATGATGACTATGAGAAACCTTGGAGAGGACCCCCCCCCCCTCTAGGGGACCGAAAGTAATGGATGTTGAGTGGGTCTTTAGATCATAGGTGTCACGCTGAAGGACCAGTAGCCAGCTCTGGCCTACTGCATCACTTTATATTGCCGGAAAAAGCCTAGAAATCATGTGCCTCATTACAACTTCATCTTTCTTGCTAAATGTATTTGTTTTCCATTTTGACAGAAAAAAAATGTACTGCATGTTTCATCAGCTTTAATATTATCAATTCATGCAACTACATATTCTAAGTATTTTTTTTTTTTTTTATATATAAATGTTTTTTTCATATCCGCTTGTCACCTTGATTTGTGATGTCGAAGCAAGTCATCCATCAATTTGTGAGTAAAATAAATATAATATGCATGGGATAATTGTGTAATACTATAATGAGGCATTTATAAAATTATATTCATATTAACTCACTTTTATAAGCAGAAGGCAACCATATATTTGAAGTGGCTTGCAACAAAAATAACTTTGACACCCCCTACTTTAGATGCTCACCGAGCTGAGTCTAACGTCATGTAAGACTGCAATTCAAACTCCAGGATTTTGTGCCTGTTTAGAAGTAGATTTTTAACCGGGGGCACGGCTCAATGGAAGGCACTACTCACTCTAGTTTGGGCGTGAACTTGGTGAAGAACTCATTGTAAAGCTGATGTTCATCCTGGCACACATGCACCATAAAGGCACAGCCACTGCGGACCTGTACAAAAAGCCAACGGTTTGAATCCCCGCCAAAAAATTATGAAAGTCAGCAAGCTGGGAGCCATGTGCACAGACTCAAATATTACAGGAAATATGCTTGGGTAGGGTGCATATCGATGCATTCTAGCCCGACATGAAGTATCACTTGACTACTTTTAAAAAGGGCAGCTGTGCTGTGTGCTTGTTCATGCCTCACCAGGGCGCAGTGGTCTTTAATATTTTGCTGAGTCAAATCCGTGATGGTGGAAGTAATGCTGGGACTGAGAAGCTGCTCTCTCTGGTCAAGGTAACACTGATGGATTTCATCCAACAGGTGATGGTATCTGCACGAGCACATATTATAAAGAGACGATTTACGTCACTAAATGGAAATAGTGGTAAGAACTCACTCTGGAATCTTTTCCGCCCGCTGTTCTATCTGTTCTATTAGAGACTGGAAGACAAATATGAACAGAATTATACAGTGCTAACATGCAATTGTTTGTTTTTATAAAAAAACAAATACTCACTCTAACTTTGGGTGCAGCTGCTCTAAATCTAACGTAGTAAAGTGTAAAGGCATTGTCAGCGTTTGCCAAACCCATTGGATCCTGGGGAAGACGAACAGGAACTATTATTGACTTTAAGACCAAGAACAACTACACTCGGCAACTGTGTTGTGGTGTCTTACCCTTTTAGTCAAGACGCTTGTGAGGTTCTGCATAGTGTTTACAATGTGCACCTTCATGAAATGCATGGCTTTGGAAAGACACTGTTTAAACTTGGCCAGATAAATGGGGTAGTCTTTGAAGTTGGGCTGAAAAAAAATGAGTCAATCCATTTAGATATATACCAATAAACAATACCCCATGCAGCTCTTGAATTTGATCTCAGAATTTACAATTTCTTAGTAAGTGTTTTTCTACTGCTTTTTTTCCATCCATTCAAGTAAGCTTGAAATGAGATTACTACAAAAACAAAGGGAGTACTCACATGTGAAGAAACATAATCAATACAGTCATCTAATTTAGACAGCATTGGTATAAAGCCTTCACTATTCACAGACAAGGATGGAGAGTTGAGTTTCTGTAACAAAGAGAAAAAGAAAATTAAGTATGTGCTGTCACATCTTCAACAGTACGGTAATACATCACTGGGAGTGTTGTATCCATAAATACACTGGGTGGTGAAAACAAATATACAACGAAAACAAAATATAGTAAAATATAACCAACATAATAAAAACTAATAATATTATTATCATCATTACTATATTTCAAAAAGAAAAGTAAACATGCCAACCGTGTTTATATGTTCCAGCTCATTGAAATATGACAGTTTCTGCTGTATGCTCTCTGCAAGGTCGACAAGCTCCGCCTACAAGAAAAACAAAGTTAACAAAATATAAATTAATTTACAGATAATGTTCCAACTATAGCCAGGCTTTTTATTGACGTACATCCCAATGGTTAACAAAATATAAACAAATTTACAGCAAATGTAATTATAGCGCTGCTGTTTATTTACCTACACCCCAGGGAAACTGCTGATTGCAAGGAGGCGATAATTGGAGCCAGTCTTTAATTTTCATTGTGAAACCTCATTATACATTACAACTCTTAGGAATGATGTTGTGTGCATAGGAAAGTGGAAATTAAATCATAGCTCTCTTGGACCACATGATTCTGATGCTCATTTATTAACAAGTATATTGCACAACACAGCAGCAACAGAAACAATTTTATATGTAGTAAGTACAAAACTGCTCAGTCAGCATTATTAACGTGGATGAGCAAAAGTGGGAAAAATGTTCGATTGTGAGTCGATATAGTGTACTTTGCAATATTGATTTGCAAAACAAAAATAACAGGGATTTATCAGCATTACCACCCAATTATCTGTGGGCCATGAAGACACAGTAATAGAAGCCATCATAACTTTGGTTGCTAAAGATTTACACCGGCTTTGAGGGCTCGTTCAGGTGCTCAAAGCTAACCGCACGGAATGATCACACAACGTATAACATCTAACTGAAACTGTTATTTGTATCCATTGTATTTGTATTTGTGAGTCTTGGAAAATAGCCACTCTCCTTGAAAAAAAAAAAAAATGGCAATAGTAATCCAAGAGACAAGTGGTACTTATGTTTACAAATTTCCATGCAGATAGCACTGTCATCAAGTGTGTCTAGCTTTTACAATATAAATAATGTCTCAACTGAATGACTACGCTAACAAAATAAAAGTCCAAAAAGAATGGCTTACATTATATAAGCCATTTTTCACACTGTTATTATTTTAAAACTTCTAAAAAGAATACTTTAATGCAACTTGCAGTGACAGAATGTTGCAGTGCACGACGCAGACTTTAAAGAAATTGTCCTGAGTTGTTCACAGTGAAGAGAAAAAACAAAGTAAATTCGTATTTTGGAACGGATTTGAGACATTTTCAATATTTAAGAGCAGATCAAATCAAATCTATTCCTGGGCCGATAAATTTTGCTTGATGATATATTGACCTACAAATAATTGCCGATAAACAATATTATTGACATTATTTTTATTTTTATTATTTTACGACAATATTATCCATTGACGTAATTATAATAAATAATAATGCATGTACATTCTTTCGAATACAAGAGACTTGTATTTGTCATATATTTTAACACTGTAATTGAAATAAAATATTTTAAATCTTCATTAAATTAAACAAACAATGATACAATATATTTAGTTTGTTAGCAAAATTTTGCACATTAATAAAAATTACAACCATAAAAGCAATAAAATATGTCGGGAGTGGACCTTAATACTCACAACCTAAACAATAATAAAATGGCTAATTAAAGTATTGACCAAGAAAGTTGCACTTCAATATTGAACACGAAGGCAGATTAGAGTTGCACATTATTGGCAATCCAGTTAGAATCGTTTTTAAAAAAACGTGCAAAGTAACAATACAAACACCACATAAAGTAAAAGCAGATGTATTAACAGGTCATATTAGGGCGGGACGATATGACAAAAAAAAATGATCACGGTTATGTTTTTTTATATAATCCGATCTCGATAAACATTACTTTTTTTTTTTTTTTTAATTAAAAGCGGCTTGGATTATACAGAGTACTGCATCTCTGTTTACTACTGCGATATCTTGTAACAGACATTTCTGCCATGTTTGATAGAGGTAATATACAAACCCCGTTTCCATGAGTTGGGCAATTGTTAGATGTAAATATAAACGGAATAAATGATTTGCAAATCATTTTCAACACATATTCAGTTGAATATTCGACAAAGAAAACATATTTGATGTTCAGACTGATTAACTTTTTTTTATTTTGCAAAGAATCCATCCATCCATCCATTTTCTACCGCTTATTCCCTTTCGGGGTCGCTGGCGCCTATCTCAGCTACAATCAGGCGGAAGGCGGTGTACACCCTGGACAAGTCGCCACCTCATCGCAGGGCCAACACAGATAGACAAACAACACTCACACTCACATTCACACACTAGGGCCAATTTTGTGTTGCCAATCAACCTATCCCCAGGTGCATGTCTTTGGAGGTGGGAGGAAGCCGGAGTACCCGGAGGGAACCCACGCATTCACGGGGAGAACATGCAAACTCCACACAGAAAGATCCCGAGCCTGGATTTGAACCCAGGACTGCAGGACCTTCGTATTGTGAGGCAGACACACTAACCCCTCTGCCACCGTGAAGCATCAGTAACTTTAGAATTTGATGCCAGCAACACAAGACAAAACAGTTGGAAAGGTGGCAATAAATACAGATAAAGTTGAGGAATGCTCATCAAACAGTTATTTGGAACATCCCACAGGTGTGCAGGCTAATTGGGAACAGGTGGGTGCCATGATTGGGTATAAAAACAGTTTCCCAAAAAATGCTCAGTCTTTCACAAGAAAGGATGGGGCGAGGTACACCCCTTTGTCCACAACCGCGTGAGCAAATAGTCAAACAGTTTAGGAACAACTTTGTCAAAGTGCAATTGCAAGAAATTTAGGGATTTCAATATCTATAGTCCATAATATCATTAAAAGGTTCAGAGAATCTGGAGAAATCACTCCACGTTAGCGGCATGGCCGGAAACCAACATTGAATGACCGTGACCTTCGATCCCTCAGACGGCACTGTATCAAAAACTGACATCAATCTCTAAAGGATATCACCACATGGGCTCAGGAACACTTCAGAAAACCACTGTCACTAAATACAGTTTGTCGCGATGCAAAGCCAAAGCCATTTATCAAAAACATCCAGAAACGCCGCCGGCCTCTCTGGGCCCGAGATCATCTAAGATGGACTGATGCTAAGTGGAAAAGTGTTCTGTGGTCTGGCGAGTCCACATTTCAAACTGTTTTTGGAAATATTCGACATCGTGTCATCAGTACCAAAGGCGAAGCGAACCATCCAGATTGTTATCGACGCAAAGTTCAAAAGCCAGCATCTGTGATGGTATGGTTGTGCATGAGTGTCCAAAGCATGGGTAACTTACACATCTGTGAAGGCACCAATAATGCAGAAAGGTACATACAGGTTTTGGAACAACATATGCGGCCATCTAAGCGCTGTCTTTTTATGGATGCACCTGCTTATTTCCGCAAGACAATGCCAAGCCACATTCAGCACATGTTACAACAGCGTGGCTTCGTAAAAAAAAAAGAGTGCAGGTACTTTCCTGGCCCGCCTGGAGTCCAGACCTGTATCCCATCGAAAATGTGTGGCGCATTATGAAGCGTAAAATACGACAGCGGAGACCATGGACTGTTGAACGACTGAAGCTCGACATAAAACAAGAATGGGAAAGAATTCCACTTTCAAAGCTTCAACAATTAGTTTCCTCAGTTCTCAAACGTTTATTGATTGTTGTTAAAAGAAAAGGTGATGTAACACAGTGGTGAACATGCCCTTTCCCAACTACTTTGGCACGTGTTGCAGCCATGAAATTCTAAGTTATTTATTATATGCAAAAAAAATCAAGTTTATGAGTTTGAACATCAAGTCTTTGTAGTGTATTCAATTGAATATGGGTTGAAAAGGATTTGCAAATCATTGTATTCCATTTATATTTACATCTAACACAATTTCCCAACTCATATGGAAACGGGGTTTGTAATATCGCTGGTATGCCTAATCAATCACTTAACTCAAAATAAATAAATAAATAAATACACACACACACACACAACCGCACACACACACATATATATATATATATATATATGAAATATAACAAAATCCACTGTTAAACGCAGAACCACGGAAATTGACAAACCACGGAAATTGACAAAAATGGGAGTAAAATGCTGTCATTGTGAGGACGAACATTTGTTTGGGAAAATAATGCATTCGGGGCCACTCATAGATCCCCTCAACACGCAACCGCCCCGTCCTTAATAATGTTGCAGTGGTCTCTTGAAACAATGACTAAACTAGGAAGCTAAAACTTGTAAGAACAATCAATGCACCCACAACACATCCCATATCCCATCTGCTTACTTTGTTGTGACCTACATCATCGATTTAAGATCAACTTACAAAAACGACAGTAGAGGTGGGAATCTTTGGGCACTTCACGATTTGATTACGATTACAATTCAGGAGCTACGATTTGATTAGAATCGATTATTGATGCATCTAAAATGTATATACTGTATGTTGATGAGGTTAACATTTATTTTTGTTTCAGTGAATAAGTGTTAATCACTTGCAACTTTAAAATACAGTGCATTTGTAATAAGAATCAGTTAAATTAAATCCCACATTTATTAAATTAAATGGAAATGTGTGCATAACTGGAACATAAGTGCCCTAAAATAAAGCAACTAGTCGAATCTCTCGGTGAGTTGGCTCGCTGCAGTCAGCTAAACTGTCTACATTACTTTATTTACAATAAATAGATTGATTATCGTTGTTTACTAATCAAATTTATAAGAGTCTATGTTGGAATTGCAACGCATCTAAAAGCCAATATTTCTTTTTTTTTTTTTTTCAATAAAAATCGATTATTTTCCCCAACTTTACAAGACAGCATTCGCAACTTGGCAGGCTCTCTCTCTCTCTTTTTATTTTTAAACAGCCTACGGTCCCCTCCACGCGTCAAGTTGAGAACAGCAGCACACTTCCCCCTGCACAATAACAGTGCGATGCGCCACATCCGGTCTGACTACGATAGCAAATGAAAAGGTTTCAAAAAAGTACTTTACACAAGCATAATGAACTTTAGAAAAGCACTTCTGTGTACATTTACACAATTATTATGCTTTGATCAAAAATACTGGTAAAAATTGTCCAAAGATGTACTGCACCAATGAATGTGAGAGATTTTGCACTTAATTAGCAAACATTTTATCAATTTGTATTCGACACAAAAAGCACACACTCCATGGTGGTAAAATAAGTGTAAAAGGTAAAAAAAATTGAACTAAAAATAATCAAAATGTAAAAACTGAATTTCATTGTTTTTTTATATTGCTATTATTATTTAAATGTGTTGTTTTTCCTATAATTTTACTTGTTGTTCATTCGTAACCAATTTATATCGGTTTTTTAAACAATATTTAAAGTTGAGTTTTGGTGGTACAATTAATACTTGTGTTTTCAAATTAATGAAAAATTGTGTAATTAATCGTGATTACAATATCAATCGAAATAATCGTGAAGACTATTTCTGCCATAATCGTCCAGCCCTACAGCAGAGTTTTTTAGTATACATCATATCGGAAGTGTTGAATCTTTCTCGACGCAAAGAAAATGCCTGATGAAAAACATGTGTGTTATAAAACACTGTGAGTGATGAACACAAACATGACATGACAACATGACACATGTCTGTCAAAGGTTTGCAGCACTTTTAGAAATGCTAGTTTTTCAATAGTATAAAATGGCAGCATGTCTTTAACGATGTATTTAACCACAATTTTCTATGAGTGCACACTATTTTGCACTGTTGTTTGCACTGACCTGGCTTGTTCATCAAACGCAAAGTGAGTGTGTTTCAAGTAGGCGAGCAGGTTTGTTGTATTCCCACACATTCAGCAAACTGGCTGAATGTGTTGATACGCTCATGTTGTTATAAACGTTTAAGCTGAATTTGGTTTTGTGATCATTTTGTTCATGTTAGCTGCTACCTGATATATAGTAGAACTGTGTGATGGTAGCGAGCCAGTGGCCTCGACTCTGTACAAAGAGTCAAAAACACTTAACAAGGACAAGAGAATTCACCCTCTTCTTTTCATTCCGCCATGGCACAAACATTGCACAGCTGCTGAAAGCAACAATGAGCATGAATGCTCTTATGGCATGCATATAGCGATTTATTGACCCTGGAAAACTTACCTAGTTGATTGTTATTTATAGTCAGTTAATTGATTAATCGGGGCTTCACGGTGGCAGAGGGGTTAGTGTGTCTGCCTCACAATACGAAGGTCCTGCAGTCCTGGGTTCAAATCCAGGCTCGGGATCTTTCTGTGTGGAGTTTGCATGTTCTCCCCGTGAATGCGTGGGTTCCCTCCGGGTACTCCGGCTTCCTCCCACTTCCAAAGACATGCACCTGGGGATAGGTTGATTGGCAACACTAAATTGGCCCTAGTGTATGAATGTTGTCTGTCTATCTGTGTTGGCCCTGTGATGAGGTAGCGACTTGTCCAGGGTGTACCCCGCCTTCCGCCCGATTGTAGCTGAGATAGGCGCCAGCGCCCCCCGCGACCCCGAAAGGGAATAAGCGGTAGAAAATGGATGGATGGATGGATGATTAATCAAATATCGGCCCTGGCTTAACCAAATCCAGTCGTAATTATTCAGTATATAACCTTTAGTATCGAAAATAAAGCTATTTGCAAAATTGGCCATGATACCTAGCCATACTGATAAGTGTATCACACTGGTTTTTGAGGTGAATAGCTTAATCAACATTTAAAAGCACAAGCAAGGCTAAAAAAAAGCTTCTGAATGCTGACTACTAATGACACTTCATATGCAGCATACCGCCCGAACTATTAATGCCAATGTTTTTTTGTCCAGACAAATATTTGCTTTTGTGGTGCACACACACGGTAACTATAGAAGACTGCGGATTATCAGGTTGAGCGTTTACGGTACGTGCTTTTTCAGTGGTTCAACATTCAAGGAACATTTAAATCAACCAATAGTATTTTTGCTGAGCTAGACATTTACTGACAATGAACAGGAGATCTTACTTGTTCCTTTAAAAGTTGTTCGCAAGCCTCATGTAACGTGCCCGTCTTGTTGGACACAAAGAGGTACTGTTTTTGAAGGGAGTCCAGCTGCTCCAGAGCTGCGCTAACATCTTTCAGAATGGCATCACAATGTTCCTGGTAGCAGAAGAGATCACACCTAGTTTGCCTGCAATTGAAAGAGAAATGAACACAAGGTTTAAAGTAGCTGCCAACTGCATGTGTTGCAAACATTGACAGGAATAGTGAGTGAGTGAGTGAATTATATTTATATAGCGCTTTTCTCTTGTGACTCAAAGCACTTTTACATAGTGAAACCCAATATCTAAGTTACATTTTAAACCAGTGTGGGTGGCACTAGGAGCAGGTGGGTAAAGTGTCTTGCCCAATGACACAACAACAGTGATTAGGATGGCAGAAGCGGGGATCGAACCTGGAACCCTCAAATTGCTGGCACGGCCGCTCTACCAACCGAACTAATTCGCCCATAGTTTAAGATGTGTTTGTCTTCATGGATATGCAGAATATATGCCGATTATCAGAACGCCCACAATACTGGGAGGAGAAAATGCAAATGTAATTATTCTGACAGTTTGATTTATCAAGAATAAAACTCAATTGTGAATGTTATTATGTCTTTAGTTAGCATGTGCAAACTGACAGTTACACACGGCTGTGACAAAGGAGCCAATAGCAGAGCAGCTCCGAGTCCAGACTATTGTTTTTGAGCTTGTCAATGTTAACATATATGGACTGTTGAAAAAGTATATATCAGACATATTGCCTAATTGCCAATATAATATTATAATTTCGTAGCTGCTGGATGATTTAAAATATGGGTGTCAAACTCAGATCCGCGGGCCATAACTGGCCCGCCATGTAATTTCATTTGGCCCTTGAGGCAATATCAAATTAACATTACAGCTGGCCCGACAGTTTTATACAGATGTGGCTCCACTGTAACACCACAATTTCTCACGCTTGCCAACGCTCCCGATTTTTTCAGGGAGATTCCTGAAGTTCATGCCCCTCCCGAAAATCTCCCGGGGCAAGCATTCTCCCGATTTCCATCCAGAAAACAATATTGGGGGCGTGCCTTAAAGGCACTGCCTTTAGCGTTCTCTACAACCTGTCATCACGTCCACTTTTCCTCCATACAAACAACATGCCGGCCCACTCGCCTAATATATTTACGGCTTTTACACACACATAAGTGAATGCTGCGTATATTTGGTCAACAGCCATACAGGTCACACTGAGGGTGGCCGTATAAACAACTTTAACACTGTTACAAATATGCGCCACACTGTGAACCCACACCAAAAAAGAATGACAAACACATTTCGGGAGAACATGTGCACCGTAACGCAACATAAACACAACAGAACAAATACCCAGAACCCGTTGCAGCACTAACTCCTCCGGGACGCTACAATAATTTTTTGATATTTACCTCAGAAGGCTGCAAATAGAAAAGAGGCATTCAATTTTTATTTACATTTTATTTGATATGCCATTTATATTTTTTCATTATTATTTGAAACTCGATTTTGCATGTCACTATAAAGTTATATAAGCCTTGGTTGTTCAATATTTAATGCAAACTTGTTTGGGTCTCTATTAAAAGGTACATTTTTTCAACCTTGGCCTGCGGCTTTGTTCAGTTTTAAATGTTGGCCCTCTCTTTATTTGAGTTTGACACCACTGATTTAAAAGGCTGATTAAAGCAAATTAATCTGATGCATTTTTGTGTCTGTGGTTTTTATGTTTTCATGGAGTTTGTTTTTTTTGTATAGAAGATATATTAACACGTCTCCTATGCGAAAACAACTTCTTGCCATATGCATTTTTTTTTTCACATTCGCAGTTAGTGCCGCAGCCTTTATAATTAGGGTTACTACATGAAAAAAAATTCAAGTAATAGAATGTATGAACGGATTTGTAAATCCTATTTATTATTTGCGCATTATTAACTAGCGATGCACCAAAACAGTGGCCTCCAGAAAAACTTTCATCACTGAAACAGCATTGCCGAAACCGGATGTTGTGATGATGTAAGTGATACGCACGGGATTATCTTGACTGGAGCCAGCATGTCTGTAATGAGGACGTTCTTTAATACATCCGAGATATACCTGCGGACTGCGACCTACAAAAATGTGCAACGTGCAAATATTAAAAGGTCAGTGGCGGCTTTTAAGGACAGAAATAGGATATTGGAGCATCAGGGCCAAGCAAGTGTGATGTCAGTGAGGCTCTTTGCAGCTCTCGCTGTTCGTTATGAACATCAAGCGACAAAACTAAAGGGCCTCCAAACACGAGCACAGTCTCTATTTGTTGCTAGTCGTTTTTAATAAAGAAACCGTCACTAAAAGGATTAGGCAAGTCTATAGAAAGTTTAAAAATTCTCAACAAAGTTCAATGTACAATAAGCAGTAACAATTGAAAAACAGCGCAAAACGATAAGAAAAAATATGTTAACACTATTTAATAATAACTCAGGTTTGTTATTAAATGTATGTATTTCAAATGTTTAAACTTTTTAAAGAAAATATCTGCATCACCACAGATTATGCAAATTATATGATGTCATGTTGATCGTGCCTATAGCCACAGATTTGTTGGCAATCTGTAGGAATTCCTAAGCAATGTAGATAGCATTAAATGTTTACGCACCTGTACTTTGCACTCTCCTCCTGATCCATGTTGGCTTGTAACTTGGCAAACCAGGCAAAGAACTGCAACAAGAAATGGGGAACGTTACTGTTTGTGGAGTCTCCAGCTTCCTTTACAGCTATAATCTGAATTGTGCATGGATTGATACAGCGCATTCAGGAAGTATTCACACCGCTTCACTTTTTCCACATGTTGTTGTGTTACAGCCTTATTCCAAAATGGAATGAATTCATTTATGCCTCTAAAATTCCAGAGATTTTTGCAAATTTGTTAAAAAAAAAAACAACTAAGAAATCACAAGTACCGTACATAAATTTTGACAGCCTTTGCCATTAAGCTCAAAAGTAAGATCTGGTGCATCCTGTTTTAACTGATCATCCTTGAGATGTTCCTACAGCCTAAATGGAGTCTACCTGTGGTAAAGTTGATTGGACAGGCAGACGCCTGTCTATATATAGGTCCCACAGAAGGGCCCTAGGCAGTGAGGTGACCAAGAACCATATGGTCACTCTGTCAGAGCTACAGGATTCCTCTGTGCAGGAGAGCCTTACAGAACAACAACCAACTCTGCAGCAATCTACCAATAATGCCTGTATGATAAGGGCCCAGATAGAAGCAATTCCTTAGTAAAAACATACGGCCATCTGCCTGGAGTTTGACAAAATGCACTTGATAGACTCTCAGACCGAGAGAAACAAAATCATCTGGTCTGATGAGACAAAGATTTAACTCTTTGGCGTGAATGCCAGGCATCATGTTTGGAGGAAAAAAGTGTTGTCCCAATACCAATATTTTGGTACCAGTACTAAAATTATTTTGATACTTTTAGGTACTTTTCCAAATAAAGGGGACCGCAAAAAATTGCAATATTGGCTTTTTTTAATAAAAAATCTTAGTATTCATGTTTCTTATTGCAAGTTTGTCCTTACATAAAATAGGGAACATACCAGACAACTTATATTACAGTAGTAAGTAAGCAAACACAGACTCCGAATTAGTCTGCTGACATATGTAGCAACATATTGTGTCATTTATCCTTCTGTTATTTTGTCAACATTATTAAGGACAAGTGGTGGAAAATGAATTATCAATTGGAAATCGGGAGAGATTCGGGAGAATGGTTTCCCCGGGATATTTCCGGGAGGGGAACTGAAATTCAGGAGTCTCCCGGAAAAATCGTGAGGGTTGGCAAGTATGATTATTACATTTTAACAAAAGTGTAGACAGAACATGTAAAAAGACAAGGGAAACAGATATTAATCAGAATCCGAAATAAATCAGAATCAGAAATACCTTATTAATCCCTTTGATACACTAGTGATTTAGGGCTATAAAAATAATCATTGATTTATTGATTGATTGTCCTTAATAATGTTGACAAAATAATAGAATGATAAATGACACGATATACTACTGCACACATGAGCAGACTAATTCAAACCCCGGCCGAGTCATACCAAAGACTATAAAAATGGGACCCATTACCTCCCTGCTTGGCACTCAGCATCAAGGGTTGGAATTGGGGGTTGAATCACTAAAAATTATTCCTGAGCGCGGCTACCGCTGCTGCCCACTGCTCCCCTCACCACCCAGGGGGTGATCAAGGGCGATGTGTCAAATGCAGAGAAAGATTTTGCCACACCTAGTGTGTGTGTGAGACAATCATTGGTACTTTAACTTTAATTTGGGGTCTTTGTTTGTTTACTTACTACTGAAAGAGAAGTTTCCTTGTATGTTCATTATTTATTTAAGGATTAAATTACAATAACAAATATATATTTTAATGTACCCTAAGATTTTTGTAGAAATACAGCCAATAATGCATTTTTTTTGTGTTCCCCTTTATTTATAAAAGTACCGAAAAGTATTGAAATAATTCTTTCAAAACCCCTCTAAAACAAAACCTCCAGGCAACTTCGACCCTTTACCAATACCCTCCTCCATTCACATCCCATCTCCCCGGATTGTGTATAACCTAATGTAAATAATCAAATGTACTTCTAATGTATTTACTCGTTCTTATGCTATCTGAACTCACTATGTTCTCTGCTCGCTGTACATATCCTGCTAAGTAAGATCGACACTGTTTCAATGTCCATTTCACTGTTGATGCAATTGTTGATGAGTGAAGTACTGATATCAACCATAACTCCTTATCCTACCCCCCGGATTGTAAATAATGTAAATAATTCAAAGTATATACTATGATGATTAACCTGTGTGATGACTGTATTATGCTGATAGTATATATATA
The DNA here is from genome assembly GCF_033978795.1 of Nerophis ophidion. NCBI lineage: Eukaryota > Metazoa > Chordata > Actinopteri > Syngnathiformes > Syngnathidae > Nerophis > Nerophis ophidion. The sequence continues at coordinate 8,047,382 of NC_084629.1, forward strand.
TATTGTACCATGAATTGATTAACGTGGACCCCGACTTAAACAAGTTGAAAAACTTATTGGGGTGTTACCATTTAGTGGTCAATTGTACGGAATATGTACTGTACTGTGCAATCTACTAATAAAAGTATCAATCAATCAATCAATCCGGTACCAAAAATATTGGGATCGGGACAACATTAATACAATGTGTATTAGTCTTCAGTAATGCGGCGATGTATAGATACATTGTGGTGAAGAAGGAGTTGAACCGAAAGGCAAAGCTTTTAATTTATCGGTCGAATCTACGTTCCCATCCTCACCTATGGTCATGCGCTTTGGGTTTTGACCGAAAGGACAAGATCACGGGTACAAGCGGCTGAAATGAGCTTCCTCCGCCAGGTGGTGGGTCTCTCCCTTAGAGAAAGGGTGAGAACCTCTGCCATCCGGGAGGAACTCAAAATAAAGCCATTGGCCCTCCACATCGAGAGGAGCCAGATGAGGTGGTTGGGGCATTTAGTCAGGATACCACCCGAACGCCTCCCAAGGGAGGTGTTTCGGGCACGTCCGACCGGTAGGAGGCCACAGGGAAGACCCAGGACACGTTGGGAAGACTATCTCTCCCGGCTGGCCTGGGAACGCCTCGGGATCCCCTGGACGAAATGGCTGGGGAGAGGCAAGTGTGGGCTTCCCTGCTTAGGCTGCTGCCCCCGCGACCCGACCTCGGATAAGCGGAAGAAGGTGGATGGATGAACTAATACGATGTTTGATCACCTGCTGTGCCGTTTCTACTCGGTCGTTCTCCATATGGAGCATCTGGAAACCTTTGAGCAGGACGTCTTCCGTTGACTCGGGCACAGTGGCGGTGAAAGGCGGCTGCAGAGAGCGAGATGACAGACTGCCCAGGTCCTCGATGGGTAACTGCAAAACAACACTCTCTTTTACTAAACAAAACATTCACTTACAAATGAAGGGCGTACAGCGGGGGTCAGCAACCCATGGCTCTAGAGCCGCATGCGGCTTTTTAGCACCGTCCTAGTGGCTCTCTGGAGCTTTTTCAAAAATGTATGAAAAATGGAAAAAGATGAGGGGAAAAAAATATATTTTTTGTTTTAGTTTAGTTTCTGTCGGAGGGCAAACATGACACAATTAATTGATTGATTGATACTTTTATTAGTAGATTGCACAGTTCAGTACATATTCCGTACAATTGACCACTAAATGGTAACACCCGAAAAAGTTTTTCAACTTGTTTAAGTCGGGGTCCACATTAAAACCTCTGTAAACACTGTTTACATTAAACATGCTTCACTGATTCGAGTATTTGGTGAGCGCGTTTTGTCCTACAAATTTTGGCAGTCCTTGAACTCACCCTAATTTGTTTACATCAGGGGTGTCAAACTCAAATACAGAGTGGCCCAAAATTTTAAACTGAATAAAGCCGCGGGCAAAGGTTGAACAAATTAACCTTTTAATAGGGACCCAAACAAGTTTTGCATTGAATATTGAACAAGCAAGGCTTATATAACTTTATAGCGACATGTAAAATTGAGTTTCAAATAATAATAACAATATTTAAAAAATATCAATGGCATATCAAATAAAATTTAAATACAAATTGAATGCCTCTTTTCTATTTGCAGCCTTCTGAGGTAAATATCCAAATAAACTTTTTCCACAGGACAATAATAAATTTGAAAGTAAAATAACAATAAGGAATGAATCAAACATTCAACCCTTGAAGTAGCAAGAGAAAGTAGTGAATAAAACGTTATTTATTGCTCAGTTTGTTACACTGATTTGCTTAAACAACGCTTATATAACCTAATAGTGCAAAATCAACTTTCAAAAAACAAACGAAAAACATCACAGAAATAAAATTTTAATAAAAAATGTAATGCCTCTTTTCTATTTGCCGCCTTCTGATGTAAATATCAACATTAACTTTTTCCACTAGCTAATACATTTGAAAATAAAATAATGAGGTGGTCGGGGTTGGGGGGTGGCAGGGTTTGGTGGTAACGAGGGTGGATATTGTAGCGTCCCGGAAGAGTTAGTGCTGCAAGGGGTTCTGGGTATTTGTTCTGTTGTGTTCATGTCATGTTTCGGTGTGGTTGTTCTCCCGAATTGTGTTTGTCATTCTTGTTTGGTGTGGCGCGTATTTGTAACAGTGTTAAAGTTGTTTATACGGCCACCCTCAGTGTGACCTGTATGGTTGTTGATCTAATATGCCTTGCATTCACTTGTGTGTGAGTGTCTGTGTGTACAAGCCGCATATATTATGTGTCTTGTCCGACATGCTGTATGTATAGAGGAAAAGCGGACGTAGCGTCAGGTTGTGGAGAACGCCAAAGGCAGTGCCTTTAAGGCACGACCCCAATATTGTTGTTCAGGGAGAAATTCGGGAGAATGGTTGCCCTGGTAGATCTTCGGGAGGGGCACTGAACTTCGGTAGTCTCCCGGGAAAATCAGGAGGGTTGGCAAGTATGAGTATAAGCGGTGAATGCGGTGTTACAGCGGCACTGTAGCTGTATAATCCTGGCGGGCCAGCTCTAATGTTAATTTAATATTGCCTCAAGGGCCAAATGAAATTACACGGCGGGCCAGAGTTTGACATGTATAACTTTCTCCGACCTTCTAAGACGTGTTTTATGCCACTTCTTTTTCTGTCTCATTTTGTCCACCAAACTTTTAACGTTGTGCATGAATGCACAAAGGTGAGTTTTGTTGACGTTATTGACTTGTGTGGAGTGCTAATCAGACATGTTTGGTCCCTGAACGACTGCAAGCTAATCGATGCTAACATGCTATTTAGGCTAGGTATATGTACACATTGCATCATTATGCCTCATTTGTAGCTATATTTGAGCTCATTTGGTTTACTTTAAGTCCTCTTTATTCAATTTATTCCTCATGACACACTATCTGTATGTAATAGGGCTTTTATTTTTTTCTGCGGCTCCAGAAATATTTGTTTTTGTATTTTTGGTCCAATATGGCTCTTTTAACATTTTAGGTTGCCGACCCCTGGCGTACAGATTAAAACGCACCACTTTTATGGAATATCAACTTCAATAAATGACTTAAGAGTTGCTTTAGCACACTTGAATGTTAGTGTAAAAGTAAGTTAGCAACATTGCTAGCACGCTAGCTGCAGCTCACCTCGGAGGGGATAGCAAGCGCCTCAGCGGCGGTTCGTATCTCCAACACAGAGTCCGTTTGCCTCTCCGTGAGCGGAGCCATGGCGTCCGGGCGGAAGTCCCACTGTGACAGCTTCTCGCGGGTTTCTTTATCTGACTGCTCTGTGGACGCCATCGTCAGCTTAAACGTCAGCAGCGACTCGAACAGGAAGTCACTTCCCGTTCCGGGATGGTGGCGGTAGGCGGGGTTTAGTCAAATTTTGGCGCATGCGCAATAAATCCTCCTATTATATTTAATTTTTACCTCTTACAACCAGAAAACTGTGATGCTGTGCTCCAAGTTTGGACTATTAACGCAACTTGTGTGAGCTCATGACTTTACACATTGCTACATATATATATTTTGCATTTTACTGGAATTGTTTTATTGAGGGCTTCACGGTGGCAGAGGGGTTAGTGCGTCTGCCTCACAATACGAAGGTCCTGAGTAGTCAGGGTTCAATCCCAGGCTCGGGATCTTTCTGTGTGGAATTTGCATGTTCTCCCCGTGAATGCGTGGGTTCCCTCCGGGTACTCCGGCTTCCTCCCACTTCCAAAGACATGCACCTGGGGATAGGTTGATTGGAAACACTAAATTGGCCCTAGTGTGTGAATGTTGTCCGTCTATCTGTATTGGCCCTGTGATGAGGTGGTGACTTTGCCCACATTTGAGGTCCTCTCCAAGGTTTCTCATAGTCATCATTGTCACTGGCGTCCCACTGGGTGTGAGTTTTCCTTGCCCTTATGTGGGTTCTTCCGAGGATGTCGTAGTAGGAGTGGTTTGTACAGTCCTTTGAGACATTTGTGATTTAGGGCTATATAAATAAACATTGATTGATGTGGACTAACAAACCAAAAAAAAAAAAAAATTGTCACTATCATCCATTATCATATGTTATACTTGTTCTAAAATTGTCATGTATCCATAACATCTTTTGTTGAAACTCAGACTATATTACCAACATATACAACCAGCATATACAGGTGCTGTTCATATTATTAGAATAAATAAATGATAAATGGGTTGTACTTGTACAACGCTTTTCTACCTTCAAGGTACTCAAAGCGCTTTAGACACTACTTCCACATTTACCCATTCACACACACATTCACACACTGATGGAGGGAGCTGCCATGCAAGGCGCTAACCAGCACCCATCAGAAGCAAGGGTGAAGTGTCTTGCTCAGGACTAGGTGGGTACTAGGTGGGGATTGAACCAGGGAACCCTCGGGTTGCGCACGACCACTCTCCCACTTTGCCACGCATGGATGGATGGATGTTTTATTGAGTTTAAAACCCCCTGGCTCCGTTTTGTACTGTTGCTATTCACATGTTTGTTTGTAAATGTTGATGATTCCATCCATTTCCTACCGCTTTTTTGATTGATTGATTGAAACTTTTATTAGTAGATTGCACAGTTCAGTACATATTCCGTACAATTGACCACTAAATGGTAACACCCGAATAAGTTTTTCAACTTGTTTAAGTCAGGGTCCATGTTAATCAATTCATGGTACAAATATCAGCATATCAGCATAATACAGTCATCACACAGGTTAATCATCATAGTATATACATTTAATTATTTACATTATTTACAATCCGGGGGGTGGGATGAGGAGCTTTGGTTGATATCAGTACTACAGTCATCAACAATGGCATCAACAGAGAAAAGGACATTGAAACAGTGTAGGTCTTATTTAGTAGGATATGTACAGCGAGCAGAGAACATAGCGAGTTCAGATAGCATAAGAACAAGTATATACATTAGCAGTGCATTTGATTATTTACATTAGGTTATTTACAATCCAGTGTCGCGGGGGCTGCTGGAGCCTATCTCAGCTGCATTTGGCCGGAATGCAGTATACACCCTGGACAAGTCGCGATGTCATCGCAGGGCCAACACAGATAGACAGACAACATTCACACTGACATTCACACACTAGGGCCAATTTTAGTGTTGCCAATCAACCTATCCCCAGGTGCATAAAATAAAGATTTATATAAAAAATAAATACAAATTTTAAAGCGTTTTTTGTTACTAATATTTTGATATTGTTATGCACTCCACGTGCACACTACTGCAAGCACATCAATAAATCAATGTTTACTTATATAGCTCTAAATCACGAGTGTCTCAAAGGGCTGCACAAGCCACAACGGCATCCTCATCTCAGATCCCACACCAGGGCAAGGAAAAATTCAACAACCCAATGGGATAACAATGAGAAACCTTGGAGAGGACAGCAGATGTCACCTTCCTGGGCGACCGGTGCAATGAACGTCGAGTGCATTATACTGTAAGAATACTTATTAAAACCTCCCGACACTGTTAATCAAAACCAAAATATTTTGTTTGTTTGTTTGTTTTTTTATAATTATACTGGGATCAGTAACACACTAGCATGTCCAAAGTCAGGCGCAGTGGCCATTTGCAGCCTGCAGATTCCTTTTCTGAATGCATTTATTATGTTGTTAATTGATGGCCTCACAAAGGGCTCTACCTGCAAATATACAGAGTCTGTTTTCACCCAGAGATAGTCCACATGAACTCAGGGGTGTCCTGAAATTCAAACATAACATGATGAATTCCACATTCGAGGCTCAAACATTATCCATAGCGGAGTGAAAATGTGGGACAATGTGAGCAGAGAAATTAAACTGTCTTTTTGCCCTAAGATTGTTCAACCTTGCGGTAAAAAATGTGTTGTTTGGGAAACTATGAAAAAACATGACTAGTTGTTTGGACTATCTCAACTGTGGGACACAGGTGCAAAATAACTCACTGTGGAATAAGGGACATAACACACCAGACAAGGCTTCAGAAGACGAAAGATAGCCAGGCAAGATGGGGCTAATCTCATGGGGTTTAGTCAAATATCGCGCATGCGCATACACAATAAATCCTCCTCCCTAATATATTCAATTTTTACTTCTTACAACCAAAAAGCTGTGAAAACTGTGATGCTGTAGTCCAAATTTGGACTATTTACGCAACTTGTGTGAGCTCATGACTTTACACATTGCTACATATATATATTTTGCATTCTACTGCCGTTGTCTTATTGAGTTTACAACCCCCTGGAGCTGTTTGGTACTGTTGTTGTTTATATGTTTGTTTTCAAATGTTGATGATTATCCATCCATCCATTTTCTACTGCGTGTCCCTTTTGTGGTGGTGGGGGATGCTGGCGCCTATCTCAGCTACAATTGGGCGGAAGGCGGGTATCACCCTGGACAAGTCGCCACGTCATTGCAGGGCCAATATAGATAGACAGACAACATTCACACTCACATTCGCACACTAGGGCCAATTTTAGTGTTGCCAATCAACCTATCCCCAGGTGCATAAAATAACGATTTATATGAAAAAATAAATACACATTTTACAGGGGTTTTTTTTTTTACTGATATTTTGATAGTGTTATACACTCCATGTGTACTCTACTGCAAGCACATCAATCAATCAATGTTTACCTATGTAGCGCTACATTACGAGTGTCTCAAAGGGCTGCACAAGCCACTACGATATCCTCGGCTCAGATCCCACATCAGGGCAAGAAAAAAACTCAACCCAATGGGATAACAATAAGAAACCTTCAAGGGGACCGCATATGTGGGGACCCCGGTGCAATTGACGTCGAGTGGATCTAGCATAATATTGTGAGAATACTTATTAATACCTCTCTGACACTGTTAATAAAAACCTTAGCATTTTGTTTGTTTGTTTTTTAATAATTATGCTATGGTCAGTAACACACTAGTATGTCCAAAGTCAGGTGCAGTATTTATTATGTTGTTTATTATGTACAGAGTCTGTTTTCACCCAGAGATGGTCCGCATGAACTCAGGGGTGTCCTGAAATTCAAACATATCATGATAAATTCCACATTCAAGGCTCAAACGTTATCCATAGCGGAGTGAAAATGTGGGACAATGTGAGCAGGGAAATAAAACTGTCTTCTCGCCTAAGAGTGTTCAACCTTGCGGTAAAAAAATGTGTTGTTGGGAAACTATCAAAAACATGACTAGTTGTTTGGACTATCTCAACTGTGGGACACAGGTGCAAAATAACTCACTGTGGAATCAGGGACATAACACACCAGACAAGGCTTCAGAAGACGAAAGATACCCAGGCAAAATGGAGCTAATCTCATGGTCGCTCAATGTTATTGACAAAGTGTTTTTCAGCAGGCGACCTGTCCTGATGGGACCTTTGGTCGGCTACATGATGGATGACTGGAACAAGAAGAAACATGAATTGGACATCATGCTGATCCGCCTCCGCTTGAGATGGTCTCCTGTGGACGGGACTCTCGCTGCTGTCTTGGATCCGCTTTGAACTGAACTCTCGCGGCTGTGTTGGAGCCACTATGGATTAAACTTTCACAGTATCATGTTAGACCCGCTCGACATCCATTGCTTTCGGTCCCCTAGAGGGGGGGGGGGGGGATGCCCACATTTGAGGTCCTCTCCAAGGTTTCTCATAGTCATCATTGTCACTGGCGTCCCACTGGGTGTGAGTTCTCCTTGCCCTTTTGTGGGTTCTTCCGAGGATGTCGTAGTCGTAGTGGTTTGTACAGTCCTTTGAGACATTTGTGATTTAGGGCTATATAAATAAACATTGATTGATGTGGACTAACAAACCAAAAAAAAAAAAAAATGTCACTATCATCCATTATCATATGTTATACTTGTTCTAAAATTGTCATGTATCCATAACATCTTTTGTTGAAACTCGGACTATATTACCAACATATACAACCAGCATAGGGCTTCACGGTGGCAGAGGGGTTAGTGCGTCTGTCTCACAATACGAAGGTCCTGCAGTCCTGGGTTCAAATCCAGGCTGGGGATCTTTCTGTGTGGAGTTTGCATGTTCTCCCCGTGAATGCGTGGGTTCCCTCCGGGTACTCCGGCTTCCTCCCACCTCCAAAGACATGCACCTGGGGATAGGCCCCTCCCACTTCCAAAGACATGCACCTGGGGATAGGTTGATTGGCAACACTAAATTGGCCCTAGTGTGTGAATGTTGTCTGTCTATCTGTGTTGGCCTTGCGATGAAGGGGCGACTTGTCCAGGGTGTACCCCGCCTTCCGCCCGATTGTAGCTGAGATAGGCGCCAGCGCCCCCCGCGACCCCGAAAGGGAATAAGCGGTAGAAAATGGATGGATGGATGGACAACCAGCATATACAGGTGCTGTTCATAATATTAGAATATCATGAAAAAGTTGATTTATTTCAGTAATTATATTCAAAACGTGAAATTTACATATTATATCAATTCATTACACACATAGTGATATATTTGAAATGTTTATTTCTTTAAATTTTGATTATTAGTACTGACAATTACTGAAAATCCCAAATTCAGTATCGCAGGAAATTAGAATATTAGTTACGACTAGTACCAAATAACATTTTTTAGAAATGTGGGCCAACTGAAAAGTATGAACATGGAAAGTTTCAGCATGTACGGCAATCAATACTTAGTTGCAGCTCCTTTTGCCTGAATTGCTGCAGCAATACGGCGTGGCATGGAGTCCACCAGTCGGTTGCACTCCCTCAGGTCTTACGAGAGCCCAGGTTGCTTTAATAGTGGCCTTCAGCTCTTCAGCATTGTTGGGTCTGGCATCTCCCGCTTCACAATACCACATAGCTTTTCTATGGGGTTAAGGTCAGGTGAGTTTGCAGGCCAATCAAGAACAGGGATACCATGGTCCTTAAACCAGGTACTGGTAGATTTGGCACTGTGTGCAGGTGCCAAGTCATGTTGGAAAATGAAATCTTCACCTCCATAAAATTGGTCCGCGGCAGGCAGCATAAAGTGTTGTAAAACTTCCTGGTAGACTGCTGCATTGACCCTAGACCTCAGGAAACACAGTGGACCAACACCAGCAGATGACATGGCACCCCAGACCATTACCCATTGTGGAAATTTGACACTGGACTTCAGGCAACGTGGATTCTGTGCCCCTCCTGTCTTCCTCCAGACTGTGGGACCTTGATTTCCAAAGGAGATACAAAATTTACTTTCATCTGAAAACATAACTTTGGACCACTCAGCAGCAGTCCAGTCCTTTTTGTCTTGAGCCCAGGCGAGACGCTTTTGACGTTGTCTCTTATTCAAGAGTGGCTTTACACAAGGAATGCGACAGCTGAAGCCCATATCTTGCATACGTCGGTGCGTGGTGGTTCTTGAAGCACTGACTCCAGCTGCAGTCCACTCTTTGTGGATCTCCCCCACATTTTTGAATCGGTTTTGTTTGACAATCCTCTCCAGGGCGAGGTTATCCCTCTTGCATGTACACTTTTTTCTACCACATCTTTGTCTTTCCTTCGCCTCTCTATTAATGTGCTTGGACACAGAGCTCTGGGAACGTCCAACCTCTTTGGCAATGACCTTTTGTCTTGCCCTCCTTCAATGGTCATCTTTTGGACAGTTGTCAAGTCAGCAGTCTTCCCCATGATTGTGTGTCATACAGAATCAAAACGAGAGTTAGGGTTTTCCAGGTGTTTTGAGTTAGTTAGCTAATTAGAGGGTGGCACCAGGTGTCTTCAATATCTGACCTTTTCATTATATTCTAATTTTCTGAGATGTTGAATTTAGGGTTTTCATTGGTTGTCAGCTATAATCATCTCCTTTTTGGCAAAAAACACTTGAAATGTATCAGTCTGTTTGGAATGAATGTATACATTCTACAAGTTTGACTTTCTAAATGGAATTAATGAAATAAATAAACTTTTTCATGATATTCTAATAATATGACCAGCCCCTGTAAATTGGTTGTAAATGAGAGGAGGGACACGGATAAACATTGTTGCTTTTTTCCCCTATCCCTATATGCTAGTGGTCCCCAACCTTTTTGTAGCTGCGGACCGTCAACGCTTGATAATTTGTCATAAAAAAAGGGAGGTTTTTGTCATGACAAAGGGATTTTTTTTGTAAGTGTATCTTAGGTTTTTTATGTTGATTTAATTAAAAAAAAAAATGAATACAAAATTCTTCTGCGGCCCGGTGGTTGGGGACCACTGCTGTATGCCACTGCATGTCTGTCAAATTGAAAAGAGTGATAAAGTGTTGCTATATATGTCGGTCTGTCGGAATAAATAAATCAAGTCATTCATTCATTCATTATACATATTCTAAACAAGTAAACACAGAACATGACAAGTATTTGCTTTGTCACTTACGACACAAAGTGTTGTTGTGAGCCGCTTGTCCATGTTAAATGCTGCATATTTTTGTGGAGGATACAATAAAATGTGACCTCCTGCACTTGCCGTCGGTGGAAAAAGTTTGGACACCCCTGTTACTGATAATGCATTAAATACTGTGTTGTACTGCATGAGGCATATGCGTTACTGTATTGTACAGTATTGTAAATTATACAACATATCAAGTGAAGCTCTGGAAATCTCACATTCTTTGGCACAAGCCCAAATATTTGGACACCGGGAGTGGCCGTGCTACACAAATATAACAGAGGATGTGACATAAGGGAAATATAAAAACACACACCTATCCTGCATGAAGAATTGGATTATGATGATTTGTCCCCAGAAACAACAACATTTTTATTATTATCAATTTTCTGGTATCTTGTATTGTATTTATTTGCACTGTTTTCACTTCACTTCGGCAAAAGCTGCGGGCACAAACAATATTAAAGCACTAGAGGTACGAAAAAAACATTAAAATTTTTCCTGTGCCAAGAAATTCAAGCTTCGCTGTAATATACAAATAATTGTTAGAGCTTTAAGGCCTGTGTTTATGGAACATTTTCTGCAGTCTATTCTTGTTTTTTATGAAGTGCAAAGCAGACTCTTTCAAAATTTAAATTAGAAGATGTTGTGTACGGGAAGACGCCTTTTCCATTAGCTGTGCTGTTCAAGTATAGTCATTAAGTTGTTCACATTTTGAACAATAGGAAAGAGACACAAGAAAAAAGAAAAGAAAAAACAATTGTGGGGTTTTACACAATCCTGCTCCTGACAAGTCGAGATATTCTTTTTTTTTTTTTAGTTACAATAATTCTCCCAAAGTTTTTGTTAACGGCCTGTAGTATTTGTCGATACATCTTAAAACATGTGATGCAGCGACAGCCATGTTTCTGCGGGCAGTCTCCCCAGGGAGGAGGTTACCTAGAGTTCAATTTATTTAGTGTTTTTGCACTTGTCTGCTTGAGTTTAAAAGGAGACGTTGTGCAGAGTTCAAGGCACGTTACACCAACACAAAAAGGCAATGTCAGGGCACATCACGTCAAAAGCTACGTGTTGGCTCACATGTCCTGCAAAACACACACACACACACACACATGCATGTTGCTGTGATGTGACGAATGTTTGTTTTGTCATGATCCACGGCTCGGATCATATGTCATATTCTGCTTTTGTTCTGTTTGTATATCACATCCTGTTTGGTTTTTGTCTTCCTTAGTTCCTGGTGGCACTTCCTGTTTGTTTCTGTTGCCATAGCCACGCATTAGTGTCACCTGCATCTTGTTTTTCACGCGCACCTGCTCTGTGATTATCTCCTTTATTTAGGCCTGCCCTTTTTGTTCATTCGCTCTCGCAGTCTAGTTTGCTGTGCGATGCAACAGGTGACGTCGCTATTCCCGATTGTGGTATAAGACTTTTTGTATTCATTAGCTTCCACGCTATTCCTCTGTTTGTCTCCCTAGCTAACATGCTAGCGCCTTTATTTCCCTCTAGCTCCCATGCTAGTTCTGTTTGTTTTGTCTTTAGTGCCTTTGTGCAAGTTTTTCTGTTCCTAGTCTGTTTTGTTAGCAGTAATAAATCATCCTTTATTACCTTCACGCTGTGTCCAATCCAACTGCATCCATGAGAGAACAAACCCACATCACAACCAAGGGTCACATGTTCAAGCTATAATGAGAGCTCCTGACTTTATTAAATGGTAAACAGGCGTGTGTAACTGTCACATTTACGAGATACTTGTGTACAAAAGGACAATGGAACCTTAAAAAATTAACTTTAAAGAAAATGCACATTGCAAGAAGTTATTTAAAACTCATCAAAAATTGTAATTAAAATAAAAGTACCAACCTCGTCACGTCCGTTGTGTTCTGAGCAAGACACTTCACCCTTGCTCCTGATGGGTGCTGGTTAGTGCCTTGCATGGCAGCTCCCTCTATCAGTGTGTGAATGGGTAAATGTGGAAGTAGTGTCAAAGCGCTTTGAGTACCTTGAAGGAAGAAAAGCGCTATACAAGTACAACCTATTTATATATATATATATATATATATATATTTATTTTTTATTTTTTGGGGACAATCCCTATATGTTTACAAGCATAAGTAGGACGGAGCTGCACCGCAATCACCCTCCTTTCTCGCAGACAATTCTGTCACAGTTAGTTGGTGACAAACCCCAAGATGCAAAGACGGAGGCAGGCATTGAATAAGGAAACATGGTTTTAATATAAAATACTAGAACAAAACCAAAAAAAGGGTACAAGCAAAAACCACGCACGTGGGCGGATAAGAAACTAAGAGAGCTAGCATGGGAGCTAGGAAACAAAAATTAACTTCAGCATGGAAAACAGAAGTTGTACTTGTACTTAGAAAACAAACTGCAAGCAGGGAACAAAAGACTGTAAGCCAAAAACCGCTATCAAACATAGCTTACCGCAACGCTGCATTGACACAACAAGATACAACACGACAGGGAGCAATCACAAGTGCGACATGCAATACAATAATCCAGCAGTGACTGGATGGGAAGACAGGTCTAAATAGGAGCGGACGGATTGACACCAGGTGTGGCCAGGTCCCAATCAGCCACAGCTGAGGGGGAACACAGCACTCAGGGAGAAAGACAGGAAACCAGAAAAATAAGAGCGCTGACAGGAAACACTAAACAGAGGAAACAAAGACAAATGCAGAGGAAAAAAGTAAAACATAGTCAAACTCTCAGAGGCAAGCCTGACAAATTCTGTGCAACTGCCAGTTAGCACAGCATCCGCAGAACAGATTCAGTCTCGAAAAATCACACTGCGTGTGCTGAAACATTGTTGCATTATTATATCCTTCCAGTTGTGTGGGTTTTCTGATAAATAGCATATATTTTGTATATTGAAGAAGTGCTACATGCGCTGTGTATTTTGCTTATTAAACAGACGCAAACCTAAGCACACAAGTTTAGTAGACTCATTTGTGTTCACTTTTAAGTTTGCACGTGTTTTAGTACACGCAAACCTTTAGTAGATCCAAAGTAGAGTTCCTTTTATACACCAGCTTTGACTGTAGCATGCACCTTGGTTGTAGTTTTTTTACCACCTTTACAGGTGTTCAAATCCATCCATCCATCCATTTTCTACCGCTTATTCCCTTTTGGGGTCGCGGGGGGCGCTGGCGCCTATCTCAGCTACAATCGGGCGGAAGGCGGGGTACACCCTGGACAAGTCGCCACCTCATCGCAGGGCCAACACAGATAGACAGACAACATTCACACTCACATTCACACACTAGGGCCAATTTAGTGTTGCCAATCAACCTATCCTCAGGTGCATGTCTTTGGAAGTGGGAGGAAGCCGGAGTACCCGGAGGGAACCCACGCATTCACGGGGAGAACATGCAAACTCCACACAGAAAGATCCCGAGCCTGGATTTGAACCCAGGACTGCAGGACCTTCGTATTGTGAGGCAGACGCACTAACCCCTCTGCCATGTAAAATTACTAACTAATCAGTAGCATGTATTTGGCTTATATAATGTACAAAACCCAAAACCAGTGAAGTTGGCACATTGTGTAAATCATAATTAAAAACAGAATACAGTGATTTGCAAATCCTTTTCAACATATATTCAATTAAATAGACAGAAAAGAAAAGATACTTAACGTTTGAACTGGTAAACTAGGTTTTTTTTAGAAAGTATTAGCTACTTTGGAATTTGATGCCTTCAACAAGTTTCTAAAAAGATGGGACAAGTGGGAAAAAAGACTGAGACAATTGAGGAATGCTCATCAAACCCTTATGCGTTTGTTACGTCTCGCCTCGACTACTGTAACGTATTATTTTCGGGTCTCCCCATGTCTAGCATTAAAAGATTACAGTTGGTACAAAATGCGGCTGCTAGACTTTTGACAAGAACAAGAAAGTTTGATCACATTACGCCTGTACTGGCTCACCTGCACTGGCTTCCTGTGCACTTAAGATGTGACTTTAAGGTTTTACTACTTACGTATAAAATACTACACGGTCTAGCTCCATCTTATCTTGCCGATTGTATTGTACCATATGTCCCGGCAAGAAATCTGCGTTCAAAGGACTCCGGCTTGTTAGTGATTCCCAAAGCCCAAAAAAAGTCTGCGGGCTATAGAGCGTTTTCCGTTCGGGCTCCAGTACTCTGGAATGCCCTCCCGGTAACAGTTCGAGATGCCACCTCAGTAGAAGCATTTAAGTATCACCTTAAAACTCATTTGTATACTGTAGCCTTTAAATAGACTCCCTTTTTAGACCAGTTGATCTGCTGTTTCTTTTCTTTTTCTTCTATGTCCCACTCTCCCCTGTGGAGGGGGTCCGGTCCGATCCGGTGGCCATGTACTGCTTGCCTGTGTATCGGCTGGGGACATCTCTGCGCTGCTGATCCGCCTCGACATCTCTGCGCTGCTGATCCGCCTCCGCTTGGGATGGTTTCCTGCTGGCTCCGCTGTGAACGGGACTCTCGCTGCTGAGTTGGACCCGCTTTGGAATGGACTCTCGCGACTGTGTTGGATCCATTGTGGATTGAACTTTCACAGTATCATGTTAGACCCGCTCGACATCCATTGCTTTCCTCCTCTCTAAGGTTCTCATAATCATTATTGTCACAGATGTCCCACTGGATCATTATTGTCACCAATGTCCCACTGGGTGTGAGTTTTCCTTGCCCTTATGTGGGCCTACCGAGGATGTCGTGGTGGTTTGTGCAGCCCTTTGAGACACTAGTGATTTAGGGCTATATAAGTAAACATTGATTGATTGATTGATTATGTGGAACATCCCACAGGTGAATAGGCTAATTGGGAACAGGTGGGTGCCATGATTGGGTATAAAAGCAGCTTCCATGAAATGCTCAGTAATTCACAAACACCTCTTTGTGAACAAATGCGTGAGCAAATTGTCCAACATTTTAAGAACAACATTTCTCAACGAGCTCTTGCAAGGAATTTAGGGATTTCAACACCTATGGTCCGTAATATCATCAAAAGGTTCAGAGAATCTGGAGAAATCATTGCACGTAAGTGGCAATGCCCATGACCTTGGATCCCTCAGGCGGTACTGCATCAAAAACCGACGTCAGTGTGTAAAGGATATCACCACATGGGCTCCGGAACATTTCAGAAAACCGCTGTTAGTAACTACAGTTTGTCGCTACATCTGTAAGTACAAGCTAAAACTCTGCTATGTAATGCGAAAGCCATTCATCAACAACACCCGGAAACGCCGCCGGCTTCGCTGGGCCTGAGCTCATCTAAGATGGACTGATGCAAAGTGGAAAAGTGTTTTGTGGTCTGACAAGTCCACATTTCAAATAGTTTTTGGAAAATGTGAACCATTGTTATAGGCGCAAAGTTCAAAAGCCAGCATTTGTGTTGGTATGGGGGTGCATTAGTGTCCAAGGCATGGGTAACTTACACATCTGTGAAGGCACCATTAATGCTGAAAGATACATACAGGTCTTGGAGCAACATATGTTGCCATCCAAGCAACGTATTTTCTAACTTTCCATGCTTATGTCCGAAAGACAATACCAAGCCACACTCTGCACGTGTTACAACAGCGTGGCTTTGTAGTAAAAGAGTGCAGGTACTAGAATAAAATTGTTTTCCTCAGTTCCCAAACGTTTACTGAGTGTCGTCATAAGGAAAGGCCATGTAACACAGTGGTAAAAATGCCCCAGTGCCAACTTTTTTGCAATTTGTTGCTGCCATTAAATTGTAAGTCAATAATTATTCCCCCAAAAAGTTTTTCAGTTCGAACATTAAATAAGTTGAAAATAATTTGCAAATCATTGTATTCTGTTTTTATTTACGATGTACACAACGTGCCAACTTCAGTGGTTTTTGGTTTTGTAAATTAGCATTGAGGTAGTGCATTTTGCAAAGGGGAGCCTTGCTCTTGAGCGCTTTATATCAAGTGTGCTTGCTTTGTTGGCATGGATCATTTCAATGTTACTTTAAAGGAGAACTGCACTTTTTGGGGGGGATTTTGCCTATCATTCGCAATGATTAAGAAATACATTAAAAGACTGATATACTTTTTTTAATGCATTCTATCTTGTAAATAAACATAAATAAAAGTCTGCTTACAACTGAGGAATGGTCGGTCCTCTATTCCGCCCATAAAATCCAATAAAAATACATCCAAAAAGCGCCAACAATACTCCATTTACATTTTGTGACTTGAATTTATACAAAGTATTAGTACCGTGCCGTGATCACTAGCGTGTGTGCCTCTGGTTCCATCATCGAGTGGTATCTTGTTTCCTCGCTGCCCAGCTCATGGACGTTTATTGTAGCTTAGGTGCTGAATGTTGAGCGGCTGGAATGAGGATCAGCATCTCCAATTCTGAGGCCATGGTTCTCAGCAGGAAACCGATGGTTTGTACATTCCAGGTAGAGAACGAGACTCTGTCCTAGGTGGAGGAGTTTAAGTATCTTGGGGTCTTGTTCAACGAGTGGGGAAAAGATGGAGAAAGAAATCAACCAGAGAATTGGAGTAGCTGGGGCAGCTTTGCGGTCTCTCTGCAGCACTGTTGTGACGAAACGAGAGCTGAGCCAGAAGGCCAAGCTCTCGGACTACTGAGCTATCTACATTCCTACTCTCACCTATGGTCATGAAATGTGGGTCATGACCGAAAGAATAAGATCGCGGATACACATACTTGCCAACCTTGAGACCTCCGATTTCGGGAGGTGGGGAGTGGGGGCGTGGTCAGGGATGGGGCACAGGCGTGGTTGGGGTGGAGGGCGTGGTTAAGAGGGGAGGAGTATAATTCACCAACTCGAGTATTTCATATATATTTCATATATATCCATCCATCCATTTTTTTCCGCTTATTCCCTTTTGGGGTCGCGGGGGGCGCTGGCGCCTATCTCAGCTACAATCGGGCGGAAGGCGGGGTACACCCTAGACAAGTCGCCACCTCATCACAGTATTTCATATATATAGATAAATATATATATGTATGAAATACTTGACTTTCAGTAAAATGTAGCTATATATATTTATTTTATTACATAGAGAAATAAAATAAATAGTTGAATATCCGACGGCACCTATCAAATACACAGTAATAAAAACACAGTTGTTCTACTGACTGTACTGTGCTTGCTGGTTACTAAAAAAAACAACAACAACACTTACCTTTCACTATTTGAGTAACCTTTATTCTGCCATTTGCGTACTGGCGAGTGATTTCCGCATCTGGGAACATATCCTTCACGGATTTGTTGTAGACATCCGCAAATGAGAACGGGATGTTGCTTCCAGCTATCAGCATAGCCATCTTTGTCTCAGCATAAGTTACACCATCGGGTCTCTATTTTCCGAGGTGGCCCATAATAATGGGTTGTGAACGATGCTGCGCTGCGGACGCTTTGTGCTTCGCTGACCGTTCATGACTGAGTATATCCGTTTGGCCACCGTGTTCAATGGAGAAGTCTGTTCTACAAAATTTACAGGCAACGTACCCTTTCCCCTTCCAACTCTTCTGGATAAACTGAAATTCTTGTTTCCATACGTTTTGGAACTTGCAAGCATATTTTTTCATTTTGCTCGTCGACGGTGTAATATATTGGGTTGGAGTCAATAACCAGGCGACGTGATGAAGTTACGTCTCTTTACTGTGGGCTTCGGAACAGACTCCCTAATGTATATGTTCCTTGACTGCACTTAAATGTAGAATATATTTATATTATTCATATATAATATATAAAATATATGATATATATATATTATATTATTTATTATTATCATTGTTTATTGTGAGCGAACTGTGGTGCTGAATTTCCCCAGGGATCAATAAAGTACATTCTATTCTATTCTATGTACAGTAGATGGCAGTATTGTCCTGTTTAAGAGGGTCACAACATTGCTAAGTCAGGTCCGCATGAAGCTGGAGGGGGCGTGGCCTCCAGCTCCGACTGAATCTCGGGAGATTTTCGGGAGAAAATTTTCGGGTGAGGCACTGAATTTCGGTAGTCTCCCGGAAAATTTGTGAGGGTTGGCAAGTATGCGAACAGGAGCGGCCGAAATTAATTTCCTAAGAAGGGCGGCTGGCATCTCCCTTAGAGATAGGGTGAGAAGTTCAGTCATCCGAGAGAGACTCAGAGTAGAGCCGCTGCTCCTTCGCTTGGAAAGAAACCAGCTTAGGTGGTTCGGGCATCTCGTGCAGATACCTCACGAGTTTCTCCCTAGGGAGGTCGTCATTGCACGTCCCACTGGGAGGAGACCCCGCGACAGGCCAAGGACCGGATGTGGGTATTACATCTCCTCTCTGACCTGGGAACGCTTCGGAATTGCCCAGGAGGAAGTTGCTAATGTTGCTCTGGAAAGGGAAGTCTTGGGGTCTCTGCTGGAGCTGTTGTTCCCGTGACCCGATTCCGGGTAACCGGTTGAAGATGGATGCATGGAACTAAAAAAAAAACTGTTATCTGTAATTATGATCAGGATTTCTGGTTATGTTAGGCCAGCAGAGAAGACCTTGCTGGCCCTGAAGGCCCACCACTGGCTCTTGTCTGGATAATGCATTTTGAATCCTGAACAAACCAGTTTAAAAAAAAGTAAATTAAAAATTAAATCTCTTTTCCAAGCGGCTTTATTATACTTTTTATTGTGACACTCCTTGTGTCTTCCCAAAGTGCAACACACATATCAAAAATATACATTTATCACACAGCGCTCCAGAAACATCACATTGACTCATTCATGGATAAAAAAAAAATGCACAAATGAAATGTACAACACAGCAGAAATTCAAATTTTTTTTTTTAAGAAATATCATTATTCCTTGAAAAGTTCCAGCGGAATAATGTACAACATACATGTGCAAAGTAAAACGCTTGGAAAATAATGCAAAGTTTGAGTTCGATTCCCCCCTGAAAAGGTTTACAACATTGTGGTCCTGTCAGTTGTTGGACTCTGTCCCCTCAAGATGATCCGGGATGGGCAGCCCGGTGAGGATGGTGACACATCGGTTCCACACGTTGAACACGGGGCAGACGGGCTGTGCAAAGGCGATGTCAAACGTGTACAAGAGCTGGGAGCCCACGGCGTCGTAGAAAGACAGGAAGCCAGAGTCGTAGTCCAACAGCACGCCGAGACGCCTCAGGTGGGGCGAGGGCTCGACGGGGGTCTCCTTGCCGTTATGACGGGCCACCCATGAGTTGTTACAGCGGGACAGTACCCAGGAGGTGGAGTTCTTGCCCGCCCATTCGTGTTTCGGTGCCGATTTGTAGGCGATGCCCACGGCAAACCTCCAAGGAAAAAAAGACAATGGCATGAATTAGAGATGTCCAATAATGTCTTTTTTGCCGTTATCCGATATTCCGATATTGTGCAACTCTTAATTACCGATTCCGATATCAAGCGATACCGATATATACCGTCATGGAATTAACACATTATTACAGTATGCCTAATTTTGTTGTGATGCCCCGCTGGATGCATTAAACCAATGGTTCCCAAACTTTTGCAGGCTGGCGCCCCCTTGGCTCCCCAGTGAATTCCTAGCGCCCCCCCCCTCAATAAACCCAATTTAGTAAACCAATTTATTTTTTAGCATTTTTAACTGTTTCAGCAACATAGAATGGTAAATAAACATTCCACCAGTAACCTTCATTGTCTCACACTTAATATTAATGGGATGGATGTGCTTGGTGCAGGGACATAGGCTTCTCAACATCAGGCTGGAACTCACTAAGAAGAAGTCGTAGATCCCCGCGGTCAGTAATTTTCAGTCGGTTTCTTTGCTTGGAAAGAAGCAAGGCGACTGCACTGAAGCCCCGTTCGACTAAATATGATGTTGGGAAGGCAATAAAGTACACCTTGACCTTGTTCCACAGCACTTGATAGCAGTCAGAGATTTTTTTTTGTAACCAAAAATCTTGATATGACTTTTTGAAGATTCTGAACATTACAAGCTTGAAATTACAAACCTGAGCGTTTGCTTTTGTAGTCTATGCTGTCGGATCTGACTGGGCCAGAGCGGCGTGTGGTAACCGGACCCTGATGCGTCGTCCACTGACTCGTCCTGCTGCACGTGTTGTGTACAAATCGTCAAACAAACGTTCGAACTTCTGACTTCGACTTCGGACTGCCGCCCCCCTACCGCCCCGTTCTTCCTCACCGCCCCCCCAGATCTTTCCACCGCCCCCAGGGTGTCGGTACCGCCCACTTTGGGAACCACTGCATTAAACAATGTAACTTTACCATGAATTGATTAACGTGGACCCCGACTTAAACAAGTTGAAAAACGTATTCGGGTGTTACCATTTAGTGGTCAATTGTACGGAATATGTACTTGTGGAGAGACAAAGCCGACGAGCCGACAGCGGGTTAGGACAGATGGCGGTCCTACCCGAGATGGCGGCCAGGAGGCGGGGCATGCGGCGGAGAGGAGAGGCGGAGTGCACTCGGAGCGACGCTGCAGCCAGCCGAGTCAGGTGCGAAAGCGACACACCTGCGCTCAATCTTTACATCTTCTGCTGCAGTATAAAAGGGGAGAAGGAGGAACACTCGGGGAAGAAGTAGGCGAGGAAAGCACGGCGAACGACAACCACGAGCACGACGAGCGAGACCTAGATAAAGATGAGCCGCCCGCAGCAGACGCAGGCACCGGGCACCGAAAGGTGCGCCGCGACGAGCAGGAAGAGCCAGCGAGCCAGAAATTGGTGCCACCAACAGGCCGGACAAAAGGTTTATTGAAAGAATAAACAAAAGTCAAACCTGTTACGATGCGTCCTGTATCGATCGGCACTGAAACCCACACGGGGACGGCTGGAGACCCGTAACAGTACCGTACTGTGCAATCTACTAATGAAAGTTTCAATCATCCATCCATCCATCCATTTTCTACCGCTTATTCCCTTTCGGGGTCGCGGGGGGCGCTTGCGCCTATCTCAGCTACAATCGGGCGGAAGGCAGGGTACACCCTGGACAAGTCGCCACCTCATCACAGGGCCAACACAGATAGACAGACAACATTCACACTCACATTCACACACTAGGGCCAATTTAGTGTTGCCAATCAACCTACCCCCAGGTGCATGTCTTTGGAAGTGGGAGTTTCAATCAATCAATCAAAATACAAGGTTTTCCAAAATAAGAGAACAATTTCAACTCCAGTTATGGAAAAAATATCCAATAAGGCATTGCCATATTTTTATCATTGAAGTCACAAAGTGCATTATTTTTTAAACATGCCTCAAAACAGCAGATTGGAATTTGGGACATGCGCTCCCTGAGATAATCCTGATATCCATTACAACCACGGGAAATACTATTCTATGACTTTTACAAAGTGCATTATTATTATTATTTTTTCAAACATGCCTCCAAAACACAGCTACAAAAACAATGAAGGTACACACGTAGGGCCTATATGTCCATGTTTTACCGGATATGTACTGATCCGTACAGCGGCGTTTTAAAAAGTCCTTAATTTTACTTTTTGAAACCGATACTGATAATCTCCGAGATTACATTTTAAAGCATTTATCGGCCGATAATATCGGACATCTCTAGCATGAATAGTTTTTTACTGGATGACACTCACAGATCTACAGTGCTTGACTCAATTTGGGCCGTTTTTCCATGCGCCATTGAACGCATCAGTCATGGAATCCTTTAGTCCAGGGGTATCAAACGTACGGCCCGCGAACAGGTTTTATCCAGCCCGCGGCATGATTTTGGTAAGTATAAAAATGTACCTGAAATTTTTGAACGAAAGAAAAAGCTGTTCTAAATGTGTCCACTATATGTCGAAATAGCAATTAGAATATGCTACAAGTACAAAATAAACCACATGATGTTAGTACATCCGTCGAGGAAAATTATCAAACTACATAAATAACATCCTGTGATTTGATTTTGATATAATTTGTTTTATCTTGATAGATTGAAAATTAACACCAATGAGTTGACTGATGACGATTATCCCGTAATTTATTCAGAAAGTATAAATAACAACAAATAATCATCAAGAGAATGCCAAGAGTGTGCGAAAAAGTAATCAGAGCAAAGGGTGGCTATTTTGAAAAAACATCCATCCATCCATCCATTTCCTACCGCTTATTCCCTGTCGGGGTCACGGGGGGCGCTGCCGCCTATCTCAGCTACAATCGGGCGGAAGGCGGGGTACACCCTGGACAAGTCGCCACCTCATCGCAGGGCCAACACAGATAGACGGACAACATTCACACTCACATTCACACACTAGGGACAATTTAGTGTTGCCAATCAACTTATCGCCAAATATAAAATATGTTTTCAGTTATTTTACCATTTTGTGTTAAGTACACAACTCCATGTGGTCATTCACAGTTTTGATGCCTTTAGCGACAATCTACAATGTAAATAGTCCTGAAAATAAAGAAAACACATTGAATCGGAAGGTGTCTCCAAACTTTTGGCCTGTACTGTATATATCAGAAGGGAGAAGTACAGAGCGCCAATAAACCTTAAAGGCACTGCCTTTGCGTGCCGGCCCAATCACCTAATATCTACGGCTTTTCACACACACAAGTGAATGCAAGGCATACTTGGTCAACAGCCATACAGGTCACACTGAGGGTGGCCGTATAAACAACTTTAACACTGTTACAAAAATGGGCCACACTGTGAACCCACACCGAACAAGAATGACAAACACATTTCGGTAAAACATCCGCACCTTAACACAACATAAACCTCCATGTGTTCATTCTTAGTTTTGATGCCTTCAGTGACAATCTACAACATGGGTGTCAAACTCTGGCCCGCGGGCCAAATTTGGCCCGCCGTGTAATTTAATTTGGCCCTTGAGGCAATATCAAATTAACATTACAGCTGGCCCGCCGTTATTACACAGCGGCGGTGCCGCTGTAACACCGCAATGTCTCACACTTGAGTGAATGCAAGGCATACTTGGTGTACAGCCATACAGGTCACACTGAGGGTGGCCATATAAACAACTTTAACACTGTTACAAATATGCGCCACACTGTGAACTCACACCAAACAAGAATGACCAACACATTTCGGGAGAACATCTGCGCTGTAACATAACATAAACATGACAGAACAAATACCCAGAACCCCTTGCAACACAACATTTTTCAGGACGCCACAGTATATTTTGACATTTACCTCAGAAGGCTGCAAATAGAAAATAGGCATTAAATTTGTATTTCAATTTTATTTGTTATGCCATTGATTATTTTTGAATTATTATTATTATTGTTATTATTTGAAACTCAATTTTGCATGTCACTCTAAAGTTACTGTATATAAGCCTTGTTTGTTCGATGCAAAACTTGTTTGGGTGCCTATTAAAAGGTTAGTTTGTTCAACCTCGGCCCGCAGCTTTGTTCAGTTTTACATTTTGGCCCACTCTGTATTTGAGTTTGACACCTCTGATCTACAATGTAAATATTCATGAAAATAAAGAAAAACACATTGAATCAGAAATTCCCTTGCAGCACTATCTCTTCCGGGACGCTACAATATACACCCCCGCTACCCCCTAACCCCCACCTCAACCCTGCCCCCCAACTCCGCCCACCTCAACCTCCTCATAATCTCTCAGGGAGAGCATGTCCCAAATTCCAAGCTGCTGTTTTGAGGCATGTTAAAAAAAAATGCACTTTGTGACTTCAATAATAAATATGGCAGTGCCATGTTGGCATTTTTTTTCCATAACTTGAGTTAATTTATTTTGGAAAACCTTGTTACATTGTTTAATGCATTCAGCGGGGCATCACAACTAAATTAGGCAAAATAAATGTGTTAATTCCACGACTGTATATATCGGTAGATATCGGAATCGGTCTGATAAGATAATTCTTCTCACTAAGCAGATTTTATGTTAGTCTTTTACTTGTTTTAAGGGGTTTTGGACTTAAAGTATCTCAGTAAGATATTACAGCTTGTTGCTGAGATGTTGTGTTATCAACTGATGCAAAGCTGTGTCATCAACACTCACATGTATAAAAACTACTTTTTCAAAGTAATAATTTCTCATTTCAAGCATGAACAAAAAAATCATGACTTTGACACAATGTGTCTCATAATTAAAACAGATGACAGCCAAATTGACTTTGCTGTTCTATTTTCAATGAAACAATAGAAAATACGTACTCATAGAGTAGTACAGTTGGCACAGTACAGTAAACGGACAGTTAATATTTAAACATTTAACATGTGACATTTCAAACTATTTTGAACAGAAATAGTTCATGCACATTCAGGTAAACTCTTCAAAATTACAATAACAAAATTGTCTGGGGGCCTGGCTGTATACATACATACATACATACATACATATATATATATATATATATATATATATATATATACATACATACATACATACATACATATATATATATACATACATACATACATACACATACATACATATACATACATACATATACATACATACATACATACATACATACATATATTTACAATCATACATACATACATACATACATACATACATACATACATACATACATACATACATACATACATACATACATATATATATATATATATATATATATATATATATATATATATATTCCTCTCGCACTAATTGACGCATTTGGCGCGATGATGTCATGTTATCAATGGAAAGATGCATTTTTAGACAATATCATTTGCCTGAGGGGCTAGGAGACCCCGAGAGTAACAAGCGGTTGCCTTGTTGCCTTTCCATTAAGAAAAAATACCTAGTTTTTAGCATTAGTTTGCTTGTTTGAAGAAATGTAATGCCGAGCGCATATCATTATGTCAAAATAATTGCTCTAGCATTTACTTAATTTAATAATATTTTGCAACATATTGAGAAAAAAGGTCTAAACATTTTTTTCTATCCAGAAAAGTGCACTTGTTATTAGTGAGAATATACTTATTTTAAGGTAGTTTTGGGTTCATTGAGGTTAGCTCATTTTATTTGTTTTGGAAAGTCTTGACAAGCCAAATTTTCTTGTTCTATTGGCAGATAATTTTCAAATAAAATACCCTTAATTTTTGTGGGTTTTTTTCTTGTTTTTGAACACTGACTTTTTGCAGTGGCGTCAGACTAACACTAGAAAGAGAAGTGTACTCACCACGTGCTTCCGCCTATCAGAGTCTCCCAGTAATGGCGTCCGCTGTCGATATAAACGTTCCCCGTCACGCCGTAGCTGCTGTTGCTGGTAAATCGGTCTTGGCTGTGGCTCTTCTTTGACGACATCTCATCCCTCTCCACCGTCAGATTGTCATGGGACACCTTTAACTTCCGGTGAGCGGACTTTGGATCTAGTTTGAAAGGTTGACCTTGAGACAAAACCAGTAATTAGTTTTATATAAATATGCATTGCGTACTTGCAGACATACTGTTGGTCTTGAGTTTCCCTGGTTCACTGCTACGGCTCCCGGCCTGGTTGATGGCTTTAACGATGAAGGCGTACTTGGTACCGCACTGGAGGCCGTGGACTGTGTAGTTGTTTTGTTTGATGTTGGGCACGATCATCCAGCTGTCGGCCGAATTACACAAACCTGCAGCACAGAAACATAGAAGGTGACTGACAATGAAAACAAAGATTTGAGCATAACGTACGAAACCCAAAACCAGTGAAGTTGGCACGTAAATAAAAACTGAATAAAATGATTTGCAAATCATTTTCAACTTATATTTAATTGACTAGACTGCAAAGACAAGATATTTAATGTTCGAACTGAGAAACTATTTTTTTTTAGAATTTAATGGCGGCAACACATTGCAAAAATCAGTTGGCACAGGGGCATTTTTACCACTGTGTTACATGGCCTTTCCTTTTAACAACACTCAGTAAACATTTGGGAACTGAGGAGACAGATTTTTTAAGCTTTTCAGGTGGAATTATTTCCCATTCTTGCTTGATGTACAGCTTAAGTTGTTCAACTGTCTGGGGTGTCCGTTGTGGTATTTTACGCTTCATAATACGCCACAATGGGAGACAGATTTGGACTACAGGCAGGCCGGTCTAGTACCCGCACTCTTTTACTATGAAGCCAAGCTGTTGTAACGCGTGGTTTGGCATCGTTCTTCTGAAATAAGCAGGGGCGTCCATAATAACGTTGCTTGCATGGCAAAGCTCCAAAACCTGTATCTACCTTTCAGGATTAATGGTGCCTTCACAGATGTGTAAGTTACCCATGCCTTGGGCACTAATACACCCCCGTACCATCACAGACGCTGGCTTTTGGACTTTGCGCCTATAACAATCCGGATGGTTCTTTTCCTCTTTGTTTTGGAGGACACGACGTCCACAGTTTCCAAAAACAAAAATGTGGACTCGTCAGACCATGGAACAATTTTACACTTTGCATCACTCCATCCTAGATGAGCTCGGGCCCAGCGAAGCCGGCGGCGTTTCTGGGTGTTGTTGATAAATGTTTTTCGCTTTGCATAGTAGAGTTTTAACTTGCACTCACAGCTGTAGTGATGAACTGTAGTTACTGAAAGTGGTTTTATGAAGTGTTCTTGAGCTCATGTGGTGATATCCTTTACACACTGATTTCGCTTTTTGATGCAGTACCGCCTGAGGGATTGAAGGTCACGGGCATTCAATGTTGGTTTTCATCTTTGCTGCTTACGTACAGTGATTTCTGAAGATTTTCTTAAATCTTTTGACGATATTACGGACCGTAGAAATCCCTAAATTCCTTGCAATAGCTGGTTGAGAAATAGTTTATTTATTTATTTTATTTGTTTTTCTTTGTCATGAAAAAGGGACATTTTTGTCATGAAAAGGGGAGGTTTTAGTGGTTGGTGCACTAATTGTAAGTGTACATTTTGTTTTTTATGTTGATTTAATAAAAATAAAAAAATAAAAAATGTACCGGTACCAATTGGGCCACGGGCCGCGGCCCGGTGGTTGGGGACCACTGACCTAACCATTCAAACGTAAGACAGTAATACTGAGTTATTAGGGATTGTTGTGAAAGACAAGTACATGATGCTGTTATTTATTTAAATATATATATATGAGCTTCATAAATATAATAGAGGTATTTTTTTCAGGGGGAGTGGGGGGGGGGGGCAACTTACCTGATTAAAAAAATAATAATATTTTGGATTTCAACAAGTGCTGTATAGAAGTAAACACCAAACATACAGCTTAAATCATAAGGTTTAACTTTTTTTTAATGTGACAATGCCGCATGTTGTCTGTTGGCGTGCATGCAATGTTGCAATAATGCAGAAGTTGTAATAACAATATTATAATGCGATACTATAGTATTTGTGAATTGAAGTGAATTTTATTAATATAGTGCTTTTCTCTAGTGACTCAAAGTGCTTTTTACA
The DNA here is from genome assembly GCF_033978795.1 of Nerophis ophidion. Lineage (NCBI taxonomy): Eukaryota > Metazoa > Chordata > Actinopteri > Syngnathiformes > Syngnathidae > Nerophis > Nerophis ophidion. The sequence continues at coordinate 8,075,086 of NC_084629.1, forward strand.
TAGTGAAACCCAATATCTAGGTTACATTTAAACCAGTGTGGGTGGCACTGGGAGCAGGTGGGTAAAGTGTCTTGCCCAAGGACATAACGGCAGAGACTAGGATGGCGGAAACGGGGATCGAACCCGGAACACTTAAGTTACTGGCACGGCCACTCTAGCAACCGAGCTAGAGTGATGTGTTAATGTAATAATAAAGAGTTAATAATGGAATAATGTATCAATGTTATGAAAAAGTAATAATAATGTCTTAATCCAAGCGTTGTAAAAACAGGTTATTAATAAAGTAATAGTAATGGAATGATAATGGAATAATGTTTGATACATTATTCCATTATTATTCCATTATTGTTACATATTTTTATATTAATATTGCATTATCCATGTAATGACGAAATAATAATGTATTAATGCAGGAGTTGTAAAATAGGTTATTAATAAAGTATTAATAATGTAATAATGCAATAATAATACATATGTAATAATAATGTAATATTGAAAAAAGTTGTAATAACAAGGTAAGAATATTGTAATACTATTTTGCTCCCAAGATGCAGAGAAGGCAAGCGACGTGCAGGCAGAAGGTGATTTAATTAAGTAATAGGCAGAAGCAACATAACACGGGTCGAGTAGGAAATTAGGAATCGACAAAACACTGTGGAATACGCGAGATAATGAACCAGCACTGAAGGAGGAAACACGGTGCAACATATTTAATTATTTGACAATGAGGAACAGGTGTGCTGGCAGGCAAAGTAAAGGCGCAACAAAACAATGAGAACCAAACAGGAAATCCTACCAAAACAAAAGCTTCAGGACAAGAACTCAAACCAAACAAAGGAAAACAAAGAATAAAATCCAAAGTGTCATTTCAGCTTATGAAAATTGTAACGTGAATCAAATCTAATAAAAGTGAAATAAAACGTCCTCTTAACGCATTTGTATTCCAATTTTTTTCAACAAATTTTACTGTTTTGACTACTGCAACGCACTTCTTGTCGGGATCCCCTGCAACAACATCCAGAAGCTGCAATACATACAGAATAGTGCTGCTAGGATCCTGATGAGAGTGCGGGAATATGACCATATCACACCAATTCTCAAATCCCTTCACTGGCGTCCTGTTCCACTGAGGATTGAATACAAAGTCTCCCTACTAACCCACCAGTGCCTCCATGGAAATGCCGCCCTCAACCTTAAAGAACTACTCACCCCCTAATCCTCCACACAGCACCCCCAGAGACAATGCGAGACCAGGCTTTCTGCTGCGCCGCTCCCAGTCTGTGGAACGCTCTCCCTGACCACCTGAGGGCACCACAGACTGTGGATGCTTTTAAAAAGGCTTAAAAACCCCTTCTTTTTAAAAACGCCTTATTTTAGATATATGCATACTAGTTCTAGTTATTAGACTGTTCTAGTTGTTATACCTTTTTTTTTTTTATCTTTGTATTTATTTATTTGTTTTAATACAATAGCATTTCGAGGTTGTTTACTCAATGTGAAGTGCTTTTTACAAATAAAATCTATTATGATTATTTTAAAGGGGAACTGCTCTTTTTTGGCTAATTTCGCCTGTCATTCACAATATTTATGTAAGACAATAATACATTTTTTTTCTTTTTTAATGCATTCTAAATAATAAATACCGTATTTCCTTGAATTGCCGCAGGGTATATAGTATGCGCCTGCCTTGAAATACTGCCGGGTCAAACTCGTGACGTCACGAGTGACACTTCTCCTGTCATTATTTTCAAAATGGTGGAGGCTGATTTCAATATCGGTAATTTGAAAATCGCATAAAGGGAAGAAGATTAAGAGCTATTCAGTAGGATTTAAGGTCCAAGCTTACATCACACTCAAATTTTTGCTGCATGCAAGTGCCGGAGTGAGAAGAGGTTTTAAAATAATTAGCGCATGCTTACTTTTACCGCATGCCTTTGGTAAGCGCAGGAGTGAGAAGAGGTTTTAAATTAATTAGCGCCCCGGCGGCAATTCAAGGAAATACGGTACATGTGATCAAAAGTCCGCTTACAATGGAGCCAATGGGAGCTGCTCTATTCTGCATGTAAAGGCCTTAAAAAACATCTGGACTGTCAGGCGGCGACAGCGGCAGACCCACTGGAATTGCGGGTGGTGAATGCAGCAGATCCACTGGAGTTGCAGGTGGCACCTGCGGTAGACCCACTTCAGTTGAGGGAGGCGGCGGCCAGGCTGGGCGGTTAGCTGGCAGCGGAGATCTCACTGGACGACGGACAGGAAGTGGCGGTCTTGGTGAACGTAGCTGTGCCTTCACAGTCACACATCTACCAGCCAAAGCCGCCTCCTCAGAAAGCAGATTTCAGACGCCGTCACTGGTTTGATGGAGGAGCATTTGACTCTTGACCTTACTAGGAGAAAAAGACCAGAAAGCTACTTGGCCCCCACATCAATATCTCAAGTACCTCAGGAGGGTACTGCTTAGCCTCTGTCTTGTTTTCAGCCCCCCCCCCCTAAAAAACTCTCATAGTCCTTGTCTGTGAAATCATGTGGTCGGGACATTGTTGAGTATGTTGATTATTCTCTCCATGCTGAGGTCAAGTTTTGTGCACAGTCATGATGGAAGAAGAAGGGGCCCGCTCCAAACTCTTCCCACAAGGTTGGGAGCATGGAATTGTCCAACATGTTTTGGTAACCTGGATCATTCAAAGTTCCTTTTACTGGACCTAAGGGGTCAAGCCCAACTCCTGAAAAAAAAAATCCCACACCCTAATTCCTCCTCCACTAAATTTTACACTCTGAGCAATGCAGTCTGAAATGTACCCTTCTCCTGGCAACCTCCAAACCCAGACCGGTCCTTCAGATTGCCAGATCGAAAAGTGTGATTCATCACTGCAGAGCAGTGGTTCTCAAATGGGGGTACGCGTACCTCTGGGGGTACTTGAAGGTATGCCAAGGGGTACGTGAGATTTTTTTAAATATTTTAAAAATAGCAACAATTCAAGAATCCTTTATAAATATATTTATTGAATAATACCTCAACCAAATATGAATGTAAGTTCATAAACTGTGGGGAAAAAAAATAGAACAATGCAATATTCAGTGTTGACAGCTAGATTTTTTGTGAACATGTTCCATAAATATTGATGTTAAATATATCTTTTTTTGTGAAGAAATGTTTAGAATTAAGTTCATGAATCCAGATGGATCTCTATTACAATCCCCAAAGAGGGCACTTTAAGTTGATGATTGATTCTATGTGTAGAAATCTTTGATTATAATTGAATCACTTGTTTATTTTTCAACAAGTTTTTAGTTATTTTTATCTCTTTTTTTCCAAATAGTTCAAGAAAGACCACTACAAATGAGCAATATTTTGCACTGTTATACAATTTAATAAATCGGAAACTGATGACATAGTGCTGTATTTTACTTCTTTATCTCTTTTTTTCAACCAAAAAATGCTTTGCTCTGATTAGGGGGCATTTGGATTAAAAAGATGTTCACAGGGGGTACATCACTGAAAAAAGGTTGAGAACCACTGCTTCAGAGAACACGTCTCCATTGCTCTAGAGTCCAGTGGCGACATGCTTTACGCCACTGTATCCGACACTTTGCATTGGACTTGGTGATGGACTTGGAAACCCATTCCATGAAGCTCTCTACGTACTGTACGTGGGCTAATTGTAAGGTCACATGAAGTTTGGAGCTCTGTATAAACTGTCTGTGCAGAAAGTCGGCGACCTCTTTGCACTATGCGCTTCAGCATCCGCTGACCCCTCTCTGTCAGTTTACGCGGCCTACCACTTGGTGGCTGAGTTGCTGTTGTTCCCAAACTCTTCACTTTTCTCATAATAAGTTGACTTTGGAATATTTAGGAGCGAGAAAATTTCATGACTGGATTTGTTGCACAGGTGGCATCCTATAAAAGTTCCACGCTGGAAACTACTGAGCCCCTGAGAGCGGTCCATTCTTTCACAAATCTTTGTAGGAACAGTCTCCGTGCCTAAGTGCTAGATTTTATACACCTGTGGCCGAGCCAGGTGATTAGGACACCGGATTCTGATCATTTGGGTGGCAAAATACTTTTGGCAATTTTGTGTATATGATCACTGAGTACGGCTTAAAGGCCTACTGAAATGAGATGTTCTTATTTAAACGGGGATAGCAGGTCCATTCTGTGTCATACTTGATCATTTCGTGATATTGCCATATTTTTGCTGAAAGGCTTCAGTAGAGAACATCGACGATAATGTTCGCAACTTTTGGTCGTTAATAAAAAAGCCTTGCCTGTACCGGAAGTAGCAGACAATGTGCGTGTGACGTCACGGGTTGTAGGGCTCCTCACATCCTCACATTGTTTCTAATCATAGCTACCAGCAGCAAGTGCAATTTGGACCGAGAAAGCGACGAGTTCCCCATTAATTTGAGCGAGGATGAAAGATTTGTGGATGAGGAAAGTTAGAGTGAAGCATTAAAAAAAAAAAAAAAAAAAAAGAAAAGGCGACGGTTCCAAGTGACGGCAGTGTGAGCGATTCAGATGTTATTAGACACATTTACTAGGATAATTCTGGAAAATCCCTTATCTGCTTATTGCAGGGGTAGGGAACCTATGGCTCTAGAGCCAGATGTGGCTCTTTTGATGACTACACCCAGCTCTCAGATAAATCTTAGCTGACATTGCTTAACACAAAAAGTACCGAATAATTCCGCTGGTAATCACAGTGTCAAAAATAACGTTCAAAATATAAAACATGCATTTCATGGATTTTAATTCTTCCATCCGGTTTCTACCGCACCTGTTCAAGAAGTCGCATTAATGGTAAAAAAATATTCTATTTATTGTTGGTTAGCTTCAGAATAACAATATTATTAAAAAAGAATAAGAGACTGGTCTTACTTAAAAATGCACGCATTTAATTGTAGTCTTAAAAAAAATATTATAGGGCTCTAATGGAAATACTTTTAAAAATATTTGGCTTGTATGGCTCTCTCAGCCAAAAAGGTTCCCGACCCCTGGCTTATTGTGTTAATAGTGTTTTAGTGAGATTATAAAGTCATACCTGAAAGTCGGAGGGCTGCGGTGAACGCCAGTGTCTCTGAGAGAAGCCGATGGAGGAGCCAAGATCACAGCTGCAGGAGGAGGTCAAATAATCCACTCAAGTCTCCGCTAAGAGCAGACTTAATATCACAATTTTCCCATCCTAAAACTTGTTGGTTGACGTAGAGCAGGGGTGCCCATTACGTCGATCGCGAGCTACCAGTCGACCGCGGGGGGTGTGTCAGTCGATCTCCAGCCAGGCTTTTAAAGAAAATAGACCTAAAAATTAGTGATCATCAATCTTCACCAAGACGTCACTTAAATGACATTCACGGTACCGGAGGGTCTTGTGAGATGACGCTGGCTGCTGCAAGATCATTATTATGAAAATATGACCGAGAGGAAGGCGAGAAACACTTTTTATTTCAACAGACTCTCGCGCCGTACCTTCCGTCAAAACTCTAAAGGCCGACTGCACATTTCCTATCTTCACAATAAAAGCCCTGCTTCATGCTGCCTGCGCTAACTAAATACAGAGTCTCGGAAAACTGGCGTGCACAAGCGATCCCTCAGACAGCTGGCGTGCGCATCACTTGTGCACGCCAGCTTTCCGAGACTCTTATTTTGTTAGCGCAGGCAGCATGAAGCAGGGCTTTTATTGTGAAGATAGGAAATGTGCAGTCGGCCTTTAGAGTTTTGACGGAAGGGACGGCGCGAAAGTCTGTTGAAATAAAAAGTGTTTCTCGCCTTCCTCTCTGTCATTTTTTCATAATAATGAACTGGCAGCAGCCAGCGTCATCTCACAAGACCCTCGGGTGCCGTGAATGTCAATCAAGCAAGCTACGGAATTTGCCGCCAATGTTTTTCTTGTAAAGTGTATGGAAGCTGGATGAATTAGATTCCCATAAACCAACCACTTTCATGTGGTATTGTACAGACAGGACAACTTTTTTTCTTTTCCATTTGAAAATGTGGGCGTTATCATCATTACTGTCTGATTCCAATCAATGCAAGTCATCAGAATCAGGTAATACACCAACTTATATTCTTGTCTTTGTGAAAGAAAGACATCTATATGTGTTACACATGCTTGTATTATCATTAAACACATTTAACTTGTTTAAAAAAATGTCCCTTTCATAAATAAATAAATATAAATGATATATATAAATGAGGTAGATCCCCTCGAGTTGGTCAACTGAAAAGTAGCTCGCCTGCAGAAAAAGTGTGGGCACCCCTGACGTAGAGAAACATGTTCGCTTGACCGCTCCGTGTTAAAGCTTCACAACAAACAAAGAAACACCGGCTGTGTTTCGGCTGGTAAAGGCAGCTGCAATACAGCGCTTTCCACCAACAACATTCTTCTTTGACGTCTCCATTATTAATTGAACAAATTGCAAAAGATTCAGCAACACAGACGTCCAAAATACTGTGTAATTATGCGATGAAAAGAGACGACTTTTACAAACCCGCGTCAACAAGAAACTCCGCGGGAAATTTAAAAAAATTGTTATTTAGTAAACTAAAAAGGCCGTATTGGCATGTGTTGCAATGTTAATATTTCATCATTGATATATAAACTATCAGACTGCGTGGTCGGTAGTAGTGGGTTTCAGTAGGCCTTTAAACAGTCATTGGTTTTTGCACAGTTTCACTCCAAGGGTGGTGTGGTATTTTTTGTGTGTATTCCCTTCAACAAACTAAATATATAGCAACAAAACAACATGTCTTTCCATTGCGCTTTTGCATTTGGTGAAGGCCCCGGGAAATAACACAACAGCAGACTTACTGACGACATTGCAGTGACTGGTGAAGATGGCGTACTGGAGTTCATAGGACACGACGGAGAACTCATCATCTGACGTCCAGTGAACTGTGATGGTGTCGTATGAAGCCGTGCATAATTCCTCTCGGATTACCGGTGGATTTGGCGCTGTAGCCGGGAAACAAAAACAAAACAAAACAAATGTTGTTGAGAGATTAGCATCAAAGATGAGCTGGCTTTGCTCCGCGCGGGGGTAAAAAATAGCAAACAAAAAACAATTAGTCACAGGGATTAGTGGTGCTTATTAGCATCAAGTCCTTTTGTGTTCTTTTTAAGCAGCTAACAAGTGTAATTCAGATGCAGCTACAATCCCGTAAAGTCAACACAGGCACATAAACACATTTCACATTTACATATTTACAATTATGACCTATTTTTCAACCTCTACTAAAGTGGAGGGTTTGAGTAAAACTTGTAAACTTTCACAAAGTATCCGTTCAGACGTCTTATGGAAGATTTATTCCTTTGTTGCTGTGCGACAAAAAGCAGTCTGTTGCCAGTGCTAATCCATTTCAGGGTCATTGGCGAGATGGAACCTATCCCAGCTGACTTTGAGGTAGAAATACATGATTTTCAATGAGCTGCGCTACCATGGGGGATTGATGCAAAATTGGGTGCGAAATTGGTGGATTACAAATTAATCAACCCTTTGAAAGTACCGTATATGTTACACTCCATCAGCGGCGGGCCGTGCATTTCCCACCTAGGCTCACCTCTCAAAATACCATAATTCATGTCACCAGATGACCATTGCTGGAGAAATACAATACAGGAACACATTTACGCACTACTGGTCAATGAAGCACATCAATAGTGTACAAAACAGGTTATTTTCTGGCGCATTTACAAATAAATTAAGACGCATCTGTTTCGATCCGTGACTTGGATCTTCACAAGTTTGTTTTTCCATCTTTGTTTCATTTATTGATTGATTGATTGATACTTTTATTAGTAGATTGCACAGTACAGTACATATTCCGTACAATTGACCACTAAATGGTAACACCCGAATAAGTTTTTCAACTTGTTTAAGTCGGGGTCCACGTTAATCAATTCATTCTCCGTCTGACCCGTTTATTTCCTCTTTTGTCCATCACTATGGTTACTCATTAGTTCACCTGCTACACTCGGTCCTGCACACCTGTTTCTTCTAATCACCTCCCTTATTTAAACTCGCCCCTTTTCGTTATTCATTCTCGGATCCTAATTTGCCCTCGTGCAACAGTGATGTCTTGTTTGTTCTTGCTCTCTATCGTTTATTTTATTCCTAGCTTTCACGCTAGTTGTTTTGTGTTCTCTTTTGTGCCTACGTGCCAGTTTTATTTTCCTAGTGGTTTATCCTAGCTTTCACGCTAGCGTCTTTCGTTTGCCTTTTTCCTGAGCTCCTGTGTTTTTGTTCCTAGCCTTTTATTACTTTAATAAATCCATTTATATCCTACCTTGTTGTGTTCATCGCTTCGACGCAACCCTGGAAGAACCAATCCGGCATCACACAAGCCTCACAGCATCAGCAATTAAAAAATATCTCTTGTGGTCATACTGGCCAATAGGGGTGTGGGAAAAAATCGATTCGAATACGAATCAAATCGTTTACGTTGTGCAATTCAGAATCGATGCTCATTTTTAAAAAAATCTATTTTTTTTTTTTCATAAAATTTTTTATTTTTTTTTGTAATCAATCCAGCAAACCACTACACAGCAATACCATAACAATGCAATCCAATTCCAAAACCAAACCTGACCCAGCAACACTCAGAACTGCAATAAACAGAGCAATTGAAAGGAGACACAAACACGACACAGAACAAACCAAAAGTAGTGAAACAAAAATGAATATTATCACCAACAGTATCAATATTAGTTATAATTTCAGCATAGCAGTGATTAAAAATCCCTCATTGACATTATCATGAGACATTTATAAAAATAAACAAAAAGAACAATAGTGTCACAGTGGCTTACACTTGCATCGCATCTCATAAGCTTGACAACACACTGTGTCCAATGTTTTCACAAAGATAAAATAAGTCATATTTTTGGTTCGTTTAATAGTTAAAACAAATTTACATTATTGCAATCAGTTGATAAAACATTGTCCCTTACAATTATAAAAGCGTTTAAAAAAAAAAAAAAAATCCATACTCTGCTAGCATGTCAGCAGACTGGGGTAAATCCTGCTGAAATCCTATGTATTGAATGAATACAGAATCGTTTTGACTCGGAAAAATATTGTTTTTGAATTGAGAATCGCGTTGAATCGAAAAAATCGATTTATTATCGAATCGCGACCCCAATATATGCTATTGAATCAAAACGTGGGACATCCAAAGATTCGCAGCCCTAGTAGGTAGGTAGGTAGGTCTTTATTGTCATTGCACAAGTACAACGAAATTTTTGTTTACAGCACAAACCCGTTCAAGATTAGACAAACAAACAGTGTACAGGGTTACAGAACAGGAACGTGATGGGTCGCCACGAGGCGCCCAGTAAAAGATAGGAAAAGGTAAAACGCTGGGAAAAAAGATGAGTAAAAAAAATACAATCTAGACTGGGCTCCTAAAGGGGCCTAGTCTGAAGTGGGGAAAAAAACCTCTGTGCAATGCACACATAAACACGTTACATTTAATCACTACAAACTCACAACAGAGGGACGAGGAGTTGGGGCCCTGGAAGGCGACCGAGGTAAAAAAGCGGTGGTGAAGGCATGGGGTGGGGTTTTTTGGCGGGGGTGCGGGTGTGTTTTGAATCGTAAAAATATCGTTTTTGAATCGAGAATCGAATCGAATCGAAAAAAATCGATATATTATCGAATCGTGACCCCAAGAATCGATATTGAATCGAATCGTGGGACACCCAAAGATTCACAGCCCTACTGGCCAACCTTGAAACCTCCGATTTCGGGAGGTGGGGGGCGGGGGGCGTGGTTAAGATGCGAGGAGTATATTATACAATTCACCAACTCGAGTATTTCATATATATTTCATATATATACTGTACATAAATATATATATGTATGAAATACTTGACTTTCAGTGAATTCTAGCTATATATATTTATTTTATTATATATACAAATAAAATAAATGGTTGAATATCAGACGGCACCTATCAAATATCCAGTAATAAAAACACAGTTGTTCTACTGACTGTACTCAATAACCAGGCGAGGTGATGAAGTTATGTCTCTTTACAGTGGGCTTCAGAACAAACTCCCTCACTTGCCGTCAGGTGCGCAACACCACGTAAATCGTTGGCCAATCAAAAAGCAACCCCATAACGCTATAGCCAACATTCACCAGGAGATGGCAACAGACAACAAAGAATCACTCTATTACAGACGACGTCGCCATGGCTGTAACTTATTCGTTCTTCTGCTTCGTTTCCTTGTGTGTGCAGTTTTTTATTCAAATCTGTAGATGTAGTAACATGATTGGGCAGGCAGGCTGTTTATACAGTGGAAAGTGAAAACAGGCTGTCCCCACTGAGGTCCGCATGGAGCTGGACGGGGTGTGGCCTCCAGCTCCGGCTGAATTTCCGGAGATTTTCGGGAGAAAATTTCTTCCGGGAGGTTTTCGGGAGAGGCGCTGAATTTTGGGAGTCTCCCGGAAAATCTGGGAGGGTTGGCAATTATGCATGTGGTACTGTCAAAATTAAGTGAAAAAATAAAATATTTGAACTTACTATTCACACCCCTCGTCGTCGGCTTATTCGAGTGGAAAGGGCGAACATTTCCCTATTTCATCACCAGAACAGCCAAGCTAGCTTGGCCGGAATTGGTCTCACAATATTTAGTTTCTCCTTAAATATCCTTCTTGAAAATGGCCTTGCAAATATATATATATGCCACCTAATCAACGTCTGGCTATGGCGCAACACTTTCTGCTTCCTGCTAAATGGAAACTTGTGATTGGATACTCACTTTGGAATGACAAGGGTCATCTACTCAGTGGCCTTGTGGTAAGGGTGTCCACCCTGAGATCGGTAGGTTGTGAGTTAAGATGTAGTTTCTCCTTAAATATCCTTCTTGAAAATGGCCTTGCAAATATATATCTGCGACCTAATCAATGTCTAGCTACGGCGCAACACTTCCTGCTTCCTGCTAAATGGAATCCTGTGATTGGATACTCACTTTGGAATGACAAGGGTCATCTACTAAGTGGCCTTGTGGTAAGGGTGTCCACCCTGAGATCGGTAGGTTGTGAGTTAAGATGTAGTTTCTCCTTAAATATCCTTCTTGAAAATGGCCTCGCAAATATATATCTGCAACCTAATCAACGTCTGGCTACGGCGCAACACGCTTCCTGCTAAATCGAATCCTGTGATTGGATACTCACTTTGGAATGACAAGGGTCATGTACTCAGTGGCCTTGTGGTAAGGGTGTCCACCCTGAGATCGGTAGGTTGTGAGTTAAGATGTAGTGTCTCCTTAAATATCCTTCTTGAAAATGGCCTTGCAAATATATATCTGCGACCTAATCAACGTCTGGCTACGGCGCAACACTTCCTGCTTCCTGCTAAATGGAATCCTGTGATTGGATACTCACTTTGGAATGACAAGGGTCATGTACTCAGTGGCCTTGTGGTAAGGGTGTCCGCCCTGAGATCAGTAGGTTGTGAGTTCAAACCCTGGCCGAGACATACCAAGGACTAAAAAATGGGACCTGTTACCTCCCTGCTTGGCACTCAGCATCAAGAGTTGGAATTGGGGGGTTAAACCACCAAATGCTCCCTGCTCCCCTCACCTCCCAGGGGGTGAACATTGGGATGGATCAAATGCAGAGGAACAATTTCACCACACCTAGTGTGTGTGTGACACTCATTGGAACAAAAGACAAAAAAAAAGTGAGTATCCAATCACAGTCTCGTTAAGCTACTCGGATTGCCTATCGCAACTGTCTATCAACTGTATGTGTTCTCAAATTCATCCGCTAACGATCCCGATGAGTATCCAATGACAGGACGTGAGGCCAGCTAGAAGGCCTTACTGACAACAACTAGTGATCTGATTGGCTATCGCAACTGTCTATCAACTGTATGTGTCCGTTGACTTACAGTGCATAGATGCCCGCATTGTTGATTCTGAAGGCCTCGGGCGGATTTGGTACAGCATGGCAACATAAAATAGCTGAATTCTGATTGGATACAAACTCATAATAATATGACATGAAAGGAATATGAATACTTTTAGATATTTAAGGAAATGAAATAAAAAAGATAATGGTATCTTTGATTATGATCATGATTTCTGGTAATGTTGGGTCAGCAGAGAAGGCCCACCACTGCACTCAATACCTCTATTGAAATAAGTAGTATTTTCAAGTCACCGGCTGTGTTGTCAAAGCAAATAACTACCAGGGACTTTATTCGGCACCGGATAGAAAGCACTGTAGGTAACAGCTGTGGCTGTAGGCAACCCAAGGTATATTTCTTTCTCAAATGACTGCCACAAGATGACAGTAGTTGAATTTGAAATATAAACTGGGTAACACAAGGCATATTGACAGAGCTTAACCCATTGCTACTATAACAATCTACAAGATTAATATAGGTTGCCTCTCTCCCTTTCATCTTTCGGTATTCCTTTTTTTTTTTTTCATTTATTTATTTAATTTTTAATATCTTTCTAGCTATCATTATGTATACGTATTGTTGCATTTGAACAAATGTATTGTTGATAATAGAGGTAAACTACTAGTTTTGTTCATGATCAATAGCGCTTTTTCTATTGGTATTTGTATTGCTCCAGTTTTAGTGTAAAAATGCTCATTGTCATTACTATATTATTTATTTCACTAACTGCTTATTTGCTATCACTTTTACGATCATATTTGTAGATATTGTATGTGCTGGTGTTATTTTGTTGTTGTTGTTATTGTTGTGTTTGCTGTTGTTGTTTTTGTCTCTCTGTCTAATCCCCCTCTTATCCCCACAATGTCCCCTTCTGTCTTCCTTTTTTTCTCTTTCTATCCCCTCCTGCTCCGGCCGGGCTGCACCAAATGATAACATAAATACATTTAATTAAGTCAAATTCAAATAAGGCAACAAAAGAAGTATCCTACACTTCTCTTTTGTAAAGTAAATCTGAACAGCCGATATGGGCATCTACATCAACTATATGATTTGACTGAGAAGCTGGACAGGACAAAAAAAAAAAAAAAAAGGAATTGGAAATATCATGTGTAGTTGGCTTTACTTACATCTTTTTAAAATGTTTTTCATTGTAGAACATTTTTGTATGTATAATTTATGTAACTTTGCATACGCTTTAAAATATTGGTTGCGCAATATTAATGCTGACCAAGCAGTTTGTACCTTATATTTATTTCTTTGTCAAAATTGGATCTCGAAACGATCATTCACGCGTTCTTTTTGTCTCGTATTGACTATTGCGATTATCTTTTCACTTCTTTTTGCCGTTTCTTTTCTTTTTCTTCTATGTCCCACTCTCCCTTGTGGAGGGGGTCCGGTCCGAGGGGGTCCGGTCCGATCCGGTGGCCATGTACTGCTTGCCTGTGTATCGGCTGGGGACATCTCTGCGATGCTGATCCGCCTCCGCTTGGGATAGTTTCCTGCTGGCTCCGCTGTGAACGGGACTCTCGCTGCTGTGTTGGATCCGCTTTGGACTGGACTCTCGCGACTGTGTTGGATCCATTATGGATTGAACTTTCACAGTATCATGTTAGACCCGCTCGACATCCATTGCTTTCCTCCTCTCTAAGGTTCTCATAGTCATCATTGTCACCGACGTCCCCCTGGGTCATTATTGTCACCGATGTCCCACTGGGTGTGAGTTTTCCTTGCCCTTATGTGGGCCTACCGAGGATGTCGTGGTGGTTTGTGCAGCCCTTTGAGACTCTAGTGATTTAGGGCTATATAAGTAAACATTGATTGATTGATTGAGATTCCAGACTGTACAAAATGCGGCTGCCAGACTCTTGACCGGTGCACTCAGAACTGCCCATATCACCCCCATTGTATCCAGTCTTCATTGGCTTCCAGTTTTTCCGCATTGACTTTAAAATTTTAGTCCTGACATTCCGTGCATTGCACGGTGGGGCTCTTCAGTACATCCCTGACTTGCCATGCCCCTACTCTTCAGGGCGTAGCCTCCAGTCCTCAGGCCAAAGTCTTCTAAAGATCCCAACAACTTGTTTTAAAACCCGTGGAGACCTGGCATTCCAGGCTATAGCTCCCAGACTCTGGAACAACTTGCACCAGTCCCTCCGTGATCTTGACTGTGTTGATACTTTTAAGAAACATTTGAAAACATATCGTTTTAGTAAAGCTTTTAGTTAAAGGCCTACTGAAATGTGATTTTCTTATTCAAACGGGGATAGCAGGTTCATTCTATGTTTCATACTTGATCATTTCGCGATATTGCCATATTTTTGCCGAAAGGATTTAGTAGAGAACATCGATGATAAAGTTCGCAACTTTAGGTCGCTAGCAGAAAAACCCTGCCTTTAGCGGAAGTCGCAGACGATGACGTCACCCGTTGAGGGCTCCTCACATCCTCACATTGTTTTTAATGGGCGCCTCCAACAAAAAGAGCTATTCAGACCGAGAAAACGACAATTTCCCCATTAATTTGAGTGAGGATGAAAGATTCGTGTTTGAGGATATTGATAGCGACGGACTAGAAAAAAAACAAAAAACAAGTTTAAAAAAAAAAAACGTGATGTTTTTAGACACATTTACAAGGATAATTCTGGGAAATCCCTTATCTTTCTATTGTGTTGCTAGTGTTTTAGTAAGTTTAATAGTACCTGATAATCGGAAGGGTGTGTCCACGGGTGTGTTGACGCCAGTGTCTGATGGAAGTCGACGGCAGCTCTATGGACGGCACACGCTCAGCTGATCTCCGGTAAGTGGCGACTTTTTACCACAATTTTCTCACCGAAAACTGCTGGTTGACATTTGGTCGGGATCCATGTTCGCTTGACCGCTCTGATCCATAGGAAAGCTTCACCTCCGGGAATTTTAAACAGGGAATCACCGTGTGTTTGTGTGGCTAAAGGCTAAAGCTTCCCAACTCCATCTTTCTACTTTGACTTCTCCATTATTAATTAGGAGTGTAAACAATGAAACACTGGCTGTGTTTGTGTTGCTAAAGCCGGCCGCAATACACCGCTTCCCACCTACAGCTTTCTTCTTTGATGTCTCAATTGTTCATTGAACAAATTGCAAAAGATTCAGCAACACAGATGTCCAAAATACTGTGTAATTATGCCGTTAAAGCAGACGACTTTTAGCTGGGTGTGTGCGCAGCGCTAATATTTCCTAACAGTCCGTGACGTCGCGCGTACACGTCATCATTCCGCGACGTTTTCAACAAGAAACTCCCGGGAAATTTAAAATTGCAATTTAGTAAACTAAAAAGGCCGTATTGGCATGTGTTGCAATGTTAATATTTTCATGCGTGGTTTCAGTAGGCCTTTAATGCACCTTTTAACTATCACATATGGTTTTCTACACCAAAATGTATCTATTTAATAAACTTCTTCAACTTCTCCTGATTTTGGCGCGCTCTACCTTCCACATTTCTCACCCGATTCAAACCGTTCCAACTTCAAACTGTTCAGCCTATTCGGGAATCGCGGGCTTTCCCTTAAAGGGGAACATTATCCCCAGACCTATGTAAGCGTCAATATATACCTTGATGGTGCAGAAAAAAGACCATCTATGTTTTTAACCGATTCCCGAACTCTAAATAGGTGAATTTTGGCGAATTAAACGCCTTTCTGTTTATCGCGCTGGAAGCGATGACGTCAGAATGTGACGTCGCCGAGGTAACACACTCACCATTTTCATTTTCAACACATTACAAACACCGGGTCTCAGCTCTGTTATTTTCCGTTTTTTTGACTATTTTTTGGAACCTTGGAGACATCATGCCTCGTCGGTGTGTTGTCGGAGGGTGTAACAACACTAACAGGGAGGGATTCAAGTTGCACCCTTGGCCCGAAGATGCGAAAGTGTCTGCCGCCAGACCCCCATCGAATGTGCTGGAGTGTCTCCACATTTTACCGGCGATGCTAAGACAGACATGGCACAGAGATGTATGGATAACCTGCAGATGTATTTGCAACGATAGTAAACGAAATCACAAAGGTGAGTTTTGTTGATGTTGACTGCCAGCTAATCGATGCTAACATGCTATGCTAATCATTGCTAACATGCTACGCTAATCGATGCTAACATGCTATTTACCGGCGGTGCTAAAGCAGACATGGCACAGAGATGTATGGATAACCTGCAGATGCATTTGCAACTATATTACGTTTCCTTCCACCCACATTTAATGTGAAAAAAACACTTACCAATCGAAGGATTTAAGTTGCTCCAGTGTCAAAAGATGCGGAAGTCCTGATCGTTTGGTCCGCACATTTTATCGGCGATGCTAATGCAGCTATCCGGCCATGCTATGGCTATGAATAGCGTCAATACCTATTCGCTCAATAGCTTCAGTTTCTTCTTCAATACTTTCATACTCCAACCATCCGTTTCAATACATGCATAATCTGTTGAATCGCTTAAATCGCTGAAATCCGAGTTTGAATCCGAGCTAATGTCGCTATATCTTGCTGTGATATTCCCATTGTTTGTTTACATTGGCAGCACTGTATGACGTCACAGGGAAATGGCCAGTGTCTTCGCAGAGAGCGAAAATAAGGCACTTTAAAGCTTTATTCAGGGATATTCCGAGACCGGTAACATTTTGAAAAAAACTTCAAAAAATACAACAAGCCTCTGGGAACTGATTTTTATTGTTTTTAACCCTTTTGAAATTGTGATAATGTTCCCCTTTAACAGATTCCCAGATTTACCAGAATGCCAGGTTTTCCGGGACATTTTTCCCATTCATAATGAATTGGCCATTTTTTCAAACTTTCATCCATTTACACATTTTTCAATCTATTCAAACCATTCCACCTTCAACACATTCCACCCTCCTGGAAATTTCAACTATCATTTTTCCAAGTTCTAGGATTTTCCAGAATTCTTGGTTTTCCAAAGCCCTATTTCCCGTCAACACATTCCCCTTAATCAGGGCAAAAAACGAATACCCCATTTCCCCGAAATTCCAGGAATTCCGTAAATGCCATTTCTCAACATGTTACTACTTCAACATTTCTCGACCGATTTGAAAAATACCAACACCAACCATTTTAACTATTTCAGACCATTCAAGTTTTTTTTTTAAAATTTTCCCGCTTTTTCCGAAATTCCCAAATTTTGGCGGAAATTCAATGGGACGTTCTTCAAAGTTCCACAGCTCCCACATTTTTCATCTGATTCAAACTGTTCCAACGTAAAAATATTCAGCCTCTTCGGGAATTGTGTGCTCTACTTCAACAATTCAAAAAAAAAAAAATTCCAGGATTTCAGTTGAATTTAAGCATTCCTTTGGGTATTGCCTATCTAGTACTTTTTATGTTGTTTTAATTAAATTGTTGTTTTACTTCACCTTTATAAAAATGTTTTACTTACTTTACTTACTTACAACATTGGTTCTGTTGTTGCTGCTGTGTTAGGTCATACTAAATAGTTAATAACTGACCGTAATGAAGTATTAATAAAGCTATAAGTGTTGAACTTCACAAAGACTTACCTGTCAGATAATCCAAACCCTCCAACATTTTCTTCTCCCTTGAGAAGTCCAGGGCGAACGTGTCAAAGGTGTCATTCAGGTTTATTTCCGGTAGCAAGATCTGAGAGGACGTTGTTGCCATGGAGACTCTGTTGTCAGTAAAAGAAGGATGCACAGTCAGACATTTTAAAACTTTTCCTAAAGGTGGTCTCGGCGTCCTCTCACCGCTCACAGACGCTTTTGGCCGACTGAAGGAAGCGGGTGTGGTCCGTCTCTTTGAGGGTGTGGTCGGCCTGAGTGATGAGCGAGGACGATCTCTCGATGCACTGCTTGCAGCTGCCTATTTGTTGGGCTAACTTCCTCAGGCGCACAGTCTAATTGGACAAAAGCGAATTGACAAAAATCTTAGCAAAAAATGAACTTGCAGGTAAAATGTATGATTTGTTCATTCAGTTCCAACAGAACAGTTTGTTCTGGTGCGAGGCTGCAGATTCTCATCTTGCCAGAGGGTTGCAAGGTTATCGAGATACAAACAGTGACAAACTGTACCTTTCCCTCCTTTATCTTGGTACCGATGATTTGCCGCCTCTGCTGTATGATATTGATCAGAAGGTCACACTCCTCCAGCAGCTTGTTTTCTTGCCTGGAAGCGTTTATCTAGACATGGCCAGACAAGTCCAGATAATCAACAGTCAATAATGGAGTGTAGTCAAGTCAAGTGTAGTTTAGCCTACACAAATCCCACACAAGAGACTCGGCTGGCTTAGACTACCGATAATGCAATTGAATTTCTGCTCATTCCACGGGGAAGCAAAACAAAGCAAACACAAGAGTTTACCTTGAGTCATTTCCACTTCAACAACAATGCAGGGAGAAGAGTTAAGAATTCTTAAGTGTGGAACGCATGGTCGATAAATCTTCTAAAGATCATTATGAAGCAACTGAATTGGGATGGAGTGCACTACTTGTCTGCACCCGGCAGAGGCATTCCGTCTCAACTAAAATGCTGTCTAAAGAAGAAAAACGATGTCAAACAAACAAACCCAATAACTTACTGACTACCTAACTCAATTAACTGAAGAACAAACTGACTGACAATGAGTAACCACTGTGTTTGATTTACTGAAAGGGAACTAACTGAAAAAATATATATATTAAACTTACAAAGTTACTAACCTGCTGACTGACTGACCGACTGACAGGCTAACCAACTGATGAAAAACCCAACTAAACAACTACCTGGTTAACTGACTGACATACAAACTTACTGTCTGTCAATTACATGAACAAAATAACCTATTATTCAGCTAATGAAATTAAAAACTGACTACAAATATTCACTTACCAACCAACTAACCACCTAAATGTCTGAAAAAAACTACTAATTTTATACAACAACTAGATGACTGACAATTAACAGACCGACAAAACAACTAACTGATAGAATAACTGAAAAACTGACAAACTGAAAAAAATATCTTCTAATTGACAAACTAACCAACCATCCAATTTACTGACTGTCAAAGTTAGTTGTTGACGAAGCCCAAAATGCAGAGACTTAGGCAGGCATTGAATAAGGAAACATGGTTTTAATATATAATACAAGAACAAAATCAAACTAAGGGTACAAACAAAAAGCACGCACGTGGGCGGATAACAAACTAAAAGAGCCAGCATGGGAGCTAGAAAACAAAAAGGAACTTTAGCATGGAAAACAGAAGTCGTACTTGTACTTAGAAAACAAACTGGAAGCAGGGAACAAAAGACAGTAAGCTAAAAAAAAGGCTATCAAACATAGTTCACCGCAACGCTGCATTGACGCGACAAGATACGACACGACCGGTAGCAATGACAAGTGCGACATGCAATACAATAATCAAGCAGTGACTGGATGGGAAGAGAGGTCTAAAAAGGAGCGGACTGATTGACACCAGGTGTGGCCAGGTGCCAATCAGCGGCAGCTGAGGGGGAACACAGCACTCAGGGAGAAAGACAGGAAACCAACAAAATAAGAGCACTGACGGGAAACACTACACACACAGAGGAAACAAAGACAAATGCAGAGGAAAAACTAAAACAGTCAAACTGTCAGAGGCAAGCTTGACACTGATTAACTAATCGCTAATGGGCGACAAAAATGTATCCATCCATCCATCCATCCATCCATCCATCCATCTTCTTCCGCTTATCCGAGGTCGGGTCGCGGTGGCAACAACCTAAGCAGGGAAACCCAGACTTCCCTCTCCACAGCCACTTCGTCTAGCTCTTCCCGGGGGATCCCGAGGCGTTCCCAGGCCAGCCGGGAGACATAGTCTTCCCAACGTGTCCTGGGTCTTCCCCGTGGCCTCCTATCAGTTGGACGTGCCCTAAACACCTCCCTAGGGAGGCGTTCGGGTGGCATCCTGACCAGATGCCCGAACCACCTCATCTGGCTCCTCTCGATGTGGAGGAGCAGCGGCTTTAATTTGAGTTCGTCCCGGATGGCAGAGCTTCTCACCCTATCTCTAAGGGAGAGCCCCGCCACCCGGCGGAGGAAACTCATTTCGGCCGCTTGTACCCGTGATCTTATCCTTTCGGTCATGACCCAGAGCTCATGACCATAGGTGAGGATGGGAACGTAGATCGACCGGTAAATTGAGAGCTTTGCCTTCCGGCTCAGCTCCTTCTTCACCACAACGGATCGGTACAACGTCCGCATTACTGAAGACGCCTCACCAATCCGCCTGTCGATCTCACGATCCACTCTTCCCTCACTCGTGAACAAGACTCCTAGGTACTTGAACTCCTCCACTTGGGGCAGGGTCTCCTCCCCAACCCGGAGATGGCACTCCATCCTTTTCCGGGCGAGAACCATGGACTCGGACTTGGAGGTGCTGATTCTCATTCCGGTCGCTTAACACTCAGCTGCGAACCGATCCAGTGAGAGCTGAAGATCCCGGTGAGATGAAGCCATCAGGACCACATCATCTGCAAAAAGCATAGACCTAATCCTGCGGTCACCAAACCGGAACCCCTCAACGCCTTGACTGCGCCTAGAAATTCTGTCCATAAAAGTTATGAACAGAATCGGTGACAAAGGACAGCCTTGGCGGAGTCCAACCCTCACAGGAAATGTGTTCGACTTACTGTATCCATTTACTAAAATTGACAAGGCAAATAAGACTAACTAACTTAGTATTTAGCTAATTAAATGAAAAACCGACTGATTAACAAGCAATTTACTTATTAACGAACTTACTAACCACCTAACCAAGGACCAAACTAACCAACTGGGTAACAGAAAAATATCTGATTAGAGAACTAGGTGATTAAATAACAAACTGACTGACTAACACCTAATTTACTAATTAAATAACCACGTAGATGTCTGACATAACTGGCCGAGTGACGGAAAAAATGTATAACTAAACTGACTAGATGACTGAAACCATAACAAACTAACTAACCAACTAACGAATATAGCTGAATGACTGACAAACTGAAAAACAAACCTACCAGGCAGCTAACTAACTAAATAAACATCAAAATGACTGAGTAGCTAACTAACTAACCAACTGTCTGAGTAACAGAAAATATATCCGACTCCCGAAACTGGCTAGAGGACTGGAAAGGTAACAGACTAACCAACTAACCGAGTGACTGACTGATAAACAAACTTACTAAGCACCAAATGAACTAATCATCAATCAACCAATGTTTATTTATATAGCCCCAAATCACAAATGTCTCAAAGGACTGCACAAATCATTACGACTACAACATCCTCGGAAGAACCCACAAAAGGGCAAGGAAAACTCACACCCAGTGGGCAGGGAGAATTCACATCCAGTGGGACGCCAGTGACAATGCTGACTATGAGAAACCTTGGAGAGGACCTCAGATGTGGGCAACCCCCCCCCTCTAGGGGACCGAAAGCAATGGATGTCGAGCGGGTCTAACATGATACTGTGAAAGTTCAATCCATAGTGGCTCCAAGACAGCAGTGAGAGTCCCGTCCACAGGAAACCTTCTCAAGCGGATCAGCAGCGTAGAGATGTCCCCAACCGATACAGGCGAGCGGTCCATCCTGGGTCCCGACGAGCGGTCCATCCTGGGTCTCGACTCTGGACAGTCGAGACTGTCTAACCATACTAACCATAGTTAGTCTAACCATAGTTAGTCTAACAACTAACTAACCATCAAAACTGATTGAATAATTAACTAAGTAACTAATGGACTGACCAAAAAAGATCTAACCACTGAAACTGACTAGATGACTGAAAAAGTAACATACTGACTAACCAACTAACTGATAGAATAAGTGAAGTGAATTATATTTATATAGCGCTTTTCTCTAGTGACTCAAAGCGCTTTACATAGTGAAACCCAATATCCTAAGGTACATTTAAACCGGTGTAGGTGGCACTGGGAGCAGGTGGGTAAAGTGTCTTGCCCAAGGCAGTAACTAGGATGGCGGAAGCGGGGATCGAACCTGGAACCCTCAAGTTGCTGGCACGACCGCTCTACCAATCGAGCTATACCGCCCCTAACTGAGTGACTGACCAACTGAAAAACAGTATATACTGATTAGCTGACTAACTATTTTACCAATTCTGACTAATGGTCAGTTATATATGACATGTATTTTTATGTAACTATTTATTTTGCTGCCTCGTGGCCAGGACTCCCTCGAAAAATGTGTTTTAATCTCTATAGGACTTTCCCGCCTAAATAAAGGTTAAATAAAATAAAAAGTAACAACACTATATTGCCAAAAGTATTTGGCCACCCATCCAAATGATCCGATCAGGTGTCCTAATCTTTCTGCACAGTCAGTTGTTCCAGAGCTCCAAACTTAATGTGACTTTCCAATTAGCCCACGTACAGTAGGCAGAGAGCGTCATGGAATGGGTTTTCATGGCCGAGCGGCTGCATCTAAGCCATGCATCACCAAGTCCAATGCAAAGCGTCGGAATCAGTGGTGTAAAGTACGTTGCCACATGACTCTAGAGCAGTGGAGACACGTTCTCTGGAGTGATGAATCACACTTTTCCATCTGGCAATCTGATTGATGAGTCTGGGTTTACAGGTTGCCAGGGGAACAATACATTTCATACAGTTTGGAGTGGACCCCTTCCTCTTCCAACATGTGCACCAGTTCACAAAGCAAGGTCCATAAAGGCATGGATGACAGAGTCTGGTGTGGATGAACTTGACTGGCCTGCACAGAGTCCTAACCTAAACCCCATAAAACACCTTTGGGATGAATTCGAACGGAGACTGAGAGCCAGGCTTTCTCAACAAACAACAGTGTGTGACCTCACCAATGCACTTTTGTAAGAATGGTGGAAAATTCCTATAAACACAGTTGTTCCAGAGCTCCAAACTTAATGTGACTTTCCAATTAGCCCACGTACAGTAGGCAGAGAGCGTCATGGAATGGGTTTTCATGGCCGAGCGGCTGCATCTAAGCCATGCATCACCAAGTCCAATGCAAAGCGTCGGAATCAGTGGTGTAAAGTACGTTGCCACATGACTCTAGAGCAGTGGAGACACGTTCTCTGGAGTGATGAATCACACTTTTCCATCTGGCAATCTGATTGATGAGTCTGGGTTTACAGGTTGCCAGGGGAACAATACATTTCATACAGTTTGGAGTGGACCCCTTCCTCTTCCAACATGTGCACCAGTTCACAAAGCAAGGTCCATAAAGACATGGATGACAGAGTCTGGTGTGGATGAACTTGACTGGCCTGCACAGAGTCCTAACCTAAACCCCATAAAACACCTTTGGGATGAATTCGAACGGAGACTGAGAGCCAGGCCTTCTCAACAAACAACAGTGTGTCACCTCACCAATGCACTTTTGTAAGAATGGTGGAAAATTCCTATAAACACACTCCGCAACCTTGTGGACAGCCTTCCCAGAAGACCTGAAGCTGTAATAGCTGCAAAAGGTGGACCGACATCATGTTGAACCCTATGGGTTAGGAATGGGATGGCACTTCAAGTTCATATGTGAGTCAAGGCAGGTGGCTAAATACTTTTAACTGACCAAAAAAAAAAGACTAAGTAACACACAGACTAACTACATAACAGCTAACTACTCATGGAAACTAAGTAACTGACAAACAATGAGAATGTAATATAGTATAATGTATGCATTGGTATTGTATTTAACAAATACAAATGATATAACCACCCACTCACTGACAAATAGGTAATACTTAAAAGCCTACTGAAACCCACTACTACCAACCACGCAGTCTGATAGTTTATATATCAATGATGAAATATCAACATTGCAACACAAGCCAATACGGCCTTTTTAGTTTACTAAATTGCAATTTTAAATTTCGCGCGGAAGTATCATGCTAAAACGTCGCGGTATGATGACGCGTGCGCGTGACATCACGCATTGCAGACAACACTTTGTTCCAGCACCGTTCACAGCTATAAGGCGTCTCTTTTCATCGCATAATTCCACAGTATTATGGACTTATGTGTTGCTGAATCTTTTGCAATTCGTTCAATGAATAATGGAGACGTCAAAGAAGAAAGCTGTAGGTGGGAAACGGTGTATTGCGGCCATCTTTAGC
Source organism: Nerophis ophidion (assembly GCF_033978795.1). Taxonomy (NCBI): domain Eukaryota; kingdom Metazoa; phylum Chordata; class Actinopteri; order Syngnathiformes; family Syngnathidae; genus Nerophis; species Nerophis ophidion. Next base: position 8,099,093 of record NC_084629.1, read on the forward strand.
AACACAAACACAGCCGGTGCTTCATTGTTTACATCAATCAATCATCAATCAATGTTTATTTATATAGCCCCAAATCACAAATGTCTCAAAGGACTGCACAAATCATTACGACTACAACATCCTCGGAAGAACCCACAAAAGGGCAAGGAAAACTCACACCCAGTGGGCAGGGAGAATTCACATCCAGTGGGACGCCAGTGACAATGCTGACTATGAGAAACCTTGGAGAGGACCTCAGATGTGGGCAACCCCCCCCCCCCCCCCCCCCCCGCCGCCGAAAGATGACGGTGAAGCTTTACCATGGAACAGAGCGGTCAAGCGAACACGGTTGGATTGGATGACACACACAAAGTACAGTGTATTACGCAGCGAACATTGTGAATTATATTTATATAGCACTTTTCTCAAGTGACTGAAATCGCTTTACACAGTGACACCCAATATCTAAGTTACATTTAAACCAGTGTGGGTGGCACTGGGAGCAGGTGGGTAAAGTGTCTTGCCCAAGGACACAACGGCAGTGACTAGGATGGGACACGCGGGAATCGAACCTGCAACCCTCAAGTTGCTGGCACGGCCACTCTACCAACCGAGCTATGCCGCCCCTCTTCGAAAGATCGTGTTTCGAAGAGGGTCCCTTGTGAAAGGCAGAGATGGGCATCGCCACCACCAGTTGACCCGTGCTGAAGAAAGGTGCGGGGCCGACGTTCAGGTTATACAGGAACGACCATATAATCTCACTAAAACACTAGTAACACAATAAGCAGATAAGGGATTTTCCAGAATTATACTAGTAAATTTGTCTAATAACATCTAAATCGCTGTAAAGTCTTTTTTTTCTTTCTAGTCCTTCACTCTCCCTTTCCTCATCCACGAATCTTTCATCCTCGCTCAAATTAATGGGGAAATCGTCGCTTTCTCGGTCCGAATCGCTTTCGCTGCCGGTGGCCATGATTGTAAACAATGTTCAGATGTGAGGAGCTCCACAACCCGTGACGTCACGCCCACATCGTCTGCTACTTCCGGTGCGGGCAAGGCTTTTTTATCAGCACCAAAATTTGCGAACTTTATCGTCGATGTTCTCTACTAAATAATTTCAGCAAAAATATGGCAATATCGCAAAATGATCAACTGTGACACATATTCAGGACCTGATATCCCCGTTTAAATAAGAAAATCTCATTTCAGTAGGCCTTTAAATAATAGATAGACGTTGTAGACTAGACGAGCACGTTGTAAACACCCATGATGATACAGTAAGGGTCGATGTGGAGTTGATAAAGAGCATCACCTCCACTCGTTGGCACGTTTGGATGAGTATGCCCATCAGTGTTTCCAACTCGCTGGTCCTCTTGATGAGATTGCTGAGGTTGGTGTCCAGGGCGTGCTGAAAAAGAACACAAAAGATTATAGAGAATATTTAATTACGCGCTGGCGCCGCCGCGATAAGCTTAGAAAGAAATAAACGCTGCGTCGTTAAATGAGCGCCGGTGTCAGCGGGCAGGAATGAGCACATTTGGCTTCCGGTCGGTCGGCGGCCTCCGGTCGTCCCCGCACGCCAAAGATCCATCACGCCGCCTGCTGAGGCCGTGAAGCTTAGCCCAGCATCTGTCTGACTAAACCCGGGCCATGTTCATCAGCACTCCGATCAAGGCTTATGTCTCCAACTTAATCTCTCGCTGTAATTGGGTGCCATAATGACTCCTCCATTATGAAACATTATTGCTGCTGAATTAAAGATTTATTACGTGTCATTACATAAAATTAAATGGAGCGACGGAGTGTGTGGAAGACTTAAATGCTAAGGAGGTGCTGCCTGCAAACCAAGCAAAGGATCTTTTAATCAACGGGACTGCAAACTAGATTAGCAGGACATTTAGATAAGGTTTGGTTTTAAATCTCAAGATGGCAAATATTGATATTAATATGACGGAGAACAGAACTCTGTTGGCAACATTTGAAGGACTCCGTCTAAAAAGCCACATAAGCACCAAAGTGGCATCATAGGATGTGTTTTAGTTTAATTTGGCTTTTTGCATTTTCTTTGATACTAAATAGGAAATGTGTGATGACAACCCATCCATCCATCCATTTTCTACCGCTTATTCCCTTTCGGGGTCGCGGGGGGCGCTGGCGCCTATCTCAGCTACAATCGGGCGGAAGGCAGCGTACACCCTGGACAAGTCGCCACCTCATCGCAGGGCCAACACAGATAGACAGACAACATTCACACACTAGGGCCAATTTAGTGTTGCCAATCAACCTATCCCCAGGTGCATGTCTTTGGAAGTGGGAGGAAGCCGGAGTACCCGGAGGGAACCCACGCATTCACGGGGAGAACATGCAAACTCCACACAGAAAGATCCCGAGCCTGGATTTGAACCCAGGACTGCAGGAACTTCGTATTGTGAGGCAGACGCACTAACCCCTCTGCCACCGTGAAGCCTTGTGATGACAACCATAGCATATAAATCATGGGTGTCAAACTCTGGCCCGCGGGCCAAATTTGGCCGCATTCACCGCTAAAACTTCCCGGGAGACTCCTGAAGTTCAGTGCCTCTCCCGAAAATCTCCCGGGGCAACAATTTCTCCCGATTTCCACTTGGACAACAATATTGGGGGCGTGCCCCAAAGCGTCCTCTACAACCTGTCGTCAAGTCCGCTTTTCCTCCATACAAACTGCGTGCCGGCACAGCCACGTAATATATGCAGCTTTTACACACTCTTAAATGAATGCCATGCATACTTGGTCAACAGCTATACAGGTCACACTGAGGGTGGCCGTATAAACAACTTTAACACTGTTACAAATATGCGCCACACTGTGAACCCACACCAAACACGAATGACAGACACATCCGCACCGAACACAACCTATAGAACAAATACCCAGAAGCCCTTGCAGCACTAACTCTTCTGGGACGCTACAATATACACACCCCGCCCACCTCATTGTTATTTTATTTTCAAATTCATTAGCCTGTGAAAACGTTAATGTTGATATTTACCTCAGAGGGCTGCAAATGGAAAAGAGGCATTATTATTTTTATTTTTATTTTTTTAAATTTAATGTACCAATGATGTTTTTTCGTTGGTTTTTTGATGGTTGCTTTTGCATGATTAAGTTATGTAAGCGTTGCTTGTTCCATATTCAGTGTTAAAGCAAATCAGTGTAGCAAACTGAGCAATAATTAAGGTTTTATTCATGCACTTTCTCTTGCTACTTCAAGGCTTCAATGTGTGATTCATTGTTGTTATTTTATTTTAAAATGTATTATTAGCCTGTGGAAAAAGTTTATTCTTCATATGTCCCTCAGAAGGCTGCAAATGGAAAAGAGGCATACAATTTGTATTCAAATTTAGTTTGATATGCCATTGATATGTTTAAATTGTTATTATTATTATTTTAAACTAGATGTTCCATGTCATTATAAAGTTATATAAGCCTTGCTTGTTCAATATTCAACGCAAAACTTGTTTGGGTCCCAATTAATAATTTGTTCAACCTCGGCCCGCGGCTTTGTTAAGTTTTAAATTTTGGCCCACTCTGTATTTGAGTTTGACACCCCTGATATAAATGGAACTGATTGAAAGATGGGGGCGCTGGCGCCTATCTCAGCTACAATCGGGCGGAAGGTGGGGTACACCCTGGACAAATCGCCACCTCATCGCAGGGCCAACACAGATAGACAGACAACATTCACACTCACATTCACACACTAGGGACCATTTAGTGTTGCCAATCAACCTATCCGCAGGTGCATGTTTTTGAAGGTAGGACGCCACAGTACCCGGAGAACATGCAAACTCCACACAGAAAGATCCCCAGCCCAGGATTGAACCCAGGACTACTCAGGACCTTCGTATTGTGAGGCAGACGCACTAACCCCTCTTCAACCGTGCTGCACTAGTAGAAACTAGAGATGTCTGATAATGGCACTTTTGCCGATATCCGATATTGTCCAACACTTAATTACCGATTCCGATATCAACCAATACCGATATATACAGTCGTGGAATTAACATATTATTATTTCTAATTTTCTTGTGATGCCCTGCTGGATGCATTAAACCATGGGTGTCAAACTCTGGCCCGCGGGCCAAATTCGGCCCGCCGTGTAATTTCACTTGGCCCTTGAGGCAATATCAAATTAACATTAGAGCTGGCCCGCTGCTGCAACACCGCATTCACCGCTAATACTCTTACTTGCCAACCCTCCCGATTTTCCCAGGAGACTCCCGAAATCCAGTGTCCCTCCCGAATTTCATCCCGGACAACAATATTGGCACTGCCTTTGGCGTTCTCTACAACCTGTCGCGACGTCCGTTTTTCTTCCATACAAACAGCGTGCCGGCCCAGTCACATAATATATGCGGCTTATACACACACACAAGTGAATGCAAGGCATACTTGGTCAACAGCCATTAAGGTCACACTGAGGGTGGCCGTATTACCAACTTTAACACAGTTACAAATATGCGCCACACTGTGAACCCACACCAAACAAGAATGACACATTTTGGGAGAACACCCGCACAGTAACACAACATCAACACAACAGAACAAATACCCACAACCCCTTGCAGCACTAACTCTTCCGGGACGCTACAATATACACCCCCCGCTACCACCAAACCCCGTCCACCTCAAATCCGCCGCCGAAAAGAGGCATTCCATTTTTATTTAAATTTTATTAGATATGCCATTGATATTTTTTTATTATTATTATTTGAAACTCAATTTTGCATGTCACTATAAATTTATATACTGTAAGCCTTGCTTGTTCAAGATTCAATGCAAAACTTGTTTGGGTCCCTATTAAAAGGACAATTTGTTCAACCTCGGCCCGCGGCTTCGTTCAGTTTTAAATTTTGGCCCACTCAGTATTTGAGTTTGACACCCCTGTAAACAATGTAACAAGATTTTCCAAAATAAATCAACACATGTTATGGAAAAGAAAAGCCAACAAGACACTGCCATATTTATTATGGAAGTCACAAATTGCATTATTTTTTTTTTAACATGCCTCAAAACAGCAGCTTGGAATTTGGGACATGCTCTCCCTGAGAGAGCATGAGGAGTTTGAGGTGGGCGGGGTTGAGGTGGTAAGGTGTAGCGGGGGGTGTATATTGTAGAATCCCGGAAGAGTTAGTGCTGCAAGGGCTTCTGGGTATTTGTTCTGTTGCGTTTATGTCGTGTTACGGTGCGGATGTTCTTGGATTATTTTTGCTTCTTCGATGCAAGGAGAATACTGGACGAGCCAGACGTGACTGTGAGTACATGGTTGTTTATTAGGAATACTAAATACAAAAATAAACAAACTAAGGGCGCTCACAAAGAGGTACAAAACTTGGCGACAAAAATACAAACAGGAAAACAAAACAACTGCTCGATGGCATGAAAGACAATGAACTAAACTTAAACTTGCACTGTGGCAGAACTATGAATAACTAACGCAAAAACACTTATGGTAGAAGGGGCATGGAAGGCAAGGTAATCGAGGGTGCGTGAAGGCATGAAGGCATGAGGCAGAATGCAAAAATCCCAGACTGATGGACAGAAAGAAAATGACTTAAGTAGTGGCTGTGATAATTAGGAACAGGTGCGGGACCGAGGGCAGGGGCGTGACTAGGAGGGCAAGGTGAAAATCAATGAGTTGTCATGGTAACAAAAACAAACCAGGAAGTGAAAAAACAGAACAAGAGTCCAGAAAACAAAACAAAACATGATCAAACATAAAACCAGAACCATAAGCGTGACAGTTCTCCCGAAATGTGTTTGTCATTCTTGTTTGGTGTGGGTTCACAGTGTGGCGCATATTTGTTAAAGTTGTTTAAACGGCCACCCTCAGTGTGACCTGTATGAGTGTTGACCAAGTATGCCTTGCATTCACTTGTGTGTGTGAAAAGCCGTAGATATTATGTGATTGCGCCGGCATGCAAAGGCAGTGCCTTTAAGGTTTTTTGGCATTTTGAACTTCTCCCTACGTCCGTGTACCACTCCGTACAGAGGCGTTTTAAAAAGTCATAAATGTTACTTTTGGAAACCGATAATGATGATTTCATCGGCATTCCGGCATTATCAGACATCTCTGGTAGTAACTGAGTAAGCAAAGTAAAGATCTGCTGATGAATTAGCCATCAATCAGTATCGGCCAGTTTCAATTAAAAAGTATGTGATCGCTATTGCCAATTAATGCATTTCCATGACGATCATTATTTATTCACCTTCTCAGTCCCCGAGTTAAAAGGCTAGCAGCTAATAATGTATCCGCATAAACAGTGTTGAGCCACTCCTTTAATTTACTCAATAATTTTCTCTATTACAGAAGATAAATTGCATTTTTTAGGATCAATGGTATCAATATCAAGTAGCATAATCACTGGAGGACGAGGCTAAACAGCCCCTTGAGACACTAGTAATTTAGGGCTATATGAATAAACATTGATTGATTGATTTATTGATTTTACACACCAAGAGCAAGTCTGGAGCAAAAATACTCATCGCAAAGCCAACTTTAAACAACGTTTAGAGGTTTATGGCGCCAATTCCAATACTAATCATCTAAAAATGAGATTGGCTGATACCAAGACCAATAATGATAAAATGCATTACCTGTACATTTTTCTATTATTTTAAGATGAGTGCTATTGACAGTTTAACAATATCAGCCAAATATTTAAACTAGTCCCTTATTACAAAACCCCAAACCAGTGAAGTTGGCACGTTGTGTAAATGGTAAATAAAAACAGAATACAATGATTTGCAAATCATCTTCAACCTATATTCAATTGAATAGACTGCAAAGACAAGATACTTAACGTTTGAACTGGAATACTTTGTTATTGTTTGCAAATATTAGCCCATTCGGAATTTGATGCTTGGAAAATGTTTCAAAAAAGCTGGCACAAGTGGCAAAAAAAGACTGAGAAAGTTGAGGAATGCTCATCCAACACTTATTTGGAACATCCCACAGGTGAACAGGCTAATTGGGAACAGGTGGGTGCCATGATTGGGTATAGGAGCAGCTGCCGTGAAATGCTCAGTCATTCACAAACATTGACGTGGCGAGGGTCACCACTTTGTGAACAAATGCGTGAGAAAATTGTTGAACGGTTTAAAAACAACATTTCTCAATGAGCTATTGCAAAGGATTTAGGGATTTCACCATCTACGGTCTGTAATTCATCAAAAGGTTCAGAGAATCTGGAGAAATTTCTGCACGTAACATTGAATGCCTGTGACCTTTGATCCCTCAGCCGGTACTGCATCAACAAGCAACATCAATGTTTAAAGGATATCACCACATATGCTCATAAACATTTCAGAAAACCACTGTCAGAAACTATTATTCGTTGTTACATATGTACGTGCAAGTTAAAATTCTACTTTGTAAAGTCAAAGCCATTTATCAACAACACCCAGAAAAGCCGTGGGGCTTAACTGGGCCCAAGCTCATCCAAAATAGACTGATGCTAAGTGGAAAATAGTTCTGTGGTCTGAAGAGTCCACATTTCAACTTGTTTTTGTAAAGTGTGGACGGTGTGTCCTCCGGAACAAAGAGGAAAATAACCACCCGGATTGTTATAGGCGCAAAGTTCAAAATCCAGCATTTGTGATGGTATGGGGGTGCATTAGTGTCCAAGGCATGGGTAACTTACACATCTGTGAAGGCACCATTAATGCTGAAAGGTACATACAGGTTTTGGAGCAACATATGTTGCCATTCAAGCAACGTTATCATGGACGCCCCTGCTTATTTCAGCAAGACGATGCCAAGCCACGTGTTACAACAGCGTGGCTTCATAGTAAAAGAGTGCGGGTACTAGACTGGCCTGCCTGTAGTCCAGACCTGTCTCTCATTGAAAATGTTTGGCGCATTATAAAGCGTCAAATACCACAACGGAGACCCCAGTTCAAAAATTGGCCTCAGTTCCCAAAATTTTACTGAGTGTTGTTAAAAGGAAAGGCCATGTAACACAGTGGTAAAAATGCCTCTGTGCCAACTTTATTGCAATGTGTTGCTGCCATAAAGTATAAGTTAATGATTATTTGAAAAAAAAAATGAGATTCTCAGTTAGAACATTAAATATCTTGTCCTTGCAGTCTATTCAATTGAATACAAGTTGAAAAGGATTTGCAAATCATTGTATTCTGTTTTTATTCATGCTTTACACAACTTTCCAACTTCCCTGGTTTTGGGTTTTGTATATTTGCAGTATGATACATTGCACTACTGCATACCACCATAATCATAAACCCAATAGTAAAGTGTAAAATGTAGATGAATTCATCTTATTTGATAAACTAGTGAATGTTTCATATTTATGTACACAAAAACACAGCAGCCGACGTGCCAGATCTACTATTAGGTCATTGCTTCGAGAATCCCCCTGAGGCCAGTGCAGCGAAGATGCAACAAATTGCTTTCCTATCAACAACACCCGGGGAGTTGAACTCTGTTCGTCGTGCCTGCAGAGTGACACACACACACACACACACACACACACACACACACACACACACACACACACCATGGACTGCAAATAAACACACATACCCCCCACGGGTCTGTGCTGAAAATTAAATGTTTTTGTTTTGTGCAATTACAATAAAGTTCCTTTTTAACTTCCTTACTTCATTCCTATTAAGCCAGGGGTCAGAAGTCCAAAATGTTGAAGAAGCCATATTGGACCAAAAAAAAAAAAAAATTAAAATCTGTCTGGAGCCGCATAAAATTAAAAGCTTTGTATAAGTGTTACAATGAAGACAACACATGATGTAAGTGTCTATATTAGCTATATTAACCTACTATCAAAATTACTTTAAAAGACTTATATAAGTGTTATAATGAAGGCAACACATAATGTAAGTGTCTATATTAGTTATATTAGCCTACTATCAAAATGACTTTAAAAGTCTTATATAAGTGTTATAATGAAGGCAACACATGATGTAAGTGTCTATATTAGCTATAATAACCTACTATCAAAATGACCTTAAAAGACTTATAGACGTGTTATAATAAAGGTAACACATGATGTACGTATCCATACTAGCTATATTAGCCTACTATCAAAAAATGAGGCATAATGACGCAATATGTACATACAACTAGCGGAAATAGCATGTTAGCATTGATTAGCTCGCAGTCATGCACTGACCAAATATGCCTGATTAGCGCTCTAACAAGTCAATAACATCAACAGCAGCAGTTGCGCACAGTATAAAACGTTTGGTGGACAAAATATGACAAAGGAGGAGCGTAAGATTTTACATGTAAACAAACTATTGCATCACATTCCACACTATGGTGAGTTCAAGAACGGCATGATGTAAGTTTCTGTATTAGCCTACTATCAAAATGACTGTGTGTCGCAGGCTGAAGCAAATCGTTGTTGGCATAAATGGTGAAATGTAACATTTATTCTACACATTTTTACAACATTGGAAAACATTAGTAAAACTTCTCAGATATTACTTACAGATGCAAATATAAATTGAATTAAGAGGACTATGTGCGTTCTTCCGAGGATGTCGTAGTCGTAGTGGTTTGTACAGTACTTTGAGAAATTTGTGATTTAGGGCTATATAAATAAACATTGATTGATTGATTGATTGATTGATTGATTGATTTAAAAGGAATTTGAATGGCCCATATATACCTACAAATGAGGCATAATGATGCAATATGTACATACAGATAGCCTAAATAGCATGTTAGCATTGATTAGCAAGCAGTCATGCACTGACAAAATATGCCTGAATGGCACTCCAACAAGTCAATAACATCAACAACAGCCTTCACGCACAGTATAAAATGTTTGGTGGACAAAATGAGACAAAGAAGGAGTGGAAGATTTTACATGTAAACACACTGTTGCGTCACAGTCCACACTAGGGTTCTATGGTATACTGGTATTAGGATAGTACCGCGATATTTTTATTTTCCTGAGGGAACTCTCCTGAAGGAATCAATAAAGTACTATCTATGTTACAGCTCAGACTTTTGCCACCGGCGCTTATCCATCTGTGCACTCCAGTGAGAGCACCGCGGGCCACGGCCACGGGCGTTCCCTCTCCGCTGGGGGCACACCTCCGCACGGCTGTAATCAATTGGAAATCAGCACACCTGCCTTGGATGAACAAGCTGCCTTCTTAAGCCTGCACAACCTGCCATGCCGTGCCGGAGTATAGTCTTCTGTTCCTTAGTAAGCATCCCCTCTGACTTCCGTGCTTCCGTTGTGTCTGATGTTCCTGTTGTCTTCCCGCAGCGCTTCCCGTGTTTTCTCCCGTGAACCCCTGATGTTCCCCTTGCCTCCTGGACTGCCCTTTTGGATTGTCGACCTTAGGCTTGAACACGTTTCTGTCGACGCCTCTCGCTCGCCTTGGATCATCTCCCTGCCCCAGGGAGTCCCGTGTTCCTTCGCTCTCGTTCAACATTTACACTCAACAGCTAATCTACACATAGTCTTACACCATACACACTCTTGGATTTTGTCACGCTCCATTTCCTGGGTTAGTTTAATTATTATTGTTTGTTTATTATATGGGCAGCACGGTGAAACAGGGATTAGTGCGTCTGCCTCACAATACGAAGGTCCTGGGTAGTCCTGAGTTCAATCCCGGGCTCGGGATCTTTCTGTGTGGAGTTTTCATCTTCTCCCCGTGATTGCGTGGGTTACCTCCGGGTACTACGACTTCCTCCCACCTCCAAAGACATGCACCTGGTGATAAGTTGATTGGCAACACTAAATTGGCCCTAGTGTGTGAATGTGAGTGTGAATGTTGTCTGTCGATATGTGTTGGCCCTGCGATGAGATGGCGACTTGTCCAGGTTGTACCCCGCCTTCCGCCCAATTGTAGCTGAGATAGGCTCCAGCGATCCCTGTGACCCCAAAGGGAATAAGCGGTAAAACATGGATGGATGGATGTTTATTATATATATATATATATATATATATATATATATATATATATATATATATATATATATATATATATATATATAATAAATACTTAGAACTATAAATTCCTCTGGTGTCTGTTGCCGTCACTTCCCCTTAGTCCTTAGTAAAAAATCTCTGGTGTCTGTTGCCGTCACCTCCCCTTAGTCCTTAGTAAAACACAACAATCTATCTATTAATGCAGTGACCAAATATCCCTGATTAGCACTCCACAAAAGTCAACAACATCAACAAAGCTCACCTTTGTGCATTCACGCACAGCATTAAAAGTTTGTCGGACAAAACGAGACAAAAAAGGAGTGGCATAAAACACGTCTTAGACAGTGGGAGAAAGTTGTACATGTAAACAAACCATGGTGAGTTCAATGACCGCCAAAATTAGTAGGGCAAAACGCCGTTCGCCAAATAATCTCTACTTACTGAAGCATGTTTAACATAAACAATGTGATTTATAACAATTAATGAGGTTTGTGTCATGTTTGTCGTCCCTGATTAGCACTCCACACAAGTGAACAACATCAACGAAGCTCACCTTTGTGCATTCACGCACAGCATTGAAAGTTTGGTGGACAAAATGAGACAAAAAAGGAGTGGCATAAAATACGTCTTAGAAAGTGGGAGAAAGTTGTACATGTAAACAAGGGGTAGGGAACCTATGGCTCTCGAGCCAGATGTGGCTCTTTTGATGACTGCATCTGGCTCTCAGATAAATCTTAGCTGACGTTGCTTAACACGGTAAATAATTAATAATTACGCTGGTAATCACAGTGTTAAAAATAATGTTCAATTTATAAAACATTCTCATGCATCCATTGTTTTCTACCGCACCTGTTCAAGAAGTCGCATTAATGGGAATAATAATTTTATTTATTATTGGTTAGCTTCAGAATAAACAGAATAAGAATAAGAGACCTTTTATACTCGAAAAAAATTGGTCTTTACTAAAATAGCATGCATTTAGTTGTATTTAGTGTTAAAAAAATATGATATGGCTCTCACGGAAATACATTTTAAAATATTTGGCTTTTATGGCTCCCTCAGCCAAAAAGGTTCCCGACCCCTGATGTAAACAAACCATGGTGAGTTCAAGGACCGCCAAAATTAGTAGGGCAAAACGCCGTTCGCCAAATAGTCTCTACTTACTGAAGCATGTTTAACATAAATGTGATTTATAACAATTAATGAGGTTTGTGTCATGTTTGTCCTCCTACAGAAACCATATTACAACAAAAAATATATATTTTTTTCCATTTTTGGAAAAACCCGGCTCGAGAGCTGCAGGTTGCCGACCCCCGTATTAAGCTAATATAATAGTTTTATCAACCTTTTAAATGGCCAATTGTTAAAATTAGACTAAGCAGCGTCACTAATGCATGAAAGCAAGAACTGAATAATGAATGGAGAAAGCTGCAAAAGAAGCAAATCCAACATTCCTTGTGCGACTTCATAAAAAACGGGTGCAAGTGAGTGTGACCTAGAATAGCCCAGATTTGTTCTTATTACCAGACTCAATGCGGATGATTTATTCATACCAAATGAGGAGGAAGAGGAAAATATTAGCTGAAGGGTAAAAAGGTTAGTGAGAATGTACGGGCATGAGAAAATAATATCAATCAAAGTAATGATTGGAGGCTAAAAATCAATATAAAATTGGATTCAAATGTACTGGGGAAAAAAAAGCAGCAAAATAAAAACACGACACTTTTTCCCACTTCCTAGTGCCTTTTTTGTAGTTGTTTAAACAGCCGTCTGACATTAGCGGACATGTCCTTTCCTAAAACCGGTTGATCCTGGCCTGGGGAAAAGGACGTTTCTTTTTCAGGTCTGCACCTTCGCCGCGGCCACGCTGGCTTCCTTCCTCCCGTGGGCGCTGACAGGTTGCTGTCCTGCCCTGGAATTTTATCTTGTGTCAACACGTGGAATGTTTCCCATTGTCCATTTTGATTGTGCGGGCGTTTCAGCACGGCGGGGGCTCGCCGAGGAGTCAAACTGAAATGCGCGGTGCCCTCGGTACCCTTGCTCATTCCAATGATATCAAACAATAGCACAAAAGTAACGAAGTCAGTGGTTCTTAACCTGGGTTCGATCGAACTCGATTCATCGTGTAAATAAAAACTTCTCCCTATCAGCTTATTACGGATACGGCAACAGCAGAAGTAATTTGTTGTGAGTTTATGCACTGTTGGTTTTGGTCTTTGAACAAGGTGATGTTCATGCACGGTTCATTTTGTGCACCAGTAAAAAACATAGTAACACTATAGTATGGGGAACATGTTCACCATTAATTAGTTGCTTCATAACGGGCAAATTAGTAACATATTGGCTCTTAACTAATCATTATTAAGTACGTATTAATGCCTTTTTTGGCATGGTCTTATTATAACCCTAACTCTCTAGCCCTAACCCTAACCATATAACCTTAAATTAAGTCTTTGTTACTTAGAATTGGGCTGCAACAACTAATCGACTAAATTGATTATAAAAATAGTTGGCAATTAGTTTAGTCCTCGATTCTTTTTTTTTATTAGCTTTCACTGTTATGCTGATGACACCCAACTCTACATGCCCCTAAAGCTGACCAACACGCCGGACTGTAGTCAGCTGGAGGCGTGTCTTAATGAAATTAAACAATGGATGTCCGCTAACTTTTTGCAACTCAACGCCAGAAAAATGGAAATGCTGATTATCGGTCCTGCTAGACACCGACCTCTATTTAATGATACAACTCTAACATTTGACAACCAAACAATTAAACAAGGCGACACGGTAAAGAATCTGGGTGTTATCTTTGACCCAACTCTCTCCTTTGAGTCACACATTAAAAGCGTTACTAAAACGGCCTTCTTTCATCTCCGTAATATCGCTAAAATTCGCTCCATTCTGTCTACTAAAGAGGCTGAGGTCATTATCCATGCGTTTGTTACGTCTCGTCTCGATTACTGTAACGTATTATTTTCGGGTCTCCCCATGTCTAGTATTAAAAGATTACAGTTGGTACAAAATGCGGCTGCTAGACTTTTGACAAGAACAAGAAAGTTTGATCACATTACGCCTGTACTGGCTCACCTGCACTGGCTTCCTGTGCACTTAAGATGTGACTTTAAGGTTTTACTACTTACGTATAAAATACTACACGGTCTAGCTCCAGCCTATCTTGCCGATTGTATATGTCCCGGCTAGAAATCTGCGTTCAAAAGATTCCGGCTTATTAGTGATTCCTAGAGCCCAAAAAAAGTCTGCGGGCTATAGAGCGTTTTCCGTTCGGGCTCCAGTACCCTGGAATGCCCTCCCGGTAACAGTTCGAGATGCTACCTCAGTAGAAGCATTTAAGTCTCACCTTAAAACTCATCTGTATACTCTAGCCTTTAAATAGACCTCCTTTTTAGACCAGTTGATCTGCCGCTTCTTTTCTTTCTCCTATGTCCCCCCCTCCCTTGTGGAGGGGGTCCGGTCCGATGACCATGGATGAAGTACTGGCTGTCCAGAGTCGAGACCCAGGATGGACCCCTCGCCTGTATCGATTGGGGACATCTCTACGCTGCTGATCCGCCTCCGCTTGAGATGGTCTCCTGTGGACGGGACTCTCGCTGCTGTCTTGGATCCGCTTTGAACTGAACTCTTGCGGCTGTGTTGGAGCCACTATGGATTGAACTTTCACAGTATCATGTTAGACCCGCTCGACATCCATTGCTTTCGGTCCCCTAGAGGGGGGGGGTTGCCCACATCTGAGGTCCTCTCCAAGGTTTCTCATAGTCAGCATTGTCACTAGCGTCCCACTGGATGTGAATTCTCCCTGCCCACTGGGTGTGAGTTTTCCTTGCCCTTTTGTGGGTTCTTCCGAGGATGTTGTAGTCGTAATGATTTGTGCAGTCCTTTGAGACATTTGTGATTTGGGGCTATATAAATAAACATTGATTGATTGATTGATTGACTATGGCTGTGATAAGAAATGAACAAAAAGACAAAGGTTAACTTTTTTTTGCTTTCACTGAAGTTAAGTAGACAACGAACATAATAGATTGAGAAATGCATACAACCATGTTGTGTAAAAACTACAAAATCATTCATGTTAACTCAGCTCCAAGTTGTGAAAAAGGTTCCAAATTATACATTACATGACCTTCACTGCACAAACAAGTCCAATAATGTAACCATTTTAATGCAATTAACCAAAACGACAAAATGTAACTTGTTTGCTTTAACTGAGGTAGTCAGACGAAGTTAAGTAGACAACCATAATAATGGAGCAAAAACAAATACATTGAACCATGTTGGATTTCCTTTTTGCATAATTTGGAGCAGGCTACACGTGGATTTGGTCCACATTTTATCTAAAGTTTGTATTTGTCCATTTCCATCCAGTGTTCCTTAAAACGTCATGGACCGAAGCACCACTGTACTCTTGGGGGCCTGTGTATGACAACAACCTAATGTAAGGGCTCGTGCAAAGCCAACAGATAAAGCGTCTAGCTTTCATTTTTGCGGAAACTTATTAAATTTTTCCCCATTTTATAATTAGCTTATTGAGACAGACTGCCGAGAAATATGATGAAAAATTTCCAAGCAAAATATGTTTTTTAAAACATTTGTACGCACGTACAACACTTCAGACCTCCAGTACATTTGTATGTGGAATTAAATTATGGACTGGATTAAGCACGGCTGTTATGATCCGCTGCCCGGATCATATTTTGATTTCGATTTTTGAGTCTTTTTGTGTTTTCTGTTAGTTTGGGACTCCTTTGGCTCTTGTTTGTGCACTTCTCAATTTGGTTTCCATAGTTACTCATTATTTTCACCTACCGCCTGTTCCGAACGTGCACCAGTCTTGTGATTACTTCTCCGTTCATTCAGTCTTGCTTCCTAATTTGTCGTCGCACAACAAGTAATGACGTTTTGTTACCCGCTCGTTACCTGCTAACTTCCACGCTAGGCTATTTTGTTTTCCAGCTCTCATGCTAGCTCTTTTAGTTTTTTTTCAGTCTGATTTATATTTTAAATAAATCATTTTTCCTACCTGCTACCTATGTCTGAAGCCCGTTTTCATCCCTGGAAGAACTAAACCCGCATCACCATGCGCCCCACTCGTTACAGTAGGAAGCAAGACTGAATGAACGGAGAAGGCAGCCTTAAATAAAGACCGCAATCACAAGACAGGTGCACGTTCGGAACAGGCGGCAGGTGAAAATAATGAGTAACTATGGAAACCAAACTGAGAGGTGCACAAACAAGACCCGAAGGAGTCCAAAACTAACAGAAAAAACAAAAAGACTCAAAAATCTAAATCAAACTTAGAAATACAAAAGGGTCCTCTGTCCCATAAGGACATTCGGTCCCTAAATATGATCTGGGTAGCGGATCATAACAAAAGCAATCAAAAATGTACTAATATGATCCACTTCAAGAAACTCTTCAAACTTAAAGTGTTTACAAAGTACAAAGTAGAACCATGATAAACATTCTGAATGTATTTCATCGATCCACTTATTCATTCTCAATATAATCCTACTTATCTCACAGTATGAAATGTAACTTGTACTTCACTGAGTATTATTTATTTATTTATTTTTATTGTGATTACTTATGGAGTGTATTGTGAATAAATTGAGAACAGGAGGTGAACAAGTGAATTGTGAAGTGAATTATATTTATATAGCGCTTTTCTCTAGTGACTCAAAGCGCTTTACATAGTAAAACCCAATATCCAAGTTACATTTAAACCAGAGTGGGTGGCACTGGGAGCAGATGGGTAAAGAGCTTTTGCCCAAGGACACAACGGCAGTGACTAGGATGGCAGAAGCGGGAATCGAACCTGCAACTCTCAAGCTGCTGGCACGGCCACTCTACCAACCGAGCTATGCCGCCCCAAAGGTTTTAGCAATTGTTATGTAAAAGAAAAGTCCAAAATGTTGAAGAAGCCATATTGGACCAAAAAAAAAGAAAAATTTAAATCTGTCTGGAGCCGCATAAAATTAAAAGCCTTGTATAAGTGTTACAATGAAGACAACACATGATGTAAGTGTCTATATTAGCTATATTAACCTACTATCAGAATTACTTTAAAAGATTTATAGAAGTGTTATAATGAAGGCAACACATAATGTAAGTCAATCAATCAATCAATGTTTACTTATATAGCCCTAAATCACTAGTGTCTCAAAGGGCTGCACAAACCACCACGACATCCTCGGTAGGCCCACATAAGGGCAAGGAAAACTCACACCCAGTGGGACGTCGGTGACAATGATGACTATGAGAACCTTGGAGAGGAGGAAAGCAATGGATGTCGAGCGGGTCTAACATGATACTGTGAAAGTTCAATCCACAATGGATCCAACACAGTCGCGAGAGTCCAGTCCAAAGCGGATCCAACACAGCAGCGAGAGTCCCGTTCACAGCGGAGCCAGCAGGAAACCATCCCAAGCGGAGGCGGATCAGCAGCGCAGAGATGTCCCCAGCCGATACACAGGCGAGCAGTACATGGCCACCGGATCGGACCGGACCCCCTCCACAAGGGAGAGTGGGACATAGGAGAAAAAGAAAAGAAACGGCAGATCAACTGGTCTAAAAAGGGAGTCTATTTAAAGGCTAGAGTATACAAATGAGTTTTAAGGTGAGACTTAAATGCTTCTACTGAGGTGGCATCTCGAACTGTTACCGGGAGGGTGGGATTAAATAAGCTCTGCTTCTTCCTACTCCTTTTCGAACATGTTGAATAGAGAAACTGGAAATTGTGATGTATCGTGTTGTCTGCACGCATGTTCGAAACAAACTCAAACTCAAGCATCCATCCATCCATTTTCTACCGCTTATTCCCTTTCGGGGTCGCGGGGGGCGCTGGCGCCTATCTCAGCTACAATCGGGCGGAAGGCGGGGTACACCCTGGACAAGTCGCCACCTCATCGCAGGGCCAACACAGATAGACAGACAACATTCACACTCACATTCACACACTAGGGCCAATTTAGTGTTGCCAATCAACCTATCCCCAGGTGCATGTCTTTGGAAGTGGGAGGAAGCCGGAGTACCCGGAGGGAACCCACGCATTCACGGGGAGAACATGCAAACTCCACACAGAAAGATTTCACCCAAAAATGCAAGCATTTTTCAAAACCTTGAAAACACAACATTAAAATTCGAGCATTTTCACATTTTTTAAGCGATTGAAATGTCCCCCGTTACTCGAGTGGAATAACCCAAATATTATTATCCGTCTGTTTTGTAGGATTCAAAGAGGACTTACCTTGAGTTTGTCATAGCGATCCCCCAGTGCGGCGACTTGGTGGTCCCTGTGTCGCCCCACCAGCTTGCACAAGGCACAGATCAACTGTTCGTCCGTCACACAGTACATGTTGACCTTCTGGTCCTCGTGCTCCACGCACATGACCCCTCGGACCTGGGAGTCCAGCAGGGGCTCGATGAGGCGGTGGCCCGTGAAGGGCTTCTTGTTCGGGTGTGTGGCTTTGAGGCACTCGTCGCAGTAGGACACCTCGCACGTGACGCAGGTCTTCACGGCGTCCTGCGGCGGCTCCTGCTCGCAGAACTGACACTGCACCCTGTGGCCGGGCTGCGTCATGGCGCCGGCGTCGGGGGCGGCTCGTTCCCGCCGGGTCTGGCTGGGCGAGTTGGGTCCGCTCAGGGATGCCTTCTGGTAGCGGTCGATGATGTTCTGGAGGGTGACGTTGCGCTTCAGTCCCTCGAGGCCTCTCTGGCTGAGGTTGATGACATAGCGGCAAGTCGGGCACGGGAAGGCGCGGATGGACTGGACGGGCTCGCTGGGGGTGCAGTGCGACACCAGGATGCGGTGGGCGCAGTTGGAACAAAGGCTGTGAGCGCAAGGCAAGAGAAGCGGGTCCTCAAAGAGCTCCAGACAAATTGGGCATGTCAGCTCGGACTCCAGCGTTTCCATTTTCAGGACCAACGAAGAGGAGTCGGCGGCAAAATCCAGGGAAGCTGCTCAGCTATCTGCAACACAATTAGGAACCGTGATGAGACCTAAAAACTAAACTATCTCTTCCACCGTCCTCAAAACTCTCTGCAGAGACTTCCAGTCTGAGGCAGTTAGGTCCGTTAGCGAAGAAAATCCATATATTAGCCCCACCGTTTTATAAGCCGCCGGGTTCAAAGCGTTGGGAAAAAGTCCGGAAAAATATGTTAATTGTTTTAGATAGAAGAAAACAACAATACTTGTTTTATGAGACGGAGCCCTAGGCAACTACCTGTGTTTGCCCCAGATAAAAATTGGCCTCAGTTCCCAAAATTTTACTGAGTGTTGTTAAAAGGAAAGGCCATGTAACACAGTGGTAAAAATGCCTCTGTGCCAACTTTATTGCAATGTGTTGCTGTCATTAAAGTATAAGTTAATATTATTTGAAAAAAAAAGAAGTTTCTCAGTTAGAACATTAAATATATTGTCTTTGCAGTCTATTAAATTGAATACAAGTTGAAAAGGATTTGCCAATCATTGTATTCTGTTTTTATTCATGCTTTACACAACTTGCCAACTTCCCTGGTTTTGGGTTTTGTATATTTGCAGTATGATACATTGCACTACTGCATACCACAATAATCATAAGCCCAATAGTAAAGTGTAAAATGTAGATGAATTCATCTTATTTGATAAACTAGTGAATGTTTCATATTTATGTACACAAAAACACAGCAGCCGACGTGCCAGATCTACTATTAGGTCGTTGCTTCGAGATTCCCCCAGAGGCCAGTGCAGCGAAGATGCAACAAATTGCTTCCCTATCAACAACACCCGGGGAGTTGAACTCTGTTCGTCGTGCCTGCAGAGTGACACACACACACACACACACACACACACACACACACACCATGGACTGCAAATAAAGACACATACTCCCATGGGTCTGTGCGGAAAATTAAATGTTGTTGTTTTGTGCAATTACAATAAAGTTCCTTTTTTTCCTTCCTTACTTCATTCCTATAAAGCCAGGGGTCAGAAGTCCAAAATGTTGAAGAAGCCATATTGGACCAAAAAAAAAAAAAAATTTAAATCTGTCTTGAGCCGCATAAAATTAAAAGCCTTGTATAAGTGTTACAATGAAGACAACACATGATGTAAGTGTCTATATTAACTATATTAACCTACTATCAAAATTACTTTAAAAGACTTATAGAAGTGTTATAATGAAGGCAACACATAATGTAAGTGTCTATATTAGCTATATTTGCCTACTTCCATCCTCAAAACTCTCTGCAGACACTTCCAGTCTGAGGCAGTTAGGTCCGTTAGCGAAGAAAATCCATATATTAGCCCCACCGTTTTATAAGCCGCCGGGTTCAAAGCGTTGGGAAAAAGTCCGGAAAAATATGTTAATTGTTTTAGATAGAAGAAAACAATAATAATTGTTTTATGAGACGGAGCCCTAGGCAACTGCCTGTGTTTGCCCCAGATAAGTAGAAATAGACAAATACTGTTAAAATACCATATTTTATAAATCCTATTCCAGAAAAAGTATACATGGACCTTCTCTCTCTGATGTCGGTCATGTCCCGAAAGGTTTTAGGCTCCTTTAGTTTTGAGGTCTGATCACAGTTAAGGACTCCTCTTCCTCTGTTGGAATAATTATCTATATATTATCACACAACTTTATGCTTAAGGGCCGTTGCTATAGTTAGCCTTAGTGGCTCCCTAGGCCTCTTTCGAGATGTGTGAAAATGGAAAAAGATGAAGAAAAAAATAAAAAATTGTTTTAATATATTTTCTGTAAGAGAACAAACATGACACGTACCTTCCTAATTGTTAGAAATCCCACTGTTTATGTCATACATGCTCCACTGAAGAGAGTATTTGGCAAGCACCGTTTTGTCCTACTAATTTCAGCGATCCTTGAACTCACCGTCGTTTGTTTACATGTACAACTTTCTTCGACGCTGCCACAGAAAGACGTGTTTTATGCCACTCCTTCTTTGTCTCATTTTGTCCACCGAATGTTTTATGCTGTGCATGAATGCACAACGGTGATCTTTGTTGATATTATCGACCTGTTAGATCAGGGGTCGGGACCCTTTTTGGCTGAGAGAGCCATGAAAGCCAAATATTTTAAAATGTATTTCCGTAAGAGCCGTATAACATTATTAACACCGAATACAACTGTCAGGTTCAAACACTGATGACATTTATTAAACAGACAAGAAGCAAGGAATTAAACAGAGACAGGAATCAATTTAGCTCAATGGAGAGCAACCCGTAGACCTGTACACTTGTAAAATTCTACGCCTCCTCGTTCATTTGGACTTTCCCGGATTACAACAACTAAATATGTGCATCTCCTATTCTTTTTAATGACATTGTTATTCTGAAGTTAGCAATACTTTTGACCATTAATGCGACTTCTTGAACAAGTGCGTTAAAAACGGATGGATAGATTAAAATGCATGAGAATGTTTTATATTTTTGAAGAATATTTTTAACACTGTGGTTACCAGCGGAATTATTAAATACTTATCCTGGTAAGCAACGTCAGCTAAGGTGCGGTTATCAAAAGAGCCACATCTGGCTCGAGAGCCATAGGTTCCCTACCCCTGTGTTATAGTGTTAATGAGGCAAATTTGGTCAGTGCATGACAGCAAGCTAATCGACGCTAACATGCTATTCAGGCTAGCTGTATGTACATATTGCATCATTATGCCTTGTTTGTAGGTATATTTGAGTTCATTTCCTTTACTTATGTCCTCGGTGTGTTTAATTTATATTTGCATGTCTCATGATACACTATCGGTATGTAATATTAGCTGCATTTCAGTTGTTTGTGAGCCATGTTGTTCCAGACCACAGCAAACGTAATCCAGCTTGCAAAGATTGTAATACATCTATTAAAAGAAGACAGCTTGCAGTTTCCTTTAACTTGGACACACACATCTATACCTTTGGCCATTCTGAGCCAGTAATTTCCAGAGCCTGTGAGAAGCCTGCATTTTACGAATTATTTCCTACGTTGCAAAAATGTGAAGAATGAAAATGAAAATGCAACATTTCTGTCAACGAAGATTTGCGTCAGCCTTTGAGTAAGCGATTAGGCTAATTTAGATAATATAGACACTTACATCATGTGTTGCCTTCATTATAACACTTATATGAGACTTTAATTTTATTTGCGGCTTCAGACAGATTTTTTTTTTGTATTTTTGGTCCAATATGGCTCTTTCTACATTTTAGCTTGCCGACCCCTGATCTAAATAAACCCTTGCATATAAGGCAACCAGTCTTTTTTCCTAGCATCTTTATACTGGGGTCAATACACTTTTGGTTACCAGACTGAGGTACATAAAACGGGGTAAATATTATGAATACCCCTCAGCACGGCACAATACACTGCAATAGATGGCGCGGGTGTACCTAATAAAGTGTACGGTGCAGTTTGGAACATGGGAAAGTACGCTGCCCTTTCTGCCTGTATAATCTGCCTTAACACCTTTTAATTTGGCCCAAAGAGTACTTGCACCCTCCCTCTGCCAAACACACACACACACACACACACACACACACACACACTCACACACACACTTGTATTTGTTACCTTCTTGAGACCTCCGAAAAATGCCTAACCCCTTTCCAACCACCCTTTTTAGATGTATATAAAGATTTGTATTTACAACATTAATAATATATACATACTGTCCAAATGTAAAAAAGCTTGTTGTAAAAAATGAGTTGGAATTTCACAAGAAAAAAGTCACAATTTCATAAGAAAAACTTTGAATTTTGGCAGTATTATAATAAAAGTTGTCATTTTACTCAACCAGTACTCTGGAATGCCCTCCCGGTAACAGTTCGAGATGCCACCTCAGTAGAAGCATTTAAGTCTCACCTTAAAACTCATTTGTATACTCTAGCCTTTAAATAGACTCCCTTTTTAGACCAGTTGATCTGCCGTTTCTTTTCTTTTTCTTCTATGTCCCACTCTCCCTTGTGGAAGGGGTCCGGTCCGATCCGGTGGCCATGTACTGCTTGCCTGTGTATCGGCTGGGGACATATCTGCGCTGCTGATCTGCCTCCGCTTGGGATGGTTTCCTGCTGGCTCCGCTGTGAACGGGACTCTCGCTGCTGTGTTGGATCCGCTTTGGACTGGACTCTTGCGACTGTGTTGGATCCATTATGGATTGAACTTTCACAGTATCATGTTAGACCCGCTCGACATCCATTGCTTTCCTCCTCTCCAAGGTTCTCATAGTCATCATTGTCACCGACGTCCCACTGGGTGTGAGTTTTCCTTGCCCTTATGTGGGCCTACCGAGGATGTCGTAGTGGTTTGTGCAGCCCTTTGAGACACTAGTGATTTAGGGCTATATAAGTAAACATTGATTGATTGAAAAGTTTACATGCAAAATTGAACATTTGTGCAATAATATGAGAAAAATTGGAATTTGACCAAAAAAAAATGCTTAAAATGTTGTGCTCGATAAAAGTCACAATTTTATAAGAAAAATGTCCAATTTTGGCAGAATTATAATAATAATAATCTTAATTTTACTTGGCAAATGTCATAATTTTACTAAAAAAAATCACTGTTTTACAAGGACAACAAAAAATGGGTGAGATTGTCATTAAAGTCAGAATATTATGAGACAAATGTAAGCATTTTGCATTAAAAAAATAATACTTTTACATCAAAAAGTAATGATTTTTACGAGAAAATATTACAATATAAAAACAGAAATAATGTGAGAAATTGTTCCCATTTTTATAAGAATAAAGTTGAGGCATTGTGAGAAAAACACTATTTAATTTTTTTATTTATTTGTAATTGGTTTTTAATCTTCATTATCTACTTCAAGTCATTCCAGTATGTCTCTATATACATACAGTATTTATTAAAGTTTTTAAAAATTAATTACAAAAATAGAATACATATTATATTTATATACAGTATGCCTATTTTTTTAAATTGATTTAAAAAAAGAATACTGTATGTATATAGAGACATACTGTAATAACTAGAAGTAAATAAAGACGATTAAAAAACAATTACAAACAAACTAACTTAAAACAGTCTTTTTCTCACAATGCCTCAACTTTTTTTCTTATAAAATTGGGAACAATTTCTCATATTCTTTCTGTTTTTATAAAATTGCAATATTTTCTCGTAAAAGTATTACTTTTTTATGTACTGTAGTGTATTTGTTCATCCCATGGTCACATATGGGATGCGGGCTGTCTTACGTCAGCGCCGCAACTCGTAAAATCAGCTGTTGACCCGACGTTTTTTTTGGGGGATCAATTGGTAAGTCCTTCTTTAGCTTCCGTCTAGTTTTATCATATATTGCTGCCTTTGCACCTGTCAATGTTTACTTTTGCATATACATGAAATAAATAAAAAATCCTGACTTTGGAGCAATGTTCACAGACTCTAGTATTTGGCTCTCTATTCGATGCAATGGTTTTCCGTGTATTGGGACAATTGTTTTGGTCCTGACTTGCTCATATGGAAGGTACTTTTCAATACGCAAATACAAGAACACACACGCACGCACACACACACACGCACACACACACACACACACACGCGTCTTCCGTCCATATGTTCCAGCGAAGACTGACAGCTCAGCCAAGCAGAAGTGGATTGGCCCGCTTGCTGATAGCTGGGCCTCCATCCACACCATCACACACACACTAAAGCTTTTGTTTCCCGAGCTGGGTCAGACACCCCAGCTGTGAGTGGGTGGACCCCCCCTCCCCGAACCCCAACCCCCTTTTACCTCCTTTGCTCGTTAAGTGTGAAGAGGGCAAAAAGCTCGTTATAGAGGAGAGTTTAAAGGCATTAAGGAAGCAACAATTATCTTCCAGCTATAGTCACGGTCAAAAGGAGCTCATCCGAGCATGTTTCTTGTGCGTTTTATCACACTTGTGGCGCCCCCTGTGGGTTGCACCTACAATGTTTTGAAAGACACATTAGCACAAATAACCTTACAGTTTAATCTTTAATACACAAATGGTCAATGAATTATGCTTCAAATGCCATTTCATTTAAACCCGGGGGTCTGCAACCCGCAGCTCAAGAGCCACATGCGGCTCTTTAGTGACACCCTGGTGGCTCCATGGAGCTTTTTCGAAAATGTATGGAAATGGGAAAAAAAAAATGGGGTGAAAAAATGTTTTTGTTGTATACAAATACACGACACAAACCTTCCTAACTGTTAGAAAGCCCGCTGTTTTAATATGGTTATGCTTCGCTGATGAAAGTATTTGGCGAGCGCCGTTTTGTCCTACCAATTCCAGCCGCCCTTGACCTCACCGTTGTGTGGACTGCAACTCAATGGTTTGTTTGCATGTACACAGAAAGACGTGTCCTATGCCACTCCTTCTTTGTCTCATTTTGTGCACCAAACGTTTTATACTGTGCGTGAATGCGCAAAGGTGAGCTTCGTTGATGTTATTGACTCGTGAGGAGTGCTAATCAGGCTTTTTTGGTCACTGCATGACTGCAAGCTAAACGATGCTAACATGCTATTTAGGCTAGCCGGATGTACATATTGCGTCATTATCAATCAATCAATCAATCAATGTTTACTTATATAGCCCTAAATCACTAGTGTCTCAAAGGGCTGCACAAACCACTACGACATCCTCGGTAGGCCCACATAAGTGCAAGGAAAACTCACACCCAGTGGGACATCGGTGACAATAATGACCCAGTGGGACGTCGGTGACAATGATGACTATGAGAACCTTGGAGAGGAGGAAAGCAATGGATGTCGAGCGGGTCTAACATGATACTGTGAAAGTTCAATCTATAATAGATCCAACACAGTCGCGAGAGTCCAGTCCAAAGCGGATCCAACACAGCAGCGAGAGTCCCGTTCACAGCGGAGCCAGCAGGAAACCATCCCAAGCGGAGGCGGATCAGCAGCGCAGAGATGCCCCCAGCCGATACACAGGCAAGCAGTACATGGCCACCGGATCGGACCGGACCCCTTCCACAAGGGAGAGTGGGACATAGAAGAAAAAGAAAAGAAACGGCAGATCAACTGGTCTAAAAAGGGAGTCTATTTAAAGGCTAGAGTATACAAATGAGTTTTAAGGTGAGACTTAAATGCTTCTACTATATTTAATTTCCTTTACTTATGTCCACTATTATTTGTCCATGTTTCATGAGACATTATCTGAACATAATATTGGCTGCATATCTGATCGTTGATTGTGTGCAATGTTGTTCCAGACCACAGCAAATGTTACCCAGCTTGCAAAGATTGTAACAAATCCATTAGAAGAAGAAAGTTTCCTTTAACTTGGACACACACATTTATACCTTTCGCAATTCTAAGACAGTAATTTCCAGGAGTTATGTCACCTTCAGAGAAGTTTTACTAATGTTTTTCAATGTTCTAAAAATGTGAAGAATAAATATAACATTTCAACATTTCTGTCAACAAAGATTTGCCTCAGCCTGCGACACAGTCATTTTGATAGTAGGCTAATATGGCTAATTAGCTACTTACATCATGTGTTATCGTCATTATAACACTTATATAAATATAAAAAAATTTTGAGGCTCCAGACAGATTACTTTTTTTGTATTTGTGATTTAATATGGCCTTTTCAACATTTTGGGTTACCAACCCCTAATTTAAACTAATCCAGCACACATTTTGCACACATGTGCAAGTCAGTCCTCTGAAGGCGTGTACCAAATTTTGTGGTGATTCGACAAAAGAACCTTAATATAAGTGTGTGAGAAATGTCAAGTAAATCCGACTTAAGAGGTACAATAACAGCACTGCTTAAAGATGTATTTGTCTGAAAAATAATAGCACAGCCAACCCAGTCGGGGTGAAGAATGTTCTGAATTGGGTTGTACGGTATAAAAGTATTAGTATAATACCGCGAGACTAATGAATCATATTCGGTACTATACCGCCTCTGAAAAAGTACCGATCCTCCACCTCGCCGCACCGTTGTCGTCACGTCGTGTCATTGCTGGTTTACGAGCAGAGGAGCATGTTCGGCAGCGCACAATCCCGGAGTACTTACAAGCAGAAAATGTGTGTGGACAGAAAAGGGAGAACGAACGCATTTAGGCTTAAAAACTAACGATAAAGGGGAAGTTATAACACTGAAACACCCTCAGGAAGAGATACTTTAAAAATGGCTAAAGTCCAGCCCCAGTCTGCAGTGTTTTAGCTACTTCAAAATCACTAATCCTTGCCTCCATGGCGACAAATAAAGTAAGTTTCTTACAAGTATCATCCCTGCATGACGAGGAATAGCTAAACATGCTTCACTACACACCGTAGCTCACCGGCATAAAAAAATGTAAACAAACGCCAATGCTTGATCTACACCTGACATCCACTGTAATGATACCAAGTACAGGAGTGTATCTAGTCTATACTATTATGATTACGTTGATATTTTTACACAACATCATCTTTCCTTTAAAAAAATGTATGTTTACAAACTTCGAAAATATGTCCCTGGGCACATCAGGACTTCGAATATGACCAACGTATGATCTTGTAACGACTTCGTATCGGATTGATACCCAAATATGTGGTATCATCCAAAACTAATGTAAAACATCCAAACAACAGAAGAATAAGTGATTATTACATTTTAACAGAAGTGTAGATCGAACATGTTAAAAGAGAAAGTAAGCAGATATTAACAGTAAATGAACAAGTAGAATAATAATTCATTTTCTACCACTTGTCCTTAATAATTTTGACAAAATAATAGAATGATAAATGACACAATATGTTACTGCATATGTCAGCAGACTAAATTAGGAGCCGTTGTTTGTTTACTTACAAATAAAAGACAAGTTATTTTAAATGTTCACTATTTTATTTAAGGTCCAACTTGCAATAAGAAAGATATGTTTTGTTAAAATAAACCCAATAATGCAATTTTTTGTGGTCCCCTTTATTTAGAAAAGAACCAAAAAGTATCAAAATACCTTTGGTACCGGTAAACGAACGGAGGGCACACAATTGATAGACGGTTGCAATATTCAATCAGATCATGAGTAGCCCATCTAGGTAGCCTTATGTTAAATCACAAGTAGCCCATCTAGGTAGCCTTATGCTAAAACACAAGTAGCCCACCAAGGTAGCCTTATGGTAAATCACAAGTAGCCCATTTAGGTAGCTTTATGGTAAATCACAAGTAGCCTATCTAGGTAGCCTTATGGTAAATCACAAGTAGCCCATTTAGGTAGCTTTATGTTAAATCACAAGTAGCCCATCTAGGCAGCCTTATGTTAAATCACAAGTAGCCCATCTTGTGATTACGTTAAACCACGAGTAGCCCATCTAGGTAGCCTTATGTTATATTACGAGTAGACCATTTAGGTAGCCTTATGTTAAATCACGAGTAGCCCATCTAGGTAGCCTTATGCTAAAACACAAGTAGCCCACCAAGGTAGCCTTATGGTAAATCACAAGTAGCCCATCTAGGTAGCCTTATGCTAAAACACAAGTAGCCCACCAAGGTAGCCTTATGGTAAATCACAAGTAGCCCATTTAGGTAGCTTTATGTTAAATCACAAGTAGCCCATCTAGGTAGCCTTATGCTAAAACACAAGTAGCCCACCAAGGTAGCCTTATGGTAAATCACAAGTAGCCCATTTAGGTAGCTTTATGGTAAATCACAAGTAGCCCATTTAGGTAGCTTTATGTTAAATCACAAGTAGCCCATCTAGGCAGCCTTATGTTAAATCACAAGTAGCCCATCTTGTGATTACGTTAAACAACGAGTAGCCAATCTAGGTAGCCTTATGTTATATTACGAGTAGACCATTTAGGTAGCCTTATGTTAAATCACGAGTAGCCCATCTAGGTAGCCTTATGGTAAATCACAAGTATCCCACCAAGGTAGCCTTATGGTAAATCACAAGTAGCCCATTTAGGTAGCTTTATGTTAAATCACAAGTAGCCCATCTAGGTAGCCTTACGTTAAATCACGAGTAGCCCATCTAGGCAGCCTTATGTTAAATCACAAGTAGCCCATCTTGTGATTACGTTAAACCACGAGTAGCCCATCTAGGTAGCCTTATGTTATATTACGAGTAGACCATTTAGGTAGCCTTATGTTAAATCACGAGTAGCCCATCTAGGTAGCCTTATGCTAAAACACAAGTAGCCCACCAAGGTAGCCTTATGGTAAATCACAAGTAGCCCATCTAAGTAGCCTTATGCTAAAACACAAGTAGCCCACCAAGGTAGCTTTATGTTAAATCACAAGTAGCCCATCTAGGCAGCCTTATGTTAAATCACAAGTAGCCCATCTTGTGATTACGTTAAACCACGAGTAGCCCATCTAGGTAGCCTTATGTTATATTACGAGTAGACCATTTAGGTAGCCTTATGTTAAATCACGAGTAGCCCATCTAGGTAGCCTTATGCTAAAACACAAGTAGCCCACCAAGGTAGCCTTATGGTAAATCACAAGTAGCCCATCTAGGTAGCCTTATGGTAAATCACAAGTATCCCACCAAGGTAGCCTTATGGTAAATCACAAGTAGCCCATTTAGGTAGCTTTATGTTAAATCACAAGTAGCCCATCTAGGTAGCCTTACGTTAAATCACGAGTAGCCCATCTAGGTAGCCTTATGCTAAAACACAAGTAGCCCACCAAGGTAGCCTTATGGTAAATCACAAGTAGCCCGTCTAGGTAGCCTTATGGTAAATCACAAGTAGCCCATCTAGGTAGCCTTATGCTAAAACACAAGTAGCCCACCAAGGTAGCCTTATGTTAAATCACAAGTAGCCCATCTAGGCAGCCTTATATTAAATCACAAGTAGCCCATCTTGTGATTACGTTAAACCACGAGTAGCCCATCTAGGTAGCCTTATGTTATATTACGAGTAGCCCATTTAGGTAGTCTTATATTAAATCAAAAGTAGCCCATCTAGGTAGCCTTATGTTAAACATGACAATCACAAATTGGGATTTGCAAAAGGAGGACGTAGCAACAGAGCATAGAAATTATAATTAAATTTGATTTTAACCCACATAGGGTTGAACAAGGATATTTAAGGACAAACAAAATCGTGTGAGACGAGGTTGGCCGACCCCGGAACCTAGCTAAGCTACTTGAATCAACCAACTGGCTTATACGGCGTCGGATGGGTCCTACATATTGTGAGATCAAATATTGTATTTCTTTATTTTTTCACGTTTATTATGTTTTATTTACAATTATTTCAATTCGGAAGGTGCCACCTAAGATATATTTGAAGCGGGTTTATTGATTTTCAAATGTGCCAAAACATAGCCCGTTTAGAACACTGTTGAGGGGATTCAATGGTCGTTTTCTGTATCGTAATTCTCCAGCCGTGGTCTTGCGGCGACATAAATGATGGTGTTTCGAGAGGTATTTATTGAAGTCGGACTAAGTAGGACCTCACTGAAGGGCCTATGTGGGAAACGCAGGGCCCGCCACTGTGAAGGGTATTGTTTACACTTCAACCAGATGAACACATAAAACAAATTATAAAAAATGTGTCGGAGTTGAAACTGTGCCTGAACAAGTACTCCAAAAAAATGGAAAACATGGAAATTGTTGTAAAGTTATAGGAATAAAAATGTTTCATTCTAATGGAATTTTAAACAGAATAATAATAATAATAATAATAATAATAATAATAAAGCACTTTACATTGAGCAAACAACCTCAAAGTGCTGCAGTGTATTAAAAAAATTATAAAAAGATGATACAAATAAATACAAATAAAAACTAGAACAGCCTAATTGCTAGAACTAGTATGCATACATTAAAAAAAAGGATTGTTTTTGGTTGGAGCGAACATTTCAGCCCAGCACCACACACGGCTAAAAGTCTTCTCTTTTCATCGCATGATTACACAGTATTTTGGACATCTGTGTTGCTGAATCTTTTGCAATTTGTTCAATTATTAATGGAGACGTCAAAGAAGAATGCTGTTGGTGGAAAGCGGTGGATTGAAGCTGCCTTTAGCAACCGAAACACAGCCGGTGTTTCTTTGTTTATTGTGAAGCTTTAACACAGAGCGGTCAAGCGAACATGTTTCTCTACGTCAACCAGTTAGATTTTGGATGGGAAAATTGTGATATTAAGTTGGCTCTTACCGGAGACTTGAGTGGATTATACGACCTCATCCTGCAGCTCAAAAAGGCAGCTGTGATCTTGGCTCCTCGGCTTCTCCACAGCTATCCGACTTTCAGGTATGACTTTATAATCTCACTAAAATACTTTTAACACAATGAGCAGATAAGGGATTTTCCAGAATTATCCT
This sequence comes from Nerophis ophidion, assembly GCF_033978795.1. Taxonomy (NCBI): domain Eukaryota; kingdom Metazoa; phylum Chordata; class Actinopteri; order Syngnathiformes; family Syngnathidae; genus Nerophis; species Nerophis ophidion. The sequence continues at coordinate 8,130,302 of NC_084629.1, forward strand.
AGTAAATGTGTCTAATTACATCTGAAACGCTCCCACTGCCGCCGCCTGGAGCCGTCGCCCTTTTTTTTTTTTTTTTAGAGCTTCACTCTAACTTTCCTCATCCACGGATCTTTCATTCTCGCTCAAATTAATGGGGAATTCGTCGCTTTCTCGGTCCGAATAGCTCTTGCTGCTGGAGGCTATGATTACAAATAATGTGAGGATGTGAGGAGCCCTACAACCCGTGAGGTCTGCTACTTCCGGTACAGGCAAGGCTTTTTTATTGGCGACCAAAAGTTGCAAACTTTATCGTCGATGTTCTCTACTAAATCCTTTCAGCAAAAATATGGCGATATCGCGAAATGATCAAGTATGACACATAAAATGGACCTGCTATCCCCGTTTAAATAAGAAAATCTCATTTCAGTAGGCTTGGAAGGTTTGTTTGCATCAGTGGTGTCGGAAATACGGCCTGGTTTCATCTGACCCGCGGGATGAGTTTGCTAAGTATAAAAATGAGCCAAAATGTTTTCAATTAAAGAAACCGCTGTTCTAAATGTGTCCACTGGATGTCGCAATAGCAATTATTTGTATCTTTGTAGATGATGATACAAATGAGCAAACTACATATATGACATCCTGTAATTTGATTTTGATATTATGTTTTTTATCTTGATGGATTGGAAATGAACACCAATGATTTGACTGATGAACATTATCACGTCATTTATTCAGAAAGTATAAATAATGACAAATAAAGATACATGTAAGTGTAAAAAAACAACAACATTAGGATTTGTACATTTTCAGTACGTGTTTGTTGTATTTTTAAACAAAGAAAACAATCTGAAGTTGTCTTTATTTTTAAGTTATCGTGCCGTGATTTCACCAGTCCGGCCCACTTGGGAGTACATTTTTCTCCCAAGTGGCCCCCTGATCTAAAATGAGTCTGACACCCCTGCTTTTCATAGTGGTGCTGCACAAAACTTGCTGTTTTGTTGCCAAGACTGAAGCCAGCTCAGGTGACCTCTAGGCGGTTTTCAAAATAAAAGATACGGATTTGCAAACAAGCTAAAGATCTAAAACTTATCAAACGAATTGCATCGGTTTGAGCTGGAACAAAACGGCAAACGCTCTGACGACATTTTACCCACCGGTGGATTTCGCCCCGCTCTGCTCTGCTGCTGCTGGCGACACATTACTGCGGAGGGAACACGACCTTTGACCCAAACTGGGAACTTCATATCCTCAAGAGCAGAGGAGGAGGCATCGGGACCAAAATTGCTGCGGCTTGCAAAATGTCCCCCGTTAATCCCGCGACAGGCAGAGACTGATTGAGCGAGACTGGAACCAGCACAACAGGAAAAGTTGCCCGACAATTCCAGGAAAGCTTCAGCTCCACCTACAGCCGGAGGCATGGTCCGCACAAGAAGAGTGTGTGTGTGTGTGTGCAGTGTGTGTGTGTGTGTGTGTGTGCAGTGTGTGTTCTTGTATTTCTACCCTTCTTGAGACATCAACAATGAAAAGTACCTTCCATATGAGGAGCGGTGAACAAGTTAGGACATAAATCATGGTCCCAATACGGAAAACCATAGCATCTAATAGAGAATGTCTCATTAGCACCCCTGGTGGTGAAATCTATCAAAATTATCAAAAAAATGCACCCCTCTGGTCAACATATGAAATAACAAGTGTGTGTAAGATATTGAAATGCATCCCCTTTGGCCAAAATAAATACAATTAAATGAATAATAATGTATATGAAGACATACCGTAATAACTTGAAGTAACTAATGAAGATAAAAAAAACATTACAAACAAAAATTTCAGAAAAAAACCCAACAAAAAACTAAATGCAGTCTTTTTCTTTTATAAAATTGGGAACAATTTCTCATATTCTTTCCGTTTCTGTAATATTGCAATAGTTTCTCACGAAAATATTACTCTTTTATGCAAAATGGTGACATTTCTCATTCAAAATTCTGACTTATCACAATTTTGCCCATTTTTTTGTTGTTCTTGTAAAATAGTGGCATTTTTGTCGTAAAATGATGACTTTTGTCATATTTTTGCCAAGTAAAATTCAGATTATTATTATAATATTGCTGCGATGAGGTGGCGACTTGTCCAGAGTGTACCCCGCCTTCCGCCCGATTGTAGCTGAGATAGGCGCCAGCGCCCCCCGCAACCCCAAAAGGGAATAAGCGGTAGAAAATGGATGGATGGATTATAATATTGCCAACATTTGAAAGTTTTCTTATAAAATTGTGACTTTTGTCGAGTAAAATTATGACTTTTACCTAAAAATATCAACATTTGAAGCTTTTTTGGTAAAATTGCAATTGCCATTGAGTAAAATTCCAACTTTTATCATAATGTTGCAAACATGTTCCGTTTTTGTGGTAAAATGTTGACTTGGGTGGAGTAAAATGACAACTTTTATTATAATACTAGAGGTAGGCATTTTTCGGAGGTCTCAAGAAGGTAACACATATAAGACAGTGTGTGTGTGTGTTCTTGTATTTCTACCCTTCTTGAGACATCAACAATGAAAAGTACCTTCCATATGAGGAGCGGTGAACAAGTTAGGACATAAATCATGGTCCCAATACGGAAAACCATAGCATCTAATAGAGAATGTCTCATTAGCACCCCTGGTGGTGAAATCTATCAAAATTATCAAAAAAATGCACCCCTCTGGTCAACATATGAAATAACAAGTGTGTGTAAGATATTGAAATGCATCCCCTTTGGCCAAAATAAATACAATTAAATGAATAATAATGTATATGAAGACATACCGTAATAACTTGAAGTAACTAATGAAGATAAAAAAAACATTACAAACAAAAATTTCAGAAAAAAAACCAACAAAAAACTAAATGCAGTCTTTTTCTTTTATAAAATTGGGAACAATTTCTCATATTCTTTCCGTTTCTGTAATATTGCAATAGTTTCTCACGAAAACATTACTCTTTTATGCAAAATGGTGACATTTCTCATTCAAAATTCTGACTTATCACAATTTTGCCCATTTTTTTGTTGTTCTTGTAAAATAGTGGCATTTTTGTCGTAAAATGATGACTTTTGTCATATTTTTGCCAAGTAAAATTCAGATTATTATTATAATATTGCTGCGATGAGGTGGCGACTTGTCCAGAGTGTACCCCGCCTTCCGCCCGATTGTAGCTGAGATAGGCGCCAGCGCCCCCCGCAACCCCAAAAGGGAATAAGCGGTAGAAATGGATGGATGGATTATAATATTGCCAACATTTGAAAGTTTTCTTATAAAATTGTGACTTTTGTCGAGTAAAATTACGACTTTTACCTAAAAATATCAACATTTGAAGCTTTTTTGGTAAAATTGCAATTGCCATTGAGTAAAATTCCAACTTTTATCATAATGTTGCAAACAGGTTCCGTTTTTGTGGTAAAATGTTGACTTGGGTGGAGTAAAATGACAACTTTTATTATAATACTAGAGGTAGGCATTTTTCGGAGGTCTCAAGAAGGTAACACATATAAGACAGTGTGTGTGTGTGTTCTTGTATTTCTACCCTTCTTGAGACATCAACAATGAAAAGTACCTTCCATATGAGGAGCGGTGAACAAGTTAGGACATAAATCATGGTCCCAATACGGAAAACCATAGCATCTAATAGAGAATGTCTCATTAGCACCCCTGGTGGTGAAATCTATCAAACTTATAAAAAAAAAGTACTCCCCCTCTGGTCAACATATGAAATAACAAGTGTGTGTAAGAAATTGAAATGCATCCCCTTTGGCCAAATTAAAATAAAACTAAATAAATAATAAAGTATATAAAGACATACCGTAATAACTTGAAGTAACTAATGGAGATTAAAAAACGGTTACAAACAAAAAATTCTGGTAAAAAACAAAACAAAACAAGACGAAATAAATTTGGAACAATTTTTGGAACAATCTCAATAGTTTCTCGTGAAAATTTTACTTTTTTATGTAAAACTATTAATTTTTAATGCAAAATGGTGACATTTGTCATATAAGATTCTGACTTTTATCACAATTTTGCCCATTTTTTTGTTGTTCTTGTGACATAGTGGCATTTTTGGTGTATAATGATGACTTTTGTCGGAATTTTGTCAAGTAAAATTCTGATTATTATAATAATATTGCCAAAACTTGTAGGTTTTCTTGTAAAATTGTGACTTTTGTCGAGTAAAATGACGACTGTTTTAATAAAATTGCCAACATTTTAAGCTTTTCTTGTAGAATTTCGACTGCTATTGAGTAAAATTCAAACTTTTATCATAACATTACACACATGTTCCGTTTTTCTTGTAAAATTTTGACTTGCGTTGAGTAAAATTACGACTTCTATCATAACACTAGGGGTAGGCATTTTATGGAGGTCTTAAGAAGGTAACACATATAAGACAGTGTGTGTGTTCTTGTATTTCTACCCTTCTTGAGACATCAACAATGAAAAGTACCTTCCATATGAGGAGCGGTGAACAAGTTAGGACATAAATCATGGTCCCAGTACGGAAAACCATAGCATCTAATAGAGAATGTCTCATTAGCACCCCTGGTGGTGAAATCTATCAAAATCATCAAAAAAATGCACCCCCGCTGGTCAACATATGAAATAACAAGTGTGTGTAAGAAATTGAAATGCATCCCCTTTGGCCAAAAAAAAATCAAACTAAATAAATAATAATGTATATAAAGAAATACCGTAATAACTTGAAGTAACTAACGGAGATTAAAAAACAATTACAAACAAAAAAGTCTGGTAAAAAACAAAACAAAGCAAGACTAAACAATTTTTGGAACAATCTCAATAATTTCTCGCAAAAATATTACTTTTTTATGTAAAACTATTACTTTTAATGCAAAATGGTGGCATTTGTCATATAAAAATCTGACTTTTATCACAATTTTGCCCATTTTTTTGTTGTTCTTGTAACATAGTAGCATTTTTTGGTGTAAAATGATGACTTTTGTCAGAATTTTGTCAAGTTAAATTCTGATTATTATTATAATATTGCCGAAATTTGTAGGTTTTCTTGTAAAATTGTGACTTTTGTCGAGTAAAATGACGACTCTTTTCATAAAATTGCCAACATTTTAAGCTTTTCTTGTGGAATTGCAACTGCTATTGAGTAAAATTCCAACTTTTATCATAACATTGCACACATGTTCCATTTTTCTTGTAAAATTTTGACTTGCGTTGAGTAAAATTACGACTTCTATCATAACACTAGGGGTAGGCATTTTACGGAGGTCTTAAGAAGGTAACACATATAAGACAGTGTGTGTGTGTGTTCTTGTATTTCTACCCTTCTTGAGACATCAACAATGAAAAGTACCTTCCATATGAGGAGCGGTGAACAAGTTAGGACATAAATCATGGTCTCAATACGGAAAACCATAGCATCTAATAGAGAATGTCTCATTAGCACCCCTGATGGGGAAATCTATCAAAATTTTCAAAAAAATGCACATTTGAAGCTTTTTTGGTAAAATTGCAATTGCCATTGAGTAAAATTCCAACTTTTATCATAATGTTGCAAACAGGTTCCGTTTTTGTGGTAAAATGTTGACTTGGGTGGAGTAAAATGACAACTTTTATTATAATACTAGAGGTAGGCATTTTTCGGAGGTCTCAAGAAGGTAACACATATAAGACAGTGTGTGTGTGTGTGTTCTTGTATTTCTACCCTTCTTGAGACATCAACAATGAAAAGTACCTTCCATATGAGGAGCGGTGAACAAGTTAGGACATAAATCATGGTCCCAATACGGAAAACCATAGCATCTAATAGAGAATGTCTCATTAGCACCCCTGGTGGTGAAATCTATCAAACTTATAAAAAAAAAGTACTCCCCCTCTGGTCAACATATGAAATAACAAGTGTGTGTAAGAAATTGAAATGCATCCCCTTTGGCCAAATTAAAATAAAACTAAATAAATAATAAAGTATATAAAGACATACCGTAATAACTTGAAGTAACTAATGGAGATTAAAAAACGGTTACAAACAAAAAATTCTGGTAAAAAACAAAACAAAACAAGACGAAATAAATTTGGAACAATTTTTGGAACAATCTCAATAGTTTCTCGTGAAAATTTTACTTTTTTATGTAAAACTATTCATTTTTAATGCAAAATGGTGACATTTGTCATATAAGATTCTGACTTTTATCACAATTTTGCCCATTTTTTTGTTGTTCTTGTGACATAGTGGCATTTTTGGTGTATAATGATGACTTTTGTCGGAATTTTGTCAAGTAAAATTCTGATTATTATAATAATATTGCCAAAACTTGTAGGTTTTCTTGTAAAATTGTGACTTTTGTCGAGTAAAATGACGACTGTTTTAATAAAATTGCCAACATTTTAAGCTTTTCTTGTAGAATTTCGACTGCTATTGAGTAAAATTCAAACTTTTATCATAACATTACACACATGTTCCGTTTTTCTTGTAAAATTTTGACTTGCGTTGAGTAAAATTACGACTTCTATCATAACACTAGGGGTAGGCATTTTATGGAGGTCTTAAGAAGGTAACACATATAAGACAGTGTGTGTGTTCTTGTATTTCTACCCTTCTTGAGACATCAACAATGAAAAGTACCTTCCATATGAGGAGCGGTGAACAAGTTAGGACATAAATCATGGTCCCAGTACGGAAAACCATAGCATCTAATAGAGAATGTCTCATTAGCACCCCTGGTGGTGAAATCTATCAAAATCATCAAAAAAATGCACCCCCGCTGGTCAACATATGAAATAACAAGTGTGTGTAAGAAATTGAAATGCATCCCCTTTGGCCAAAAAAAAATCAAACTAAATAAATAATAATGTATATAAAGAAATACCGTAATAACTTGAAGTAACTAACGGAGATTAAAAAACAATTACAAACAAAAAAGTCTGGTAAAAAACAAAACAAAGCAAGACTAAACAATTTTTGGAACAATCTCAATAATTTCTCGCAAAAATATTACTTTTTTATGTAAAACTATTACTTTTAATGCAAAATGGTGGCATTTGTCATATAAAAATCTGACTTTTATCACAATTTTGCCCATTTTTTTGTTGTTCTTGTAACATAGTAGCATTTTTTGGTGTAAAATGATGACTTTTGTCAGAATTTTGTCAAGTTAAATTCTGATTATTATTATAATATTGCCGAAATTTGTAGGTTTTCTTGTAAAATTGTGACTTTTGTCGAGTAAAATGACGACTCTTTTCATAAAATTGCCAACATTTTAAGCTTTTCTTGTGGAATTGCAACTGCTATTGAGTAAAATTCCAACTTTTATCATAACATTGCACACATGTTCCATTTTTCTTGTAAAATTTTGACTTGCGTTGAGTAAAATTACGACTTCTATCATAACACTAGGGGTAGGCATTTTACGGAGGTCTTAAGAAGGTAACACATATAAGACAGTGTGTGTGTGTGTTCTTGTATTTCTACCCTTCTTGAGACATCAACAATGAAAAGTACCTTCCATATGAGGAGCGGTGAACAAGTTAGGACATAAATCATGGTCTCAATACGGAAAACCATAGCATCTAATAGAGAATGTCTCATTAGCACCCCTGATGGGGAAATCTATCAAAATTTTCAAAAAAATGCACCCCCTCTGGTCAACATATGAAATAACAAGTGTGTGTAAGAAATTGAAATGCATCCCCTCTGGCCAAAATAAATAAAACTAAATAAATGATAATGTATATAAAGACATACCGTAATAACTTGAAGTAACTAATGAAGATCAAAAAACAATTATAAACAAAAACTACAGAAAAACAAACAAACAACTAAATGCAGTCTTTTTCTTTTATAGAATTTGGAACAATTCCACATATTCTTTCCGTTTCTGTAATATTGCAATAGTTTCTCGTGAAAATATTACTTTCTAATGCAAAACGATTACTTTTTAATGCAAAATGGTGACATTTGTCATATAAAATTCTGACTTTTATCACAATTTTTCCCATTTTTTTGTTGTTCTCGTAAAATAGTGGCTTTTTTGGAGTAAAATTATGACTTGTATAATTCTGATGATTATTCTAATATTGCCAAAATTTGTAGGTTTTCTTGTAAAATTGTGACTTTTGTTGAGTAAAATGACGACTCTTTTCGTAAAATTGCCAACATTTTAAGCTTTTCTTGTAAAATTGCGACTGTTATAAAATTGAGAACACTTTCTCATATTCTTTCCATTCCTGTAATATTGCAATATTTTCTCGTTACATGTATTCTTTTGTATGTAATAATATTACTTTTTAATGCAAAATTGTGACAAATTCTGACTTTTATCACAATGTGTTGTTGTTCTTGTAATAGTGACATTTCTGGAGTAATATTATGACTTTTGCTAGAATTTTGCAGGGTAAAATTCATATTATTATTATAATATTGCCCGAATTTTAAGGTTTTCTTATAAAACTGTGACTTTTGTCGAATAAAGTGACGACTTTTACCCAAAATTGCCAACATTTTAACCTTCTCTTGTAAAATTGCGACTCTTATTGAGTAAAAATCCAACTTTTATCATAACATTGCGCGAATTTTCAGTTTTTCTTCTAAAATTTTGACTAGCGTTGAGTAAAATTACGACTTTTATTATAATACTAGAGGTAGGCATTTTTCGGAGGTCTAAAGAATTTGTTTGTGTGGGCCGTGTGTTTGTGTGTGTTCTTGTATTTCTACTTTTCTTTAGACATCAAAAAGGAAAAGTACCTTCCATATGAGGACCGGTGAACAAGTTAGGACATAAATCCTGGTCCCAATGCGGAAAACCATTGCATCTAAAAGAGAATGCCTCATTTGCACCCATGGTGGTGAAATCTATCAAAAATAGGCTGGTTTCAAAAAGGAGGGTTTTTTAAAATTGACTGTGTACTCCTCCTCTGGTCAACATATGAAATAACAAGTGTGTGTAAAAATTTGAAGTGCTGCTCCTCTGGTTAACATATGTAATGACAAGTGTGTGTAAGAAATTGAAATGTGCCCCCTTTGGATAAAATAAAATAAATAAATAAATAAATACATATATTTACTTAGATACCGTAATAACTTAAAGTAAATAATGAAGATTAAAATCAATTACGAACAAAAAATAAATAAAAATAACTAAAAGCAGTCTTTTTCTAACAATGTGTTGACTTGTTTCTTATAAAATTGGTAACAATTTCTTACATTATTTCTTGTGAAATTATTACTTTTTTTAATGTCAAATTATTACTTTTTAAATGCAAAATGGTGACAATTGTCATTATTTTTTTTGTTGTTCTTGTAAAATAGTGACATTTTTGGAGTAATTTATGACATTTGTCATAATTTTGCAGAGTAAAATCGAGATTATTATAATAATATTGCCAACATTTTAAGGTTTTCCTATAAAATTGTGACTTTTGTCGAGTAAAATCACGACTTTTACCTAAAATTAACAACATTTTAAGCTTTTCTTGTAAAATTGCAATTGGTATTGAGTACAATTCTAACTTTTATCCTAATGTTGCAAACATGTTCCGTTTTTCTGGTAAAATTTTGACTTGCGTTGAGCAAAATTACGACTTTTATTACAGCACTAGAGCTATACATTTTTAATAATAAAAAAATAACTAAAAGCAGTCTTTTTCTCACAATGCGTCGAGTTGTTTCTTTTAAAAATGGGAACAATTTTTTATATTCTTTCTCGTAAAATTATTACTTCTTTATGTCAAATTATAACATTTTAAATGCAAAATGGTGCCATTTGTCATATAATTTTTTTGTTTTTCTTGTAAAATAGTGAAATTTTTGGGGTAAAATTATGACTTTCTTCATAATTTTGCCAAATAAAATTCCGATTATTATTATAATATTGCCAAAATGTTAAGGTTTTCTTGTAAAAATGTGACGTTTGTCGAGTAAAATTACGACTCTTCATTAAATTGCCAACATTTTAAGCTTCTCTTGTAAAATTGCGACTGCTGTTGAGTAAAATTCCAACTTTTGTCATAATGTGGCACAAATGTTCAGTTTTTCTTGTAAAATTTTGACTTACGTTGAGTAAAATTACGACTTTTATTACAACACTAGAGCTATGCATTTTTAATAATAAAAAAATAACTAAAAGCAGTCTTTTTCTCACAATGTGTCGAGTTGTTTCTTTTAAAAATGGGAACAATTTCTTCTATTCTTTCTCATAAAATTATTACTTCTTTATGTCAAATTATTAAATTTTAAATGCAAAATGGTGCCATTTGTCATATAAGTTTTTTTGTTTTTCTTGTAACATAGTGACATTTTTGGAGTAAAATTATGACTTTTTTCATAATTTTGCCAAATAAAATTCTGATTATTATTATAATATTGCCCACATTTTAAGGTCTTCTTGTAAAATTGTGACGTTTGTCGAGTAAAATTACGACTCTTCATAAAATTGCTAACATTTTAAGCTTTTCTTGTAAAATTGCGACTGCTATTGAGTAAAATTCTAACTTTTATCATAATGTTGCAAACATGTTCCGTTTTTCTGGTAAAATTTTGACTTGCGTTGAGCAAAATTACAACTTTTATTACAACACTAGAGGCATGCATTTTTAATAATAAAAAATTAACTAAAAGCAGTCTTTTTCTCACAATGCGTCGAGTTGTTTCTTTTAAAAATGGGAACAATTTCTTATACTCTTTCTCCTAAAATTAGTACTTCTTTATGTCAAATTATTACATTTTAAATTTTTGATACAATTTTTTTGTTGTTCTTGTAAAATAGTGACATATTTGGAGTAAAATTATGACTTTTTTCATAATTTTGCCAAATAAAATTCTGATTATTATTATAATATTGCCAACATTTTAAGGTTTTCTTGTAAAATTGTGACTTTTGTCGAGTAAAATTACGACTCTTCATAAAATTGCCAACATTTTAAGCTTCTCTTGTAAAATTGCGACTGCTGTTGAGTAAAACTCCAACTTTTGTCATAATGTGGCACAAATGTTCAGTTTTTCTTGTAAAATTTTGACTTACGTTGAGTAAAATTACGACTTTTATTACAACACTAGAGCTATGCGTTTTTAATAATAAAAAAATAACTAAAAGCAGTCTTTTTCTCACAATGTGTTGAGTTGTTTCTTTTAAAAATGGGAACAATTTCTTATATTCTTTCTCATAAAATTATTACTTCTTTATGTCAAATTATTACATTTTAAATGCAAAATGGTGCCATTTGTCATATAAGTTTTTTTGTTTTTCTTGTAACATAGTGACATTTTTGGAGTAAAATTATGACTTTTTTCATAATTTTGCCAAATAAAATTCTGATTATTATTATAATATTGCCCACATTTTAAGGTCTTCTTGTAAAATTGTGACTTTTGTCGAGTAAAATTACGACTCTTCATAAAATTGCTAACATTTTAAGCTTTTCTTGTAAAATTGCGACTGCTATTGAGTAAAATTCTAACTTTTATCATAATGTTGCAAACATGTTCCGTTTTTCTGGTAAAATTTTGACTTGCGTTGAGCAAAATTACGACTTTTATTACAACACTAGAGGCATGCATTTTTAATAATAAAAAATTAACTAAAAGCAGTCTTTTTCTCACAATGCGTCGAGTTGTTTCTTTTAAAAATGGGAACAATTTCTTATACTCTTTCTCGTAAAATTAGTACTTCTTTATGTCAAATTATTACATTTTAAATTTTTGATACAATTTTTTTGTTGTTCTTGTGAAATAGTGACATATTTGGAGTAAAATTATGACTTTTTTCATAATTTTGCCAAATAAAATTCCGATTATCATTATAATATTGCCAACATTTTAAGGTTTTCTTGTAAAATTGTGACTTTTGTCGAGTAAAATTACGACTCTTCATAAAATTGCCAACATTTTAAGCTTCTCTTGTAAAATTGCGACTGCTGTTGACTAAAACTCCAACTTTTGTCATAATGTGGCACAAATGTTCAGTTTTTCTTGTAAAATTTTGACTTACGTTGAGTAAAATTACGACTTTTATTACAACACTAGAGCTATGCGTTTTTAATAATAAAAAAATAACTAAAAGCAGTCTTTTTCTCACAATGTGTTGAGTTGTTTCTTTTAAAAATGGGAACAATTTTTTTATATTCTTTCTCATAAAATTATTACTTCTTTATGTCAAATTATTACATTTTAAATGCAAAATGGTGCCATTTGTCATATAAGTTTTTTTGTTTTTCTTGTAACATAGTGACATTTTTGGAGTAAAATTATGAATTTTTTCATAATTTTGCCAAATAAAATTCTGATTATTATTATAATATTGCCCACATTTTAAGGTCTTCTTGTAAAATTGTGACGTTTGTCGAGTAAAATTACGACTCTTCATTAAATTGCCAACATTTTAAGCTTCTCTTGTAAAATTGCGACTGTTGTTGAGTAAAATTACAACTTTTGTCATAATGTTGCAAACATGTTCCGTTTTTCTGGTAAAATTTTGACTTGCGTTGAGCAAAATTACGACTTTTATTACAACACTAGAGGCATGCATTTTTAATAATAAAAAATTAACTAAAAGCAGTCTTTTTCTCACAATGCGTCGAGTTGTTTCTTTTAAAAATGGGAACAATTTCTTATACTCTTTCTCGTAAAATTAGTACTTCTTTATGTCAAATTATTACATTTTAAATTTTTGATACAATTTTTTTGTTGTTCTTGTGAAATAGTGACATATTTGGAGTAAAATTATGACTTTTTTCATAATTTTGCCAAATAAAATTCCGATTATCATTATAATATTGCCAACATTTTAAGGTTTTCTTGTAAAATTGTGACTTTTGTCGAGTAAAATTACGACTCTTCATAAAATTGCCAACATTTTAAGCTTCTCTTGTAAAATTGCGACTGCTGTTGACTAAAACTCCAACTTTTGTCATAATGTGGCACAAATGTTCAGTTTTTCTTGTAAAATTTTGACTTACGTTGAGTAAAATTACGACTTTTATTACAACACTAGAGCTATGCGTTTTTAATAATAAAAAAATAACTAAAAGCAGTCTTTTTCTCACAATGTGTTGAGTTGTTTCTTTTAAAAATGGGAACAATTTTTTTATATTCTTTCTCATAAAATTATTACTTCTTTATGTCAAATTATTACATTTTAAATGCAAAATGGTGCCATTTGTCATATAAGTTTTTTTGTTTTTCTTGTAACATAGTGACATTTTTGGAGTAAAATTATGAATTTTTTCATAATTTTGCCAAATAAAATTCTGATTATTATTATAATATTGCCCACATTTTAAGGTCTTCTTGTAAAATTGTGACGTTTGTCGAGTAAAATTACGACTCTTCATTAAATTGCCAACATTTTAAGCTTCTCTTGTAAAATTGCGACTGTTGTTGAGTAAAATTACAACTTTTGTCATAATGTTGCAAACATGTTCCGTTTTTCTGGTAAAATTTTGACTTGCGTTGAGCAAAATTACGACTTTTATTACAACACTAAAGGCATGCATTTTTAATAATAAAAAACTTACTAAAAGCAGTCTTTTTCTCACAATGCGTCGAGTTGTTTCTTTTAAAAATGGGAACAATGTTTTATATTCTTTCTCGTAAAATTAGTACTTCTTTATGTCAAATTATTACATTTTAAATTTGTGATACAATTTTTTTTTGTTCTTGTAAAATAGTGACATATTTCGAGTAAAATTATGACTTTTTTCATAATTTTGCCAAATAAAATTCTGATTATTAATATAATATTGCCAAGATTTTAAGGTTTTCTTGTAAAATTGTGACGTTTGTCGAGTAAAATTACGACTCTTCATTAAATTGCCAACATTTTAAGCTTCTCTTGTAAAATTGCGACTGTTGTTGAGTAAAATTACAACTTTTGTCATAATGTTGCACAAATGTTCAGTTTTTCTTGTAAAATTTTGACTTGCGTTGAGTAAAATTACCACTTTTATTATAACACTATACGGAGGTCGCAAGAAGGTAATAAATATAAGAATGTGTGTGTGTACATTCACGCACAGGTACATTTACGTGCTATAGGCTACCAACTCAGATCACTTTCACGCCGTCTTTTGTGCGTCTGTGTGTCCCTTTTGCACGACAACACAATGTGGCGCCGGCCTCTGGAGACTCCAACATGGGAGCATGTCGGACAAACGCAAACACGATCCAGAGCGGAGGAACAAACACCAACATGCACCTCCGGCTCCTCTCTCTCCATCTCTCTGCCGTGATAGACACCGAGCCAAAGCAGACGTGACGCGACATCATCTGCCGCATCCCGGTCGGCGGCCCTCGAGTGGAAGGCGCCGTCAGCTTTTTCTCGCGACTCGTGTCTTGTCACTCATCGAGAGTCCCCGGAGTGACTCCTCTTCCGGAGCGACAGGCAGAAGGTCGATATTCAAAAAGACGCGAAGAGTTCTTACAAAACAAGCACAGTCGCAGCAGGTGATTTAGGACGCACCGCCCGATGAATGGCTTATTTTTTTAATCTTTTTTCATATATAAGGCGCATTAAAGGCCTACTGAAATGAGATTTTCTTATTTAAACGGGGATAGCAGGTCCATTCTATGTGTCATACTTGATCATTTCGCGATATTGCCATATTTTTGCTGAACGGATTTAGTAGAGAACATCGACGATAAAGCTCCCAACTTTTGGTGCTGATAAAAAAAGCCTTGCCTTTACCGGAAGTAGCAGACGATGTGCGCGAGATGTCACAGGTTGTAGGGCTCCTCACATCGTCACATTGTTTATAATGTGAGCCTCCAGCAGCAAGAGCTTTTCGGACCGAGAAAGCAAAAATTTCCCCATTAATTTGAGCGAGGATGAAAAATTTCTGGATGAGGAAAGTTGGAGTGAAGCACACAAAAAAAAAGGAGGCGGCAGTGGGACCGTTTCAGATGTAATTACACACATTTACTAGGATAGTTCTGGAAGTTCCCTTATCTGCTTATTGTTTTAATAGTGTTTTAGTGAGATTGTAAAGTCATACCTGAAAGTCGGATGGCTGTGGTGAATGCCAGTGTCTATCAGAGAAGCCAATGGAGGAGCCAAGATCACAGCTGCCTTTTTGAGCTGCAGGAGGAAGTCGCATAATCCACTGAAGTCTCCGGTAAGAGCCGACTTAATATCACAATTTTCCCATCCAAAAACTTGCTGGTTGACGTAGAGAAACATGTTCGCTTGACCGCTCTGTGTTAAAGCTTCACAACAAACAAAGAAACACCGGCTGTGTTTCGGTGCTAAAGGCAGCTGCAATCCACCGCTTTCCACCAACAGCATTGTTCTTTATAGTCTCCATTATTAATTGAACAAATTGCAAAAGATTCAGCAACACGGATGCCAAATTACTGTGTAATTATGCGATGAAAAAAGACATGTGTGGTGCTGGGGTAACATGTCCCCTCCAACCCGAGACGTCACGCGCATGCGTCATCATAAGCGTCATCATTCCGCGACGTTTTCAACAAGAAACTCCGCGGGAAATTCAAAAATTTCCCGCACTATAAGTGTAGTATTTTTTTTCTAAATGTAAAACACTTCCTTGGGGTCAACATAACATGTCACGGTGGTTCTCTGGTCAAAATGTTGCATAGATGATGTTTTACAGATCATATTCAAGCCACTTTCGTACGGTCGATTACGGATGCGCCGTTTTGTGGGCGGTCTTATTTAAGTGGCTCACCTTCGGCAGCGTCTTCTCCCCGTAATCTTTGTTGTAGCGGTGTAGCGTGCAAGGATGGGAGTGGAAGAAATGTCAAAAGATGGAGCTAACTGTTTTAATGACATTCAGACTTTACTTCAATCAATAACGGAGCAGCAACAACGTGTCCCGTGAAAAAACGTCTGACCGGAACTCTAATAACTAAAGTTCCTCGGGTGATTAATTAAAACTCACTACACCGATATGTTTTAGCGCTTTCCTGGTGAGTTTACTGATAGACCTAAGTAAGAACTTTGCACTACTTTATACTAGAAATGGCAACAGTTTAGGATTAATGTCTCATAACGAGAAAATAAAGAAAGAGAAGAAGCTTATCAAATATAGAGTCAACACCGACTACAAAGGCGGATTAATGCAGATCCCAAATACAGATCAGCAGGTACCAGAAGGTAAGAAAAGTTGCTTTTGCATAATATTGTGAAACAAAACACCAGATCATATGTCTTACCTTAGACACACACCATAATAATAATAATAATAATAATAATAATAATAATAATACTGAAGATGGAGCTAACTGTTTAAATGACACCCAGACTTTACTTCAATCAACAAAAGGAGCAGCATCTACTTATCCGCCGGAAATGTGTCCCGTGAAAAATCGTCCGACCAGAACTCTCTAATAACTAAAGTTCTTTGGGTGAATAATGTAAACTCACTATACCGGTATGTTTTAGCGCTTTCATGGTGAGTTTAGTGACAGATATAAGTAAGAACTTTATACTAGAAATGGCGACAGTGTAAGATTAATGTCACATAATAAGAAAATAAAGAAAGAGAAGAAGCTTATCGACTATGGAGTCGGCACAGACTACAAAGGTGGACGTGCACAATTTTTCAAGATTTATGCAGATCCCAAATACAGATCAGCAGGTACCAAAAGGTAAGAAAAGTTGCTTCTGCATAATATTGTGAAACAAAACACCAGATCATATGTCTTACCCTATACACATGATAATACTTAGTAATAATAATACTAAAGATGGAGCTAACTGTTTTAAGGACATTCAGACTTTGCTTCAATCAACAACAGGAGCAGCATCTCCTCATCCGCCGGAAATGTGTGCCGTGAAAAAACGTCCGACCGGAACTCCAATAACTAAAGTTCCTTGTGTGAATAATGGAGACTCACTACACCAGTATGTTTTAGCGCTTTCATGGCGAGTTTACTGACAGATAGAAGTAAGAACTTTACACTACTTTATATTAGAGATGGCAACAGCAGAGGATGAATGTTCCATAACAAGAAGATGGGAAAAAAAAGAAGCTTATTGACTATGGAGTCGCCACGGACTACAAAGGCAGATGCGCACAATTTTTCAGGACTTATGCAGATCCCAAATACAGATCAGCAGGTACCAGAAGGTAAGAAAAGTTGCTTTTGCATAATATCGCAAAACAAAACACCAGATCATATGTCTTACCTGATCGGAAACGCGGATGTCGAGCGGGGCTAAAAACAAAGCAGAAGGCTAATCCCCACAGAACACCACTTCCCTCCACCCTGAAGACGGATTTAGATGGAAAATGCGAGACTACTGGTCTGGGTAAGGAGTCTGTTAAATTAGAACAAGTTTTTTCTGCTTTGAGTGTTTCAGAGTTGGACATGTGTTTTACTGAGGTGGCTATCTATGATGCGTGCAGTTTATCAAAGCAACAAACAAACAATCGGAAAATCCCCGTTACTGAGGAGGCTAACCATGATGCGTGCAGTTTATCAAAGCAACAATCAAACAATCGGAACATTCCCGTCGTATCAATTCCTAGATATGGTCGTAATTATACTGAATGCACTGGGCATAATAAACACAACATTATTAATATTGCTACTACGGATAATTTGATCAAAAATTCCCTAAAACAGCCCACTACCTATAATATAGGTTTTTTAAACATAAGATCATTGTCTCCCAAAACGTTGTTAGTTAATGATATCATCAGAGACAACAATCTTAACGTCATCGGTCTCAGCGAAACCTGGCTTAAACCAAACGACTTTTTTGCGCTAAATGAGGCATGTCCTCCTAACTTTACACATGCGCATATGGCCCGTCCGCTTAAAAGGGGTGGGGGTGTCGCACTAATATACAACGAAAACTTTAACCTTAGTCCTAACATAAATAATAAATATAAATCGTTTGAGGTGCTTACTATGAGGTCTGTCACACCGCTGCCTCTACACCTGGCTGTTATCTACCGCCCCCCAGGGCCCTGTTCGGACTTTATCAATGAATTCTCAGAGTTCGTTGCTGATCTAGTGACACACGCCGATAATATAATCATAATGGGGGACTTTAATATCCACATGAATACCCCATCGGACCCACCGTGCGTAGCGCTCCAGAGTATAATTGATAGCTGTGGTCTCACACAAATAATAAATGAACCCACGCATCGCAACGGTAATACGATAGACCTAGTGCTTGTCAGGGGTATCACCGCTTCCAAAGTTACGATACTCCCGTATACTAAAGTATTGTCCGATCATTACCTTATAAAATTCGAGGTTCAGACGCATGTTCGTCAAACTAATAATAATAATAACTGCTATAGCAGCCGCAACATTAATACGGCCACAACGACAACTCTTGCTGACCTACTGCCCTCGGTAATGGCACCATTCCCAAAGTATGTGGGCTCTATTGATAACCTCACTAACAACTTTAACGACGCCCTGCGCGAAACCATTGATAACATAGCACCGCTAAAGTTAAAAAAGGCTCCAAAAAAGCGCACCCCGTGGTTTACAGAAGAAACTAGAGCTCAGAAATTATTATGCAGAAAGCTGGAACGCAAATGGCGCACGACTAAACTTGAGGTGCACCATCAAGCATTTAGTGATGGTTTAATAACTTATAAACGCATGCTTACCTTAGCTAAAGCTAATTATTACTCAAATCTCATCCACCATAATAAAAACGATCCTAAATTTTTGTTTAGTACGGTAGCATCGCTAACCCAACAAGGGACTCCTTCCAGTAGCTCCACCCACTCAGCTGATGACTTTATGCAATTCTTTAGTAAGAAAATTGAAGTCATTAGAAAGGAGATTAAAGACAATGCGTCCCAGCTACAACGGGGTTCTATTAACACTGACACGATTGTATATACGGCGGATACTGCCCTCCAAAATAGTTTCTCTCGTTTTGAGGAAATAACATTAGAGGAATTGTTACAACGTGTAAATGGAATAAAACAAACAACATGTTTACTTGACCCTCTTCCTGGGAAACTGATCAAGGAGCTCTTTGTATTATTAGGTCCATCAGTGCTAAATATTATAAACTTATCACTTTCCTCGGGCACTGTTCCCCTAGCATTCAAAAAAGCGGTTATTCATCCTCTTCTTAAAAGACCTAACCTCGATCCTGACCTCATGGTAAACTACCGACCGGTGTCTCACCTTCCCTTTATTTCAAAAATCCTCGAAAAAATTGTTGCGGAGCAGTTAAATGAACACTTAGCGTCTAACAATCTATGTGAAACCTTTCAATCCGGTTTCAGGGCAAATCACTCGACGGAGACAGCCCTCGCAAAAATGACTAATGATCTATTGCTAACGATGGATTCTGATGCGTCATCTATGTTGCTGCTCCTCGATCTTAGCGCTGCTTTCGATACCGTCGATCATAATATTTTATTAGAACGTATCAAAACACGAATCGGTATGTCAGACTTAGCCCTGTCTTGGTTTAACTCTTATCTTACTGATAGGATGCAGTGTGTCTCCCATAACAATGTGACCTCGGACTACGTTAAGGTAACGTGTGGAGTTCCCCAGGGTTCGGTCCTTGGCCCTGCACTCTTCAGCATCTACATGCTGCCGCTAGGTGACATCATACGCAAATACGGTGTTAGCTTTCACTGTTATGCTGATGACACCCAACTCTACATGCCCCTAAAGCTGACCAACACGCCGGATTGTAGTCAGCTGGAGGCGTGTCTTAATGAAATTAAACAATGGATGTCCGCTAACTTTTTGCAACTCAACGCCAAAAAAACGGAAATGCTGATTATCGGTCCTGCTAGACACCGAACTCTATTTAATAATACAACTCTAACATTTGACAACCAAACAATTAAACAAGGCGACACGGTAAAGAATCTGGGTATTATCTTCGCCCCAACTCTCTCCTTTGAGGCACACATTAAAAGCGTTACTAAAACGGCCTTCTTTCATCTCCGTAATATCGCTAAAATTCGCTCCATTCTGTCCACTAAAGACGCTGAGATCATTATCCATGCGTTTGTTACGTCTCGCCTCGACTACTGTAACGTATTATTTTCGGGTCTCCCCATGTCTAGCATTAAAAGATTACAGTTGGTACAAAATGCGGCTGCTAGACTTTTGACAAGAACAAGAAAGTTTGATCACATTACGCCTGTACTGGCTCACCTGCACTGGCTTCCTGTGCACTTAAGATGTGACTTTAAGGTTTTACTACTTACGTATAAAATACTACACGGTCTAGCTCCATCCTATCTTGCCGATTGTATTGTACCATATGTCCCGGCAAGAAATCTGCGTTCAAAGGACTCCGGCTTGTTAGTGATTCCCAAAGCCCAAAAAAAGTCTGCGGGCTATAGAGCGTTTTCCGTTCGGGCTCCAGTACTCTGGAATGCCCTCCCAGTAACAGTTCGAGATGCCACCTCAGTAGAAGCATTTAAGTCTCACCTTAAAACTCATTTGTATACTGTAGCCTTTAAATAGACTCCCTTTTTAGACCAGTTGATCTGCTGTTTCTTTTCTTTTTCTTCTATGTCCCACTCTCCCCTGTGGAGGGGGTCCGGTCCGATCCGGTGGCCATGTACTGCTTGCCTGTGTATCGGCTGGGGACATCTCTGCGCTGCTGATCCGCCTCCGCTTGGGATGGTTTCCTGGTGGCTCCGCTGTGAACGGGACTCTCTCTGCTGAGTTGGACCCGCTTTGGACTGGACTCTTGCGACTGTGTTGGATTGGATCCATTGTGGATTGAACTTTCACAGTATCATGTTAGACCCGCTTGACATCCATTGCTTTCCTCCTCTCTAAGGTTCTCATAGTCATTATTGTCACCGACGTCCCACTAGGTCATTATTGTCACCGATGTCCCACTGGGTGTGAGTTTTCCTTGCCCTTATGTGGGCCTACCGAGGATGTCGTGGTGGTTTGTGCAGCCCTTTGAGACACTAGTGATTTAGGGCTATATAAGTAAACATTGATTGATTGATTGATAAACACACCATAATAATACTTAATAATAATAACAATAATAATACTAAAAAAGGAGCTAACTGTTTTAAGGACATTCAGACTTTGCTTCAATCAACAACAGGAGCAGCATCTCCTTATTCGCCGGAAATGTGTCCCGTGAAAAATTGTCCGACCGGAACTCTATAATAACTAAAGTTCCTTGGGTGAATAATGTAAACTCACTACACCGGTATGTTTTAGCGCTTTCTTGGCGAGTTTATTGGCAGATATAAGTAAGAACTTTACACTACTTTATATTAGAGATGGCAACAGCAGAGGATGAATGTTCCATAACAAGAAGATAGGAAAAAAAAGAAGCTAAATGACTATGGAGTCGCCACGGACTACAAAGGCAGACGCGCACAATTTTTCAGGATTCATGCAGAACCCAAATACAGATCAGCAGGTACCAGAAGGTAAGAAAAGTTGCTTTTGCATAATATCGCAAAACAAAACACCAGATCATATGTCTTACCTTATACACACACACCATAATAATACTTAATAATAGTAACAATAATAACACTAAAGAAGGAGCTAACTGCTTTAAGGACATTCAAACTTTGCTCCAATCAACAACAGGAGCAGCATCTCCTTATTCGCCGGAAATGTGTGCCGTGAAAAATTGTCCGACCGGAACTCTATAATAACTAAAGTTCCTTGGGTGAATAATGTAAACTCACTACACCGGTATGTTTTAGCGCTTTCATGGCGAGTTTACTGACAGATATAAGTAAGAACTTTACACTACTTTATATTAGAAATAACAACAGCGGAGCATGAATGTCTAATGATCAGAAGATAAAGAAAAATCCGAAGCCTATCGACTACGTCGTCGGGCACGGACTACAAAGGCGGACGCGGGCAATTGTTCAGGATTTATGCAGATCCCAAATACAGACCAGTGTCATGATCCGTATTACGGATCATGTTTTTGTTATTTTTCCGTTTGTTTTGGATTCCCTCAGTTCCTGTTTTGTGCACCCTTGAGTTTGTCTTAGTTACCGTGGTTGCTTACTATTTTCACCTGCCTCTGATTGGTGTTCGGGACGCTCACCTGTTTCCCTAATCAGAGGCATTATTTAAGCCTGCCTTTGCCAGTCAGTCGGCCTGGCTTCATTGTTTTCTTCAAGCTACTATTACGGGAGTATTGCCTGTCTCTAGTCCATGCTAAATGTTAGCCCTAGCATCCAATGCGATCGGCACGTTTCTCCTCCAGCGCCCCCTAGGAAGAAAAAAAAAAACAGACTGCTTGTAACTTCTTAATGGAATTTACAAGCAGCCTCTTTGAGCTGTAATTTGACCCCCTTAAAATGCTTCAAAACTCACCAAACTTGGCACACACATCAGGACTGGCAAAAATTGCGATCTAATGAAAAAAACAAATCCCAATACTCAAAATTGCGCTCTAGCGCAATTTTTGAATAAAACACAGCAAAAACTGCTCCTAGGAAGAAAACACAAACAAAATTGCTTGTAACTTCCAGTAGGAATGCCGGAAAGACATGAAACAAAAACTTCTATGTAGGTCTCACTTAGACCTACATTTAGATAATCGACATCCTTCGGAAAAAATCAACAGGAAGTTAAAAATTACCCCTTCAAAATAAAAGTTTTGTAAAAACCCGTCACCTTTTTCAAACGTAAACTCCTCCGAGTGCGTTTGTCGTTTTGGCTTCAAACTCGCACAGGAGAGAGATTGAACCCTTTTGATTGAAACTATTCAACAAAGTTTTGATTAGTGTCATTTTTGCCTCTTTGAGCTGTAATTTGACCTCCTTAAAATGCTTCAAAACTCACCAAACTTGGCACACACATCAGGACTGGCGAAAATTGCGATCTAATGAAAAAAACAAATCCCAATACTCAAAATTGCGCTGTAGCGCAATTTTTGAATAAAACACAGCAAAAACTGCTCCTAGGAAGAAAACACAAACAAAATTGCTTGTAACTTCCAGTAGGAATGCCGGAAAGACATGAAACAAAAACTTCTATGTAGGTCTCACTTAGACCTACATTTAGATAATCGACATCCTTCGGAAAAAATCAACAGGAAGTTAAAAATTACCCCTTCAAAATAAAAGTTTTGTAAAAACCCGTCACCTTTTTCAAACGTAAACTCCTCCGAGTGCGTTTGTCGTTTTGGCTTCAAACTCGCACAGGAGAGAGATTGAACCCTTTTGATTAAAACTATCCAACAAAGTTTTGATTACTGTCATTTTTGCCTCTTTGAGCTGTAATTTGACCCCCTTAAAATGCTTCAAAACTCACCAAACTTGGCACACACATCAGGACTGGCGAAAATTGCGATATAATGAAAAAAACAAATCCCAATACTCAAAATTGCGCTCTAGCGCAATTTTTGAATAAAACACAGCAAAAACTGCTCCTAGGAAGAAAACACAAACAAAATTGCTTGTAACTTCCAGTAGGAATGCCGGAAAGACATGAAACAAAAACTTCTATGTAGGTCTCACTTAGACCTACATTTAGATAATCGACATCCTTCGGAAAAAATCAACAGGAAGTTAAAAATTACCCCTTCAAAATAAAAGTTTTGTAAAAACCCGTCACCTTTTTCAAACGTAAACTCCTCCGAGTGCGTTTGTCGTTTTGGCTTCAAACTAGCACAGGAGAGAGATTGAACCCCTTTGATTAAAACTATCCAACAAAGTTTTGATTAGTGTCATTTTTGCCTCTTTGAGCTGTAATTTGACCTCCTTAAAATGCTTCAAAACTCACCAAACTTGGCACACACATCAGGACTAGCGAAAATTGCGATCTAATGAAAAAACCAAATCCCAATACTCAAAATTGCGCTCTAGCGCAATTTTTGAATAAAACACAGCAAAAACTGCTCCTAGCAAGAAAACACAAACAAAATTGCTTGTAACTTCCAGTAGGAATGCCGGAAAGACATGAAACAAAAACTTCTATGTAGGTCTCACTTAGACCTACATTTAGATAATCGACATCCTTCAGGAAAAATCAACAGGAAGTTAAAAATTACCCCTTCAAAATAAAAGTTTTGTAAAAACCCGTCACCTTTTTCAAACGTAAACTCCTCCGAGTGCGTTTGTCGTTTTGGCTTCAAACTCGCACAGGAGAGAGATTGAACCCTTTTAATTAAAACTATCCAACAAAGTTTTGATTACTGTCATTTTTGCCTCTTTGAGCTGTAATTTGACCCCCTTAAAATGCTTCAAAGTGCAAGTTAAAGCTCTACTATGGGTCCCTATCAAAGAATGAATTTGTTCAACCTCGAGGAAGTTAAAAATTACCCCTTCAAAATAAAAGTTTTGGAAAAATCCGTCACCTTTTTCAAACGTAAACTCCTCCGAGTGCGTTTGTCGTTTCGGCTTCAAACTCGCACAGGAGAGAGATTGAACCCATTTGATTAAAACTATCCAACAAAGTTTTGATTACTGCTCCGGTTTTGATTTTACGTGCCTTCAAAGAACCCCTGCGCAAAGTTTCCTAAAAAATGTCATTTTTGCCTCTTTGAGCTGTAATTTGACCCCCTTAAAATGCTTCAGAGTGCAAGTTAAAGCTCTACTATGCAAAGCGAAAGCCATTTATCAACAACATCCAGAAACGCTGATCTGTAATTTGACCCCCTTAACATGCTTCAAAACTCACCAAATTTTACACACACATCAGGACTGGCGAAAATTGCCATCTAATAAAAAAACCAAACCCCAAAAGTCAAAATTACGCTCCAGCGCCCACTAGGAAAAAAAACTGACAAAACTGCTTCTAACTTCTGTTAGGAATGTCGTAGAGACATGAAACAAAGACCTCTATGTAGGTCTAACTTAGACCAGGGCTTGGCAGCGGCCAAAGGCGGACCCGACCAACGCTGCCTGCAGCTTTAATTATTATTTAAAACTCGATTTTGCATGTCACTATAAAGTTATATAAGCCTTCCTTGGTCAATATTCAATGCAAAACTTGTTTGGGTCCCTATCAAAGAATGAATTTGTTCAACCTCGAGGAAGTTAAAAATTACCCCTTCAAAATAAAAGTTTTGGAAAAATCCGTCACCTTTTTCAAACGTAAACTCCTCCGAGTGCGTTTGTCGTTTCGGCTTCAAACTCGCACAGGAGAGAGATTGAACCCGTTTGATTAAAAATATCCAACAAAGTTTTGATTACTGCTCCGGTTTTGATTTTACTCGCCTTCAAAGAACCCCTGCGCAAAGTTTCCTAAAAAATGTCATTTTTGCCTCTTTGAGCTGTAATTTGACCCCCTTAGAATGCTTCAAAGTGCAAGTTAAAGCTCTACTATGCAAAGCGAAAGCCATTTATCAACAACATCCAGAAACGCTGATCTGTAATTTGACCCCCTTAACATGCTTCAAAACTCACCAAATTTTACACACACATCAGGACTGGCGAAAATTGCCATCTAATAAAAAAAACAAACCCCAAAAGTCAAAATTGCGCTCCAGCGCCCACTAGGAAAAAAAACTGACAAAACTGCTTCTAACTTCTGTTAGGAATGTTGTAGAGACATGAAACAAAGACCACTATGTAGGTCTGACTTAGACCGGGGCTTGGCAGCGGCCAAAGGCGGACCCGACCAACACTGCTTGCAGCTTGAATTATTATTTAAAACTCGATTTTGTATGTCACTATAAAGTTATATAAGCCTTGCTTGGTCAATATTCAATGCAAAACTTGTTTGGGTCCCTATCAAAGAATGAATTTGTTCAACCTCGGCCCGCGGCTTCGTTCAGTTTTAAATTTTGGCCCAGTCTGTATTTGAGTTTGACACCCCTGCTCTACACTGTTTGTTTGTCTAATCTTGAACAGGTTTGTGCTGAAAACAAAGTTTCGTTGTACTTGTGCAATGACAATAAAGACCTATCCTATCCTATCCCAACTCCAGAGGTCGCCATGACGACAGAGCGGCCCGACATGTTAAATAACAGTCCCGCTCCAGGCATGACATCACCACGAGATGTTTCGGCGTACAATTAAGCTCGCCGCCGCCGCCAGCGAGACGCAGCGCGACTCACAAGGACTTCGTCAAAGGAACAAACTTATCACTCGCGGTTTGATTTGATTAGCGAGTAATGGCTCGTTTAGAGATGAAACGACGACAATGTCAAAGATAGGCAAGACAATTTCTCGCTCAAGCACTTCCTAATCCGCTTGGCCACGGCCTTTTATCAGCCCTAATGATGGCCGCCCGGCACAGACCCGGGGAGAGACGATTTCCTTCCCCCGGAGGAAGACATCTAACGTCATTATCCGCCGTGCGGCCGCGACTGACGTGGACGGCGGCCTGCAGGTGCTTGTCTGAAGTCGCCATGCTCGACTGCGGCCCGCTCATGCCCGTAATGTGATTTACAGCTTTTGGCCCCGGCAAAGGCCCTCGATTAGACGGACACAATCTACCTGATCTGAAACTCTGACACAACACTCGGATTAAGATGCACGCGTCCCGCTTCCGGACCGGATTCCTTCGCCAAATCAACCATTTTCCATGCACGTGGCACAGGCAGGAATAGGCATGTCGGTGCAGATCTGGATAAAGGTGCAATCCAATGATTTTCTACAAGCTTCTGTCATTGAGGTGTGCACAAATTGATTTAGCACAGAACTGTTTTTTTTTTTTTCCATTCATTCGCTCTGTATTCTCACTGTGTTGTTGAGGTCAGCAGCAAACTCTCATTTCCTCTGTGCGGCTTGGTGGAGGAAAAAAAAACCCACCAAAAACCTCTCCAAGACCGAGAAGGGACTTTTGTCGTCGTTGTTGTTGTTTTGACAGAAACGCACACAGCAAAAAAATTAAATAAAAAAAATATATAAATATATATATTAAAACAAAAATTACCCACTTCAAATAAAACTAATGTCAGTGTTTGTCTTTGAAGCAAACTAGTCATTTGTGGTAGCCAAATATGGGCAAGGTTTCCGTTGTGGACAACAGTCAACGTGCACCACCATGTGGCTGATTTGATTACTGCAACTACCTGAATTGGAGGATTGGATTAAAGTATTTAATTCACTGAGTGCTGAGGAAGCAAAGCAAACATTCAAACTAATATTTGTGTATGTCAAATTATATATATATATATAAAAAAATTAAATATGTAACATAATTTGGAGTCCTTAATCTCGTTATATGCAAATAAAATGACAATAAAATCCATTCAATTCTGTTCTAACGTAACTATAACAAGAGTGATAACAACAAAATATTTAATGAAATGAATGCAATTATTGTAAATGAATAAATACAATTAAGAAAAAAGGAAAGAAAAAGATGGCAAGTAATAAAGTAGTGCTCCAATATCACTACCAGATCATCACAGCATAAAGTAGCACTTTATTAAGCGTTTTTTGTACAAACCCCTAAACCAGTGACGTCGGCATGTGGTGTAAATCGTAAATAAAAATACAATATAATGATTTTCCAATCCTTTTTCAACCTATATTCAATTGAATAGACTGCAAAGACAAGACACTTAACATTCGAACTGGAAAACCTTGTTATTTTTTGCAAATATTAGCTCATTTGGAATTTGATGGCTGCAACATGTTTCAGAAAAGCTGGCACAGGTGGCAAAAAAGACTGAGAAAGTTGAGGAATGCTCATCAAACACTTATTTGGAACAACGCACAGGTGGACAGACTAATTGGGAACCGGTGGGTGCCATGTTTTGGTTTGAAAACGGCTTCCGTGAAATGTTCGGTCGTTCACAAAAAAGGATGAGGCGAGGGTCACCACTTTGTGAACAAATGAGTGAGCAAATTGTTTAGGAACAGCATTTCTCAACCAGCTATTGCAAGGAATTTAGGTATTTCACCATCTACGGTCCGTAATATCATCAGAAGGTTCAGAAAAACTGGAGAAATCACTGCACGTAAGCGATGATATTACGGACCTTGGATCCTTCAGGCGGTACTGCATCAAAAAAGCGACATCAGTGTGTAAAGGATATCACTACATGGGCTCAAGAACACTTCAGAAAATAACTGTCAGTAACCACAGTTCTTTGTTTCATTTGTAAGTGAAAGTTAAAACTCTACCATGCAAAGCAAAAGCCATTTATCAACAACACCCAGTAACGCCCTTAGCTTCGCTGGGCCCAAACTGATCCAAGATGGGCTGATGCAAAGTGGAAAAGTATTCGGTGGTCTGACAAGTCCACCTTGTTTTTGTAAAATGTGGACATGCTGTGCTCTGGAACAAAGAGGGAAAGAACCATCCGGATTGTTACAGGTGCAAAGTTCAAAAGCCAGCATCTGTGATGGTATGGGCGTGTATTAAAGCCCAAGGCATGGGTAGCTTTCACATCTGTGAAGGCACCATTAATGCTGAAAGGTACATACAGGTTTTGGAGCAACAAATGTTGCCATCAAAGCAGCGTTCTCATGGACGCCCCTGCTTATTTCAGCAAGACAATGCCAGGCCACGTGTTACAACAGTGTGGCTTCAGCGTGAAAGAGTGCGGGTACTAGACTGGCCTGCCTGTAGTCCAGACCTGTCTCCCATTGAAATTGTGTGACGCATTATGAAGCCTAAAATACGACAACACAGACCCCAGACTGTTGAACAACTTAAGCTGTTCTTCAAGCAAGAATGGGAAAGAATTCCACCTGAAATGCTTAAAAAAATTGGTCTCCTCAGTTCCCAAACGTTTACTGAGTGTTGTTACAAGGAAAGGCCATGTAACACAGTGGTAAAATTTACCCTAAGCCAACTTTATTGTAATGTGTTGCTGCCATTAAATTCTAAGTTAGTGATTATTTGCAAAAATTAAAGGCCTACTGAAACCCACTACTACCGACCACGCAGTCTGATAGTTTATATATCAATGATGAAATATTAACATTACAACACATGCCAATACGGCCGATTAAGTTAACTAAATTACAATTTTAAATTTCGCGCGGAAGTATCATGCTAAAACGTCGCGGTATGATGATAAGTCGTCTGTTTTCATCGCATAATTCCACAGTATTCTGGACATCTGTGTAGCTGAATCTTTTGCAATTTGTTTAATGAATAATGGAGACGTCAAAGAAGAAAGCTGTAGGTGGGAAGCGGTGTATTGTGGCCACCCTTAGCAACACAAACACAGCCGGTGTTTCATTGTTTACATTCCCGAAAGATGACCGTGAAGCTTTACTAAGGAACACAGCGGTTAAGCAAACACAGTTGGATTGGACGACACACACAAAGTACAGTGTATTAGGCAGCGATCATTTCGAGAGATCGTGTTTTGAAGAGGGTCCCTTGCGAAGGGCAGAGATGGGTATTGCCACCACCCGTCGACTGGTGCTGAAGAAAGGTGCGGGGCCGACCTTCAGGTTGTTCAGGTACGACCATATAATCTCACTAAAACACTAGTAACACAATAAGCAGATAAGGGATTTTCCAGAATTATACTAGTAAATGTGTCTAACATTATCTGAATCTCTCCCACTCTAGAGTTTTTTTTTTTTTCTAGTCCTTCACTCTCACTTTCCTCATCCACGAATCTTTCATCCTCGTTCAAATGAATGGGGAAATCGACGCTTTCTCGGTCCAAATCGCTCTTGCTGCTGGTGGCCATGATTGTAAACAATGTTCAGATGTGAGGAGCTCCACAACCCGTGACGTCACGCGCACATCGTCTGCTACTTCCGGTACAGGCAAGGCTTTCTTATCAGCTCCAAAAGTTGCAAACTTTATCGCCGATGTTGTCTACTAAATCCTTTCAGCAAAAATATGGCAATATCGCAAAATGATCAAGTATGACACAAGGAATGGACCTGCTATCCCCGTTTAAATAAGACAATCTCATTTCAGTGGGCTTTTAGGTTTCTCAGTTTGATCATTAAATAACATGTCTTTACAGTCTATTCAATTGAATATAAGTTTAAAAAAAAATTGTAAATCATTATATTCTGTTTTTATTAATGAATTACACAACATGCCAACTTCACAGATTTTGAGTTTTGTATATAAAGCATCTTTGAGTTGATTGAAAACTGCTAAAAAAATTTTTTGGGATATTCAATGAGCTTATCCATTAATGCTTTTTTATACTAAGGTGTATGTATGTTTGTAAAATAGGCTGATTAATTTTTATCCCGTCAGTGATTATGTATATACATATATACATATATATATATATATATATATATATATATATATATATATATATATATATATATATATATATATATATATATATATATATATATATATATAATAGACTCCCTTTTTGGACCAGTTGATCTGCCGTTTCTTTTCTTTTTCTTTTATGTCCCACTCTCCCTTGTGGAGGGGGTCCGGTCCGATCCGGTGGCCATGTACTGCTTGCCTGTGTATCGACTGGGGACATCTCTGCGCTGCTGATCCGCCTCCACTTGGGATGGTTTCCTGCTGGCTCCGCTGTGAACGGGACTCTTGCTGCTGTGTTGGATCCGCTTTGGACTGGACTCTCGCGACTGTGTTGGATCCATTATGGATTGAACTTTCACAGTATCATGTTAGACCCGCTCGACATCCATTGCTTTCCTCCTCTCCAAGGTTCTCATAGTCCTCATTGTCACCGACGTCCCACTGGGTGTGAGTTTTCCTTGCCCTTATGTGGGCCTACCGAGGATGTCGTAGTGGTTTGTGCAGCCCTTTGAGACACTAGTGATTTAGGGCTATATAAGTAAACATTGATTGATTGATTGATTGATACATAAACATTCAAATTCCTAATTATATTTCAAAATATCTCCCAGTCGCCAAATTGTGAGGACATAACGATCCCCATGATCATGAAAAATGGCAAAAATCATATATTCCTTAATACCATTGACTCTCCGAATTGCCCTCCCTCCTGTTTCCATGGCGACACCTCCACCTTTGTTTGTCCCAGTGGCAATCAAGGGCAAAAACACCTTCTCGCGGGAAGATGTCAAACATTCCTCCTTGCAGGAACAAGATAAGTAACCAATTAGCGGGACGCGCCGTGGAAACGCACCTTTTTCTGGTATGCACAGGCAGGTAACGTAAACATTAGCTCTGCAGCAGATGGACGTACACACGCGGAAATTTGGCATTTCGAGATGAGCAGGCAATAGACGGAAGGCGGCATTATCGCTCTCCGGGAGCATAAAAACAACTTTCATGTTTGACTAAAAAAAACAAAAATATAAGTTCTATTCCTCCCTTTTGATGCTACCTTCCAGTTTAGTCATCCCTCCCCCTTCGGGACTGGAGGGATCCAAACCGAAAGGCCCCCTAAAGAGCGCTGACTCGGCGTTTTCCGTAGGTGCACAAAGCGACTTACCCGCCGCATGGGGACGTCCATGGCTGAGCAGGAAGGGAGCGTTAAAAAGTGGTGCACGTGCAGGCCGGCGCCGCCACTGAGCGAGTCAGTCGAGTGAACTTTGGCCACAGTCGCTCCTCCTCGCCCACTGACATGCACCAGGAGGAGGAGGAGGAGGAGGAGGAGGATCGAAACTTTCCGCCCCGGCCTAGCCTCCACTTTTTAGGCACGCACGCAGGCCTGCACATCGCTGCACTCGCCAATTCCGTAGAGGAGGGGCGGAGCGTGGAAAGAGGCCATAGCTCTCCACAAACATGTTCTCATAGACATAAGCGATGAGAGCATCAAGATCACACATATTGTCTGTATCTATTGCCAGGATTATTGCCCTTGGGAAAGTGAAATTATAGGGTAGGGTAATTGGGTGATAATAGTATACAGTAGTAGCATCTCGATGTGTCTGCTGTCTGTTTTATGTTCATATTTGATGTTTTTCTCCCACTATCTGCCTGGTTGCATGGGTTTTTAACAGAGATGTCCGATGATATCAGACTGACGGTATTATCGGCCGATAAATGCTTTAAAAATGTAATATCGGAAATAATCGGTATCGAAAAGTAAAACTAGAGATGTCCGATAATGGCTTTTTTTTGCCGATATCCGATATTGTCCGGCTCTTAATATACAGTGAGGGCAAAAAAGTATTTAGTCAGCCACCGATTGTGCAAGTTCTCCCGCTTAAAATGATGACAGAGGTCTGTAATGTTCATCATAGGTACACTTCAACTGTGAGAGACAGAATGTGAAAAAAAAATCCATGAATTCACATTGTCGGAATTCTAAATAGTTTATTTGTAAATTATGTTGGAAAATAAGTATTTGGTTAACCATTCAAAGCTCTCACTGATGGAAGGAGGTTTTGGCTCAAAATCTCACGATACACGGCCCCGTTCATTCTTTCCTTAACACGGATCAATCGTCCTGTCCCCTTAGCAGAAAAACAGCCCCAAAGCATGATCTTTCCACCCCCATGCTTCACAGTAGGTATAGTGTTCTTGGGATGCAACTCAGTATTCTTCTTCCTCCAAACACGACGAGTTGAGTTTCTACCAAAATGGATACATGGATGATACAGCAGAGGATTGGGAGAATGTCATGTGGTCAGATGAAACCAAAATAGAACTTTTTGGTATAAACTCAACTCGTCGTGTTTGGAGGAAGAAGAATACTGAGTTGCATCCCAAGAACACCACACCTACTGTGAAGCATGGGGGTGGAAACATCATGCTTTGGGGCTGTTTTTCTGCTAAGGGGACAGGACGACTGATCCGTGTTAAGGAAAGAATGAACGGGGCCGTGTATCGTGAGATTTTGAGCCAAAACCTCCTTCCATCAGCGAGAGCTTAGAATGGTTGACCAAATACTTATTTTCCACCATAATTTACAAATAAATTATTTAAAATTCTTACAATGTGAATTCCTGGATTTTATTTTCACATTCTGTCTCTCACAGTCGAAGTGTACCTATGATGAAAATTACAGACCTCTCTCATCATTTTAAGTGGGAGAAGTTGCACAATCGGTGGCTGACTAAATACTTTTTGCCCCACTGTACGCAGTCGTGGAATGAATACATAATTACACCATCAAACAACATAACAAGGTTTTCCAAAATAAATCAACTCAAGTTATGGAGAAAAAAAATGCCAACATGACAATGCCATATTTATTATTGAAGTCACAAAGTGCGTTATTTTTTTTTAAACATGCCTCAAAACAACAGCTTGGAATTTAGGACATGCTCTCCCTGAGAGAGCATGAGGAGGTTGAAGTGGCCGGGGTCATGGGTAGAGGGGGTGTATATTGTAGCGTCCCGGAAGAGTTAGCGCTGCCAGGGGTTTTGAGCATTTGTTCTGTTGTGTTACGGTGCGGATGTTCTCCCGAAATGTGTTTGTCATTCGTGTTTGGTGTGGGTTCACCGTGTGGCGCATATTTGTAACAGTGTTAAAGTTGTTTATACGGCCACCCTCGGTGTGACCTGTATGGCTGTTGACCAAGTATGGCTTGCATTCACTTGTGTGTGTGAAAAGCCGTAAATATATTATGCCTGGGCCGGTACGCAAAGGTTTATTGGCACTATGTACTTCTCCCTACGTCCGTGTACACAGCGGCGTTTTAAAAAGTCCTAAATTTTACTTTTTGAAACCAATACCGATAATTTCCAATATTACCTTTTAAAGTATTTATCGGCCAATAATATTGGCAGTCTGATATTATTGGACATCCCTAAGTACAACTTATGACTTTTTAAAATACCGCTGTAGGGAATGGTACACAGACGTAGGGAGAAGTACAGAGCGCCAAGCAGGGGCGTCCATGAAAAAGACGTTGCTTGGATGGCAACATATGTTGCTCCAAAGCTGTATGTACCTTTCGGCATTAATGGTGCCTTCACAGATGTGTAAGTTACCCATGCCTTGGGCACTAATGCATGCCCATACCATCACAGATGCTGCCTTTTGAACTTTGCGCCATTAACAGTATTCTTTTCCTCTTTGATCCGCAGGACAAGACGTCCCCAGTCTCCAAAAAATTATTTGAAATGTGGACTCATCAGACCACAAAACAATTTTTCCACTTTGCATCAGTCCATCTTAGATGAGCTCTGGCCCAGGAAAGCTGACGGCGTCTCTGGGTGTTGTTGACAAATGGCTTTGGCTTGGTATAGTAGAGTTTTAACTTGCACTTAGAGATGTAACTACTGACAGTAGTTTTCTCAAGTGTTCCTGAATCCATCAATCAATCAATAAATCGTTTACTTATATAGCCCTAAATCACTAGTGTCTCAAAGGGCTGCATAAACCACAACACAAACCACTACGACATCCTCGGTAGGCCCACATAAGGGCAAGGAAAACTCACACCCAGTGGGACATCGGTGACAATAATGACCCAGTGGGACGTCGGTGACAATGATGACTATGAGAACCTTGGAGAGGACGAAAGCAATGGGTGTCGAGCGGGTCTAACATGATACTGTGAAAGTTCAATCCATAATGGATCCAACACAGCAGCGAGAGTCCCGTTCACAGCGGAGCCAGCGGGAAGGAAACCATCCCAAGCGGAGGCGGATCAGCAGCGCAGAGATGTCCCCAGTCGATACACAGGCAAGCAGTACATGGCCACCGGATCGGACCGGACCGGACCGGATCGGACCGGACCCCCTTCACAAGGGAGAGTGGGACATAGGAGAAAAAGAAAAGAAATGGCAGATCAACTGGTCTAAAAAGGGAGTCTATGGGGTGATATCCTTCACACACTGATGTCAGTCTTTGGTGCAGTACCGCCTAAGGGATCTAAGGTCCCGGGCATTTAATGTTGGTTTTCGTGCAGTGATTTCTCCAGATCCTCTGAACCTTTTGATGATATTACACACCATAGACGGTGAAATCCCTAAATTCCTTGCAAAAGTTCGTTGAGAAATGTTGCTCTTTAACAGTTTGCTCCTGCATTTGTTCACAAAGTGAAGTGAATTATATTTATATAGCGCTTTTCTCTAGTGACTCAAAGCGCTTTACATAGTGAAACCCAATATCTAAGTTACATTTAAACCAGTGTGGGTGGCACTGGGAGCAGGTGGGTAAAGTGTCTTGCCCAAGGACACAACGGCAGTGACTAGGATGGCGGAAGCGGGAATCGAACCTGCAACCCTCAAGTTGCCGGCACGGCCACTCTACCAACCGAGCTATACCGCCCGTTCACAAAGTGGTGACCCTCGCCCCATCCCTGTTTGTGAATGACGGAGCATTTCTTGGAAACGGCTTTTATACCCAATCATGGCACCCACT
Organism: Nerophis ophidion; assembly: GCF_033978795.1. NCBI lineage: Eukaryota > Metazoa > Chordata > Actinopteri > Syngnathiformes > Syngnathidae > Nerophis > Nerophis ophidion. The sequence continues at coordinate 8,165,344 of NC_084629.1, forward strand.
TGTTCCCAATTAGCCTGTTCACCGGTGGGATGTTCCAAATAAGTGTTTGATGAGCATTCCTCAAATTTCTCAGTCCTTTTTGCCACTTGTGCCAGCTTTTTTGAAACATGTTGCAGGCCTCAAATTCCAAATGAGCTAATATTTGCAAAAAAAAAATAATGTTTACCAGTTGAAACGTTAAGTATCTTGTCTTTGCAGTCTATTCATTTGAATATAGGTTGAAAATGATTTGCAAATCCTCTGATGAGGTGGCCACTTGTCCAGGGCGTAACCCGCCTTCCGCCCGATTGTAGCTGAGATAGGCACCAGTGCCCCCCGCCACCCAAATGGATGGATTCTGTTTTTCTTTACGAATTACACAACGTGCCAACTTCACTGGTTTTGGGTTTTTATACATTAATTGACCGACATTTTATGGGTTTCATTATCTTTAATGTACAAAATGTACGAAAACGGCTCCCGCATCCTTTCATTTTTCTGTACGAGGAGCATGTAGGGAAATGTTTGGACATCCTCGGTTTAAGGTCGGCCTTTTGTGTCATGAAGAAAAACATTCAATTGTGGAATTTTTAGTCCATTTTCCCAGCTCGCTGTTGTTTATCAAAGATGCTGACACACAATAGGTGAGGGACGAATTTTATTGGGCAGTTTTTCCATTCACACACTACAGTGGGGACAAGAAATTTGCTGCCGTGCCACGCCACGCATTGACGAAGGCCACAAAACTTTTGTTTATCCACCTATCCATTTCCTTGTGACGTCATACAGTGCTGCCAAGACTAACAAACAATGGCGGATAGCACAGCAAGATATAGCGACATTAGCTGGGATTCAGACTCGGATTTCAGCGGCTTACGCGATTCAAAAGATTACGCATGTATTGAAACGGATGGTTGGAGTATGGAGGCAGATAGCGAAAACGAAATTGAAGAAGAAACTGAAGCTATTGAGCGAATAGCTATTGACGCTATTCGGTCATGTCAGGACTTTCGCATTGACACTGGAGCAACTTAAATCCGTCGATTGGTAAGTGTTTGTTTCGCATCAAATGTGGGTGGAAGGAAACGCTGGATGCAAATATATCTACAAATGTACATACAGCTAGCATAAATAGCATGTTAGCATCGATTAGCTGGCAGTCATGCCGCGACCAAATATGTCTGATTAGCACATAAGTCAATAACATCAATAAAACTCACCTCTGTGATTTTGTTGAATTTATCGTTGGGAATGCATCCGCTTTGAGTGTCGCAGGATATCCAGACATTCTTGCCATCTCCGTACCATCTCTGTCGTAGCATCGCCGGTAAAAACCAAACGAGGGACTTTCGCATCTCTTGACACTGGAGCAACTTAAATCCGTCGACTGGTATGTGTTTGTTTGGCATTAAATGTGGGTGGAGGGAAAGGCTGGATGTAAATATAGCTACAAATGAGGCATAATGCTGCAATATGTACACACAGCTAGCCTAAATAGCATGTTAGCATCCATTAGCATGCCGTGCTAATCGATGAACATTCTACGTAAATAAACTTGAATCCCTCCCTGATCGTGTTGTTACACCCTCCGACAACACACCGACGAGGCATGATGTCTCCAAGGTACCGGAAAACAGTCGAAAAAACGGAAAATAACAGCTCATTTGACTTGATGCGTGGGATGTGGCAGGGAAAAATGGCGTTGACTACCTAGGTGACGTCACGTTCGGACGTCGTCGCTCAGAGAGCGATAAACCGAAAGGTGTTTAATTAGATAGATAGATAGATAGATAGTACTTTATTTATTCCGTCAGGAGAGTTCCTTCAGGAAAATTACAATTTTCAGCACAATCCAATTCAAGATGAGACAAACATTACAGGGAGACAGAACAGGATAATTCGCCAAAATTCACCCATTTAGAGTTCGGAAATCGGTTAAAAAAATATATAGTCTTATTTCTGCAACATCAAGGTATATATTGACGCTTACATAGGTCTGGTGATAATGTTCTCCTTTAAGTAAACACTTTAGTACCACTTTTGTTACATAAATCACATTACTAAAACAAAATGAGAGGACCTAAAAAAGGGGGTGCCTTGGGGAACGCCTCAGTTTTGAAAATGACAGGTGTGTTCTACGTTTGCTAGCAAGGTTAACATTTTTAAATTCAAGGCTTTGCCAATGTGTTTAAAGGGGAACATTATCACCAGACCTATGTAAGCGTCAATATATACCTTGATGGTGCAGAAAAAAGACCATATATTTTTTTAACCGCTTTCCGAATTCTAAATGGGTGAATTTTGGCGAATTAAACGCCTTTCTGTTTATCCCTCTCTGAGCGACGACGTCAGAACGTGACGTCACATCGGTACTCAACGCCATTTTTCCCCACCACATCACACGCATCGAGTCGAATCAGCTCTGTTATTTTCCGTTTCTTCGACTGTTTTCCGGTACCTTGGAGACATCATGCCTCGTCGGTGTGTTGTCGGAGGGTGTAACAACACTAACAGGGACGGATTCAAGTTGATTTACGTAGAATGTTCATGGATTAGCACGGCATGCTAATCGATGCCAACATGCTATTTAGGCTAGCTGTGTACATATTGCAGCATTATGCCTCATTTGTAGCTATATTTACATCCAGCCTTTCCCTCCACCCACATTTAATACCAAACAAACACTTACCAATCGACGGATTTAAGTTGATTTAAGAACACACCCGTCATTTTCAAAACCGAGGCGTTCTTCAAAGCACCCCCTTTTTTAGGTCCTCTCATTTAGTTTTAGTAAAGTGATTTATGTAACAAAAGTGGTACTAAAGTGTTTACTTAAAGGAGAACATTATCACCAGACCTATGTAAGCGTCAATATATACCTTGATGTTGCAGAAAAAAGACCATATATTTTTTTAACCGCTTTCCGAATTCTAAATGGGTGAATTTTGGCGAATTAAACGCCTTTCTGTTTATCCCTCTCTGAGCGACGACGTCAGAACGTGACGTCACATCGGTACTCAACGCCATTTTCCCCTACCACATCACACGCATCGAGTCAAATCAGCTCTGTTATTTTCCGTTTTTTCGACTGTTTTCCGGTACCTTGGACACATCATGCCTCGTCGGTGTGTTGTCGGAAGGTGTAACAACACGATCAGGGACGGATTGAAGTTGATTTATGTACAATGTTCATCGATTAGCACGGCATGCTAATCGATGCCAACATGCTATTTAGGCTAGCTGTGTACATATTGCAGCATTATGCCTCATTTGTAGCTATATTTACATCCAGCCTTTCCCTCCACCCACATTTAATACCAAACAAACACTTACCAATCGACGGATTTAAGTTGATTTAAGAACACACCTGTCATTTTCAAAACTGAGGCGTTCTTCAAAGCACACCCTTTTTTAGGTCCTCTCATTTAGTTTTAGTAATGTGATTTATGTAACAAAAGTGGTACTAAAGTGTTTACTTAAAGGAAAACATTATCACCAGACCTATGTAAGCGTCAATATATACCTTGATGTTGCAGAAAAAAGACCATATATTTTTTAACCGCTTTCCGAATTCTAAATGGGTGAATTTTGGCGAATTAAACGCCTTTCTGTTTATCGCTCTCTGAGCGACGACGTCAGAACGTAACGTCACATCGGTACTCAAAGCCCTTTTCCCTACCACATCACACGCATCGAGTCAAATCAGCTCTGTTATTTTCCGTTTTTTCTACTGTTTTCCGGTACCTTGGACACATCATGCCTCGTCGGTGTGTTGTCGGAGGGTGTAACAACACGATCAGGGACGGATTCAAGTTGATTTACGTAGCATGTGCATCGATTAGCACGGCATGCTAATCGATGCTAACATGCTATTTAGGCTAGCTGTGTACATATTGCAGCATTATGCCTCATTTGTAGCTATATTTACATCCAGCCTTTCCCTCCACCCACATTTAATACCAAACAAACACTTACCAATCGACAGATTTAAGTTGATTTAAGAACACACCTGTCATTTTCAAAACTGAGGCGTTCTTCAAAGCACCCCCTTTTTTAGGTCCTCTCATTTAGTTTTAGTAAAGTGATTTATGTAACAAAAGTGGTACTAAAGTGTTTACTTAAAGAGGAACATTATCACCAGACCTATGCAAGCGTCAATATATACCTTGATGTTGCAGAAAAAAGACCATATATTTTTTTAACCGATTTCCGAACTCTAAATGGGTGAATTTTGGCGAATTAAACGTCTTTCTGTTTATCGCTCTCTGAGCGACGACGTCCGAACGTGACGTCACATCGGTACTCAACGCCATTTTTCCCTACCACATCAGACGCATCGAGTCGAATCAGCTCTGTTATTTTCCGTTTTTTTGACTATTTTCCGGTACCTTGGAGACATCATGCCTCGTCGGTAACAACACGATCAGGGACGGATTCAAGTTGATTTACGTAGCATGTGCATCGATTAGCACGGCATGCTAATTGATGCTAACATGCTATTTAGGCTAGCTGTGTACATATTGCAGCATTATGCCTCATTTGTAGCTATATTTACATCCAGCCTTTCCCTCCACCCACATTTAATACCAAACAAACACTTACCAATCGACAGATTTAAGTTGCTCCAGTGTCAAGAGATGCGAAAGTCCCTCGTTTGGTTTTTACCGGCGATGCTACGACAGAGATGGCACAGAGATGAAAAGAATGTCTGGATATCCTGCGACACTCAAAGCAGATGCATTCCCAACGATAAAGTCAAAGAAATCACAAAGGTGAGTTTTGTTGATGTTTTTGACTTATGTGCTAATCAGACATATTTGGTCGCGGCATGACTGTCAGCTAATCGATGCTAACATGCTACTTAGGCTACCTGTATGTACATATGAAACTATATTTACATCCAGCGTTTCCTTCCACCCACATTTAATGCGAAACAAACACCTACCAATCGACGGATTTAAGTTTATCCAGTGTCAATGCGAAAGTCCTGATCGGTTGGTCTGCACATTTTACCGGCGATGCTAACGCAGACATGCATGGCCGAAAAGCGTCAATAGCTATCGCTCAATAGCTTCAGTTTCTTCTTCAATTTCGTTTTCGCTATCTGCCTCCATACTCCAACCATCTGTTTCAATACATGCGTAATCTGTTGAATCGTTTGAGCCGCTGAAATCCGAGTCTGAATCCGAGCTAATGTCGCTATATCTTGCTGTGGTAACCGCCATGTTGTTTGTATTGGCATCGCTATGTGACGTCACAGGGAAATGGACAGTGGCTTAAGCAAATAGCAAAAATCAAGCACTTTAAAGCTTTTTTTAGGGATATTTCGGGACGGGTAAAATTTTGAAAAAAACTTAAATAAATAAAATAAGCCACTGGGAACTGATTTTTATTGTTTTTAACCCTTCTGAAATTGTGATAATGTTCCCCTTTAAGGGGGTTCCGGTTTGTGTATACAACAGGTTTACAACTAATGTTTTTAGGTATTAGCCAAAAAAAAAACGTTTGTCTCCCAAGTTTGGAACTAAACTCTGTGGATTTTATTCCCAGGCTGGAATATCGCTTAAAAAATATTTTTAAGACCCTATATTTGTAAAAGGTTTATGTGCGCTGTCACTGTATCTTACAAAAGTAAGTGCTCTTCTCAATTTATGATTTAACATTTTTTATGACGCTATAATTTTAGGCGTAGTCAGGGTTTTGAGGGGATCCGGTTTGGTGGCTGCAGGATTGGAGCCCTGCTTTCTGCAAATGACCAAGTCCTGCTGGCTACATCGGACCGTGATCTTCAGCTCTTACTGGATCGGTTGAAGCGACTGAAATGAGAAGCAGCGCCTCCAAGTCTGAGTTCTTGGTTCTTGTAGGGTGGAGAGCCATGTATAGGTTGTGGACGAGAACCTGCCCCAGGTTGCGGAGTTCAAGTATCTCGGATCTTGTTCTCAAGTGATGTAAGAATCAGGCAGATCGGTGCAGTGTCTGCATCGGTCCATCATGGTGAATCGGGAGCTGAGCTGGAAGGCGAAGCTCTCAATTTACCCTCTTGAGCTTTAGGTAGTGACCGAAAACCAACGATAGGTGGTCTAGCTGTCTCATTCAGGAGTAAATTTAAGAAGAACCAGATGAGGTGGATTAAGTTGGCCCCACGACACTTCCCTGGTAAGGTCTTCAGGCTATGTCCGACTGGTAAGAGGCCTTGTTGGAGAGACTATGGGCCTGATCTACTAAGATCCAAATACCACACGCTATTAGTGGGTGTGTTGCAGGTGATCTACTAAGACTGCATGTACAAACCTGTGTTGTTTTCTTATGTTACGGAATATGCAATAACCACCACCTTTCTAGGCAATGTACTGTAGAAGTTCCAAGAGAACCCATTATTGGCACGCATTAAATGACACCCGTTGAATGACGGGGTGAACTACACTGAATGACAAGATGGACCACATTAAATGACGTGGCGGGTCATGTTGAATGACATAGCGGACCATGGTAAATGGTGTGACGGACCACGTTAAATGTTGTGGTGTACAACAATGAATTATTTGGTAGGCCAGATAGAATGATGTGGCAGACAACATTACATGACATGGCAGACCGCATTAAATGATGTGGCAGACCACATTGAATGACATGGCGGGCCAATTTGAAGGATGTGGCTGACCACGTTAAATCAAGTGGCGGGCCATATTGAATGACATAGCAGGCCATGGTAAATAGTGTAACGGACCACGTTAAATGATGTGGAGTACAACAGTGAATGATTTGGTAGGCCAGATAGAATGATGTGGCAGACAACATTAAATGATGTGGCAGACCACATTGAAGGATATGTCGGGCTACTTTGAATGATGCGGCTGACCAAATGATGTGGCAGACCACATTAAATGTTGTGGCAGACCACGTTAAATGATGTGGGAGACCACGTTGAATGATATGGCTAGGCCACTTTGAATGATGTGGCAGACCACATCGATTGATGTGGCGGACCACATTGATTGATGTGGTGTACAACAATAAGTTATTTGGTAGGCCAGATTGAATGGAGTGGCAGACAACATTGATTGATGTGGCGGACCACATTAAATGATGTGGTGTACAACAATAAGTTATTTGGTAGGCCAGATTGAATGGAGTGGCAGACAACATTACA